>NC_084548.2:29400000-29742500 GCF_033978685.3 Nerophis lumbriciformis | reverse complement strand
GGGGGCTGTCTTCCTTGGCAAGTTCCACGGAGACGACGTGGCCGTGAAGAAAGTGCGAGACATCAAGGAGACGGAAATCAAACACCTCCGCAAACTCAAGCACCCCAACATCATCACTTTCAAGTAGGGAAACTCATGCTGTATCCTGCTTTTAAATGGTTTAATCCAGCATTTAAATAGTGATGCTTTCTTCCAGGGGTGTGTGCACCCAGGCCCCTTGTTACTGCATTTTGATGGAATACTGTGCCCAAGGCCAACTGTATGAGGTGCTGAGGGCAGGCCGGAAAATCACCCCCTCGCTCCTGGTTGACTGGTCCATGGGCATTGCAGGGGGCATGAACTACCTACACCTTCATAAGATCATACACCGAGACCTCAAGTCCCCCAAGTAAGGCCCCCGTGCATCACAATGTGTTTTTTTGTACAGCCTGGGGTCAGCTCCATACATTCCACATCAGTAAGAGGCAGTATCCTCCATCATGAGGAAAAGATCATTCAGAAATATATTAAAGAATATCAGGTTTACACAATACAATTAACTTACTATTATCTTATATATTATCGGCTGATAAATGCGTTAAAATGTAATATCGGAAATGATCGGTATCGTTTTTTTATTATCGGTATCGTTTTTTTTTTTTTTTTTTTTTTAAATTAAATCAACATAAAAAACACAAGATACACTTACAATTAGTGCACCAACCCAAAAAACCTCCCTCCCCCATTTACACTCATTCACACAAAAGGGTTGTTTATTTCTGTTATTAATACTCTGGTTCCTACATTATATATCAATACAGTCTGCAAGGGATACAGTCCGTAAGCACACATGATTGTGCGTGCTGCTGGTCCACTAATAGTACTAACCTTTAACAGTTAATTTTACTCATTTTCATTAATTACTAGTTTCTATGTAACTATTTTTATATTGTTTTACTTTCATTTTTATTAAAGAAAATGTTTTTAATTTATTTGTCTTATTTTATTTTATATATATTTTTTAAAAGTACCTTATCTTCACCATACCTGGTTGTCCAAATGAGGCATAATAATGTGTTAATTCCACGACTGCATATATCGGTTGATATCGGTATCGGTAATTAAAGAGTTGGACAATATCGGAATATCGGATATCGGCAAAAAGCCATTATCGGACATCCCTACTTACAAGTTTAATTGGTTCATTGATGGAGCTCTCGACTCAAAACACATGCATTTCAAACCAAGGTCTCCCATAGAAATGAACTGAAATCAATTTAGTGGGTGCTTCAAAACAACATGCAACATGCCTTTTAAAAAGAAAAACAAACTATTAGATAATAAATATGGGTAACACCTTAGTATGGGGAACATATTCACCATTAATTAGTTGCTTATTAACATGCAAATTAGTAACATATTGGCTTTTAACAAGTCATTATTAAGTACTTATGAATGCCTTATTCTGCATGGCCTTTTATACAACCAGTAAGCCATTAACTAAGAGTCTTCCCTCAATAAGGTTAGGGTTAGGGTACTTAGAATATGTTCCTCTAGTGTCCAAATAACTCTAAATTAAGTCTTTGTTACTTAGAATATGTTCTCCATACTCAAGTGTTACCTAAATGTTGTATAAAACATACAAAGTAATGTATTACCAAGAACTACATTAGTTTTATTAAGACATGTAATAATATTGTACAAGGTTTACCTTGAAGAGTGGATTACTAGGGTATCTTTTTCGAGCTGCTTTTCCATCAAATACACCATCAGCAGCTTTTCCATGTTGTTTATATAATAGTTTAACATCCTTGAATGGCCTTACCGACTCATTTAGCTTCAGCATGGCGCAGATTAGCAGCGATATGCTCCAAAGGCTTCACATAGTCTGCTGCTCGCTCTTCTCCCCGTCGTCCATGTTGTAGAATTTAGCGTTTTTATATGGAGTCTACTGAGAGCAAGAAGTTAGAATTATACGCGACTTTGTATTAGAAATGCCAACAGCGGCCGATGCATGTACATTCAGCCCCACAACAAGAGGATAGAGAAAAAGTAAGGAGCTTATTGACTACAGTGTCGGACTCGCAAAGATCGTCAGGTAAATTTCTACTATATATGAAGATATCCTCTGACGTTACATGTGGTAAAACGTCACAAATGAGGAAAATTCCAAACAGCTCGTTTGGATGAAGAATGAAGGAAGGCGAGATTGATTTATAAATATCTCAACCGTGCCTCCATGGTTTGATTTCACATTTTCTTGACTCATGCAGATCCCAAATACACAAAAACAGGTACCAATAGGTAGGAAAAGTTGGTTTTGCATATCCATCCATCCATCTTCTTCCGCTTATCCGAGGTCGGGTCGCGGGGGCAGCAGCCTAAGCAGGGAAGCCCAGACTTCCCTCTCCCCAGCCACTTTATCCAGCTCCCCCAGGGGGATCCCGAGGCGTTCCCAGGCGAGCCGGGAGAGATAGTCTTCCCAACGTGTCCTGGGTCTTCCTCGTGGCCTCCGACTGGTTGGACGTGCCCTCCCTCGGGAGGCGTTCGGGTGGCATCCTGACCAGATGCCCGAACCACCTCACCTGGCTCCTCTCGATGTGGAGGAGCAGCGGCTTTACTTTGAGCTCCTCCCGGATGACAGAGCTTCTCACCCTATCTCTAAGGGAGAGCCCCGCCATACGGTGGAGGAAACTCATTTCGGCCGCTTGTATCCGTGATCTTGTCCTTTCGGTCATAACCCAAAGCTCATGACCATAGGTGAGGATGGGAACGTAGATCGACCGGTAAATCGAGAGCTTTGTCTTCCGGCTCAGCTCCTTCTTCACCACAACGGATCGATACAGCGTCCGCATTACTGAAGACGCTGCACCGATCTGCCTGTCGATCTCACGATCCACTCTTCCCTCACTCGTGAACAAGACTCCGAGGTACTTGAACTCCTCCACTTGGGGCAAGATCTCCTCCGCAACCTGGAGATGGCACTCCACCCTTCTCCGGGCGAGAACCATGGACTCGGACTTGGAAGTGCTGATTCTCATCCCAGTCGCTTCACATTCGGTTTTGCATAATGGGTCTTATATTAACAATTATTCGAGTCACAGCTCTTATTTCACAACATTCTTAAGTTGAGGTACCACCGTATTTAGCCTCCTGAGAATGACATGAGCCATGTGATCAGATTGACACTCACATGTCAAGACGCCCTAAGTAATGTGATGGATTTTATGTTGCTGTTTTTCAGCATGCTGATCACGCACGACGACCTTGTGAAGATCTCGGACTTTGGAACCTCAAAGGAGCTCAGTGACAAAAGTACCAAAATGTCCTTTGCAGGCACCGTAGCCTGGATGGCACCTGAAGTCATTCGGAATGAGCCGGTGTCAGAAAAAGTGGACATCTGGTAGGTCCAAACTTAAAGAATGCTTTCAAGTATCGTTCTGGCGATGTCAACATGTCATATTGCTTGTCCACCATGTTGCTAGAACTTTCCATGTCGTGATTTTTCTGTTTATGTGACGCCAGGTGCCTTTCTCATTTCTATTTCCATCTCTGTGAGACGGTCTAAATATGTCTTCAAGTTTTACATTGACTGTTCATTAGGTCATTTGGAGTGGTACTGTGGGAGATGCTAACTGGTGAGATCCCTTACAAAGATGTGGATTCATCTGCTATCATCTGGGGAGTGGGAAACAACAGCCTCCAGCTGCCCATACCTGAGAGCTGTCCTGATGGCTTCAAGATCCTACTCAGACAATGCTGGTGAGCAATTATAGACTTAGGAAGTGAGGCTGAGTGAAGAGTGAACGGATTCTCAGAGGCAGTAAATGGACAGATAAAGAGTGCAATGTGGTTTATCTGTGATTTAAGGATTTATTTTTGGCACAGTGTAAGTACACACTGTTGTGTTTATTCTGGATTTTGCAGGAACTGTAAACCCAGGAATAGGCCTTCTTTCCGTCAAATCCTTCTTCATCTGGACATAGCATCGGCTGACGTTCTGTCCACTCCCCAGGAGACATACTTCAAATCGCAGGTATTGTTGCTTCTCTTAGCAGATTAAATGAGCGCATACTGTGTGTAATACACTGAAGACGCTCAATAGCACCACTAGTGAGGAATTTAGCCTCATAACAGCAATAATTCATTATAAAAGGTAGTGGAGATTGTCAAACAGTCCTGTGATTAATTCAGTTAACATGCAAGGCTGCATCTTTTATGTACATTTTTAACCTCAAAACATTCAAAAAGGTCATTTTCTGCAGAATTTTGCCGTTTAAAGGTGTTGTTCGGTAACCAGTTTGTCCTCGATAAACTTTATCCAGACAGATTAGACATGTGGAGGATGCTAAATTTCGAAGCATTTAGGTTTTCATTATAGGACGTGGGCGTAGTATGGCGACCAAGATTAACTTTCTCCATAGAGCTTCAAAAAGTCACAACTTTACCGTAAAGCAGGGGTCTCAAATTCAAACGCAACGAACGAGCCTGAAAAAAAATACAATCAATAGATTTTAAAGGGGAACATTATCACAATTTCAGAAGGGTTAAAACCATTAAAAATCAGTTCCCAGTGGCTTATTTTATTTTTCAAAGTTTTTTTCAAAATTTTACCCATCACGCAATATCCCTAAAAAAAGCTTCAAAGTGCCTGATTTTAACCATCGTTATATACACCCGTCCATTTTTCTGTGACGTCACACAGTGATGCCAATACAAACAAACAGCAAGGTATAGCGACATTAGCTCGGATTCAAACTCGGATTTCAGCGGCTTAACACTGTCTGATAAGATAATTACTAACAACTATGAACTAGGTTTACAGCATATGAAATACATTTGGCAACAACATGCACTTTGAGAGTGCAGACAGCCCATTTCAGGCGCGCTAAGAACATATATTTTTCCACGATTTCAGCACTCAGGTTAACCATAATTAAATAGACACAAAATACTGCATTACACAAGACTACCCGAATGTACTCGAATGATTGAAAAAAATAAATTATTTTAAGCTAAATTATTGGTAAACACAGTTTATGTATAATAATTTACGTAAAACCGCGAGTAATGAATAAAGTTTTCATCAATTAATATATTCTGTAGACGTACCCTCATCCGCTCTCTTTTCCTGAAAGCTGATCTGTCCATTTTTGGAGTTGATGTCAACAAGCCAGGGAAGCTAGGGTCGATATTCTTCTCTTGATCATCTTCGGTGGCATAAGGGACGGTAGAAGCGGTGTGAGCCAAGACATCCAGGGGGTTTAGCTCGCTCGTCTGCGGGAATCCTTTGTCCCTGAATAGCTCACACACTCCGGCAGATTCAATGGGGGTCTGGCGGCAGATTTCTTTGACTTTATCGTTGGAAATGCATCTGCTTTGAGTGTCGCAGGATATCCACACATTCTTGCCATCTCTGTCGTAGCATAGCTTTCGTCGGTAAAGTGTGCGGAACAAACGACTGACCATTTCGTCGGCTTTCCCCACACCCTCGTATTTTGAACAAATTTCGTCCAATTTCTTGCCACTTTCGCATCTTTGGGCCACTGGTGCAACTTGAATCCGTCCCTGTTCGTGTTGTTACACCCTCCGACAACACACCGACGAAAGACAGAAAATGGCGGATTGCTTCCCGATGTGAAGTCACGTTGTGACGTCATCGCTCCGAGAGCAAATAATAGAAAGGCGTTTAATTCGCCAAAATTCACCCATTTAGAGTTCGGAAATCGGTTAAAAAAATATATGGTCTTTTTTCTGCAACATCAAGGTACGCTTACATAGGTTTGGTGATAATGTTCCCCTTTAAAGTAAAAAAAACCAACAACTCGCAGCTTGGTCACTACAATTTTAGCGTACAATTTACAATTGTAAACTGTACAGTACCACTGTTTTGACATTAAAATTCTGGTGACTTGAGCTGCCATTTTTTGTTTACCGTAAAATATCTGGCCATTTTTTTGTAGTGCTTTGCTGTAAATCTGATGATTTTATGGTACATTTCTGGTGACTAAGCTGGCACGTTTTTAACAGTACAATCAACTGATTAGTTTTACTGTGTAGCCTTGGGGACATGCCATCAATGATTGTGCAGCTTGAAAGAGGTCCGTATGTATTACACTTGGCTGACACCCTTTGGCGGGCCAAACAAAATTAAAAAAATGGGCCAAATTTGGCCCGTGGGCCCCACTTTGGGCATCCCTGCTCTACATGTATTGGGACACATTGGCAAAGTGTGGAGTGTTTTCCTGGGAAGATTCTTGTGAGCTTAAACAAAGCTCAAAGTCTCTGTTGTAGTTATTGCAAATGTGACTGATGGGGTTGCGTTCTTCCACGCCAGACCCATTCAAGCATGCCTTTATGGACCTTGCTTTGTGCACTCGCGCCGAAATTAATGTCTGTTGATAGTGAACTATTTACTGTAGTTCAACCTTTGTGTCTCCTGACTATTCCATAGTAGACACAGGGCCTGATCTACTAAAGGTTTGCATGTACAAACTTGACACTCAAAGTTGATCTACTAAGCTTGTGCTCAAGAGGATTGCATCCCTTAAATGAGTGAAACAGAGAACACAATCTATTTAACATGTCTGTCTTCATGTACAGAATATGCAGAATATATGCTGATTTTCAGGACAGCCACAATACTGCGAGGAGATGTAAATATAATTTTGCGCTCGCATTGTGATTGATCAAGACTGAAACTGTTGCGACCGCTGTCGTACGTCTACATTTAGCATGTCTGTAATGCGCATGCAAACTAGCACAGTTATGCACGAGTGGCCGTGATAAAGGAGGCGATCATGCTGCAAAGAGACGATAGCGAAAAAAACCTGTGTCCAATGTGCGTTTGTCAACATATTTGAATAAAAAATAAGACATACCGTCTATTCAGCAAAATCATTTTATAATTTTATGCTGCTGGATGAGTGAGTGGGCTTAAAGGCCTACTGAAACCCACTACTACCGACCACGTAGTCTTGATATTTTATATATCAATGATGAAATCTTAACATTGCAACACATGCCAATACGGCCAGGTTAGCTTACTAAAGTGCAATTTTAAATTTCACGCGGAATACCCTGCTGAAAACGTCTCGGTATGATGACGCCGGCACGTGACGTCACGGATTGTAGAGGACATTTTGGGACAACATGGTGGCCAGCTATTAAGTCGTCTGTTTTCATCGCAAAATTCCACAGTATTCTGGACATCTGTGTTGGTGAATCTTTTGCAATTTGTTCAATGAACAATGGAGACAGCAAAGAAGAAAGCTGTAGGTGGGAAGCGGTGTATTGCGGGCGGCAGCAGCAACACAAACACAGCCGGTGTTTCATTGTTTATATTCCCGAAAGATGACAGTCAAGCTTTACCATTGGCCTGTGGAGAACTGGGACAACAGAGACTCTTACCAGGAGGACTTTGAGTTGGATGCGCAGACGCGGTACCGTGAGTACGCATGCAGCTGCGGCTTCCAAACATTTGATCGCTTGCCCGTACGTGCGTGCCGCTATGTGCATGTCACGTACGTAACTTTGGGGACTTTGGGGAAATATATGTGCTGTATGAACTTTGGGGAGGTGAACGGTACTTTGGGCTGTGGGATTGAGTGTGTTGTGCAGGTGTTTGAGTTGTATTGGCGGGTTATATGGACGGGAGGGGGGAGGTGTTTGTTATGCGGGATTCATTTGTGGCATATTAAATATAAGCCTGGTTGTGTTGTGGCTAATGGAGTATATATATGTCTTGTGTTTATTTACTCTTTTAGTCATTCCCAGCTGAATATCAGGTCCCACCCGCCTCTCACAGCATCTTCCATATCTGAATCGCTCCCACTGCGCTCTAGTCCTTCACTCTCACTTTCCTCATCCACAAATCTTTCATCCTCGCTCAAATTAATGGGGAAATCGTCGCTTTCTCGGTTCGAATCGCTGTTGCTGCTGGTGGCCATGATTGTAAACAATGTGCGGATGTGAGGAGCTCCACAACCTGACGTCACGCGCATATTGTCTGCTACTTCCGGTACAGGCAAGGCTTTTTTATCAGCGACCAAAAGTTGCGAACTTTATCGTCGATGTTCTCTACTAAATCCTTTCAGCAAAAATATGGCAATTTCACGAAATGATCAAGTATGACACATAGAATGGACCTGCTATCCCCGTTTGAATAAGAAAATCGCATTTCAGTAGGCCTTTAACAAAACAAATTCATTTGATTTGTTTTGGCGTCTTCAACATGTATTTTTATAAATTATTTTCTGGATCATTCCACTCCAAGAGCGCAGCTTTGACGTGCTAAAAATAGGTCATGTTGTCTAGCACTTCTACGGTACATCGCCCAGAAAAGGTGGTGTGTGCTGCATATTCCACAAGATAACCAAACAGCACAAGTCAGATCTTTGGAGCATGTGATGTCATAAATGTGGAAGGAAATTTGTGTCTTCTTTTACAAACAAATTGTTTAAATAGGGTGGTGCGCACCACTTTTAAACTAGTAGATCACCTGCAACACACCCAGTAATAGTACACTATTGCTATGTTAGACCCACTCGACATCCATTGCTTTCGGTCTCCCCTTTTGCAGCCCTTTGAGACACTTGTGATTTAGGGCTATATAAATAAACATTGATTGATTGATTGACGTCAATCAATCAATCAATCATAATTTGCAGTTTAGCGTGTAGTATTTGGATTTAAGTAGATCAGGCCCATTTTGTACAAAACCCAAAACCAGTGAAGTTGGCACGTTGTGTAATTTGTAAATAAAAACAGAATACAATGATTTGCAAATCCTTTTCAACTTATATTCAATTGAATGAATGTTCGAACTTAGAAACTTAACTTTTTTTTTGCAAAAAATCATTAACATAGAATTTAATGGCAGCAACACATTGCAACATTGTGTTACATGGCCTTTCCTTTTAACAACACTCAGTAAATGTTTGGGACCTGAGGAGACCAATTTTTGAAGCTTTTCAGGTGGAATTCTTTCCCATTCTTGCTTGATGTACAGCTTAAGTTGTTCAACAGTCCGGGGGTCTCCGTTGTATTTTATGCTTCATAATGCGCCACACATTTTCAATGGGAGACAGGTCTGGACTACAGGCAGGCCAGTGTAGTACCCGCACTCTTTTACTATGAAGCCACGCTGTTGTAGCACGTGGCTTGGCATCTTTCTGAAATAAGCAGGGGCGTCCATGATAACTTTGCTTGGATGGCAACATATGTTGCTCCAAAACCTTTCAGCATTAATGGTGCCTTCACAGATGTGTAAGTTACCCATGCCTTGGGCACTAATACACCCCTTTACCATCACAGATGCTGGCTTTTGAACTTTGCGCCTATAACAATCCAGATGGTTCTTTTCTTCTTTGGTCCGGAGGACAAAACGTCCACAGTTTCCATAAACAATTTGAAATGTGGACTCGTCAGACCACAGAACACTTTTACATTTTTCATCAGTCCATCTTAGAGGAGCTCGAGCCCTGCAAAGCCGGCGACGTTTCTGGGTGTTGTTGATAAATGGCTTTGTCTTTGCATAGTAGAGTCTTAACTTGCACTTACAGATGTAGCGACAAACTGTAGTTACTGACAGTGGTTCTCTGAAGTGTTCCTGAGCTCATGTGGTGATATCCTTTACACACTGATGTCGCTTTTTGATGCAGTACCGCCTAAAGGATCCAAGGTCACGGGCATTTAATGTTACATGCAGTGATTTTTCCAAACTATTAATCGATTTAAACTATTATACAAACATTGGGTCTGGTTCAACTATAGAGATGAGGGTCTTTAATTTGACCTGCTGTTGTACTCTGTCTCAAAGTGTTAACATGTGCTCAATGTTTCCTTACCATTATTGCTATGTTGTCTATTAACATTGTTGATACAAATTATTGTTACAGTGTAATAATTATTGTTACCTGTGGTAATGCCACTATGATACAACATCTGTATTATAATCCTTGAACAAAGTAACAGTGAAACTCATGTGAATAATCACTGAATGGAGAACTGGGGCTTGGATTAAATAAGTTATCTTCTTCCCACTCCCTTTCAGGCAAAACTGGACAATCACGCTTTACATACTATACATTACCTTTTGCACTATATTAATTTATATTATGTGTTGTCAACTTTGTACTTTTTAAAAATTATTATTATTATTTTTGTATGTCATTGCCTGAAATAAATAAATAAATAAAATTATCTGAACCTTTTGATTGTATTACGGATGGTAGATGGTGATATCCCTAAATTCTTTGCAATAGCTCGTTGTGAAATGTTGTTCTTAAACTGTTGGACAATTTGCTCAAGCATTTGTTCACAAAGTGGTGACCCTCGCCCCATCCTTGTTTGTGAATGACTGAACATTTAATGGAAGCTGCTTTTATACCCAAAATTGGCACCCACCTGTACCCAATTAGCCTGTTCACCTGTGGGATGTTCCAAATAAGTGTTTGATGCGCATTCCTTAGCTTTCTCAGTCTTCTTTGTCATACCAAACTATAAAAATGGGACCCATTACCTCCCTGCTTGGTACTCCCCATCAAGGGTTGGAATTGGGGGTTAAATCACCAAAAATTATTCCCGGACGAGGCCACCGCTGCTGCTCACTGCTCCCATCACCTCCCAAGGGGAGAACAAGGCAATGGGTCAAATGCAGAGGACACATTTCACCACTCATAGTGTGTGTGTGACAATAATTGGTACTTAAACTTTAACTTGTGCCAGCTTTTTTGAAACATGTTGCAGGCATCAAATTCCAAATGAGCTAATATTTGCAAAAAATTAAGTTTTCCAGTTCGAACGTTAAATATCTTGTCTTTGCAGTCTATTCAATTGAATATGAGTTGAAAGGAATTTGCAAATCATTGTATTCTGTTTTTATTTTCGATTTACACAACGTGCCAACTTCACTGGTTTGGGGTTTTGTACAAGGATCACATGTACTGTACACGGCCAATCACCCACACAGGCTTGCTTAGTCATACTGTATGTCATTGTCTGCCAAACAAAAGAGAAACACCTCCTAAGTCGTCTCTGACCAAACACCAATGCTTAGCAGAAAATGTGCTCTCATCAGGCTGAATGGCGAGAGGAGGTGAAACAGCACTTTGAGAAGATCAAATCTGAGGGCACTTGTCTGCACCGACTCGATGAGGAGCTGATCAACCGACGCAGAGAAGAGCTCAGGTTTGTTTTTTGAATACACATACACAGTTTTTAATTGGTTTATGGTGCTTTTATCGCTTCTGCACACAAAAGAGGCCACTTTTCACTCTTGCCATTTATTGATGTCACTCCTTTCTTTGTCCCTGTGAGTGGACTGGAGTGCATGCCAATGGCTGAGGATTTGGATCAGTGTACACCTATGTACAATGACATCAGCTGCCTCTATTCTCCTCAGACATGCTTTAGACATTCGTGAGCACTATGAGAGGAAACTGGAGAGGGCGAACAACCTTTACATGGAGCTCAGCGCTGTCATGCTGCAGCTGGAGCTCAAAGAAAAAGAGCTGCAGAGGTACGACTAAAATTCATGAACACATTTAGTCTTTCGCTCATGACCACCATCTTTGCAATAAATCACTTGTGTTTATCTTCAGGAGGGAGCAGTCCTTGGATAAGAAGTATCCAGGTTTCTTTAAGCACCACAGCTCCAGACAGAGCAGCTCTTCAAACAGCATGGACAAGCTCATCAAGAAGAGAAACGTCCCACAGAAGCTTCCCTCAGGAAAGAGGTGCGAGTCTCATTTCACTTGTTACAATTACAGAATGCGTTTACTGTTTCCCTCTCCCCTTCTTTCAGGCCAGACATCCTCAAGTCTGAGGTAATCATTCCTAAAATGGATTCTTCTGTATTGCAAGTCACTATCCCCACCTGCCCCAGTAGAAGCTCCACTTCTCCCAGTCGGTCTCGAAGGGTAAAGACCCGTCATCGCAAGCCTGGAAAAGGCAGCAGTGGGGATCTAGCAGGACTTAAAGCCAATCAGTCATCTCCCAATAGAGAGACGGTGGCCAAGGTGAACAACTCAGCCACTGACTCCTCCATGCAGCTCCTGGAGCCCTCTGCGGCCCTGAGGGGCTTCAGCCACGAGCAACAGCAAAGGCAGCTATCCTCCTCCAGCCCTGACCTCATCTGCACCGCGCTAGAGGCGGGCGGCCAGGGAAAAAAAGATCCACCTCTGGGCGGGCTAGAAAGAGGGGGCAGCCTCAGTGCCTCTGCAGGATTAGGAGCATCAGAGGCCGCAGTCACTGGTTTGGATGATCTCACAGAAACTCCCCCACGCAGCGACACTCCTAGCGAGGATGCTGCATCATTCCCATTCTCAAGCAGCCCGGACTCGCCTTGTGGGAGGGGGGCGGCAGCAGGGCGTGGCTCTCTGGGATCACCACGCTTGCCCCATGAGGAAGATAAAGAGGATGGATCTGGCGCTGTTAGGTTGCCCCGAGGGGCTTCAGGGGGAATCGGGAGTCAGCACCTCACACCTTCAGCCATTTTATACAGGGCAGCTATTACACGTAAACAGGTAAGAGAGTGAGATCTGTTCCTGGGTGGACACGCTTTTATCAGGTTCACACTCTTCTTGATGCTCACTACAGAGGCGTGGGGTGTCATCAGAAGAGGAGGAGGGTGAAGTTGACAGTGAGGTTGAGTTACCGCGAAGACGGTGAGTAACTTACTGTGAAAGGACAGTGAGCCATTTTCTGTCACACAAAGCGTATGCATTATAGTTAGTGCTGTCAAATAAAACATTTTTATATCAGATTAATCACGAGCCCGATATTTTGACACAAAGGCAATTTTATTATCAGAATGTCATACAGAAACAATTTTTAAATGTTTCACTTGAACTTGTCATTTATTTGCTCATAACTTGCTAACAGTTTTATCTTAAGTCCTATCTGGATGTATTTTAGATTGAAATTTGCGGTTAAGGTAAATGCGCATGTCGGGTCGAATTAAATTGAGAGATTAATCTGCGCATATTCATCAATGATGCAATATTTCTTTGTGATTATTCACAAGTTGAGTTGTTAAATTTGACAGCCCTAATTATAATGTATTGTATTTGTCTGTGGCTTTTGTGTTCCTTAGACGCCCAACCAGCATCACAAAGTGTCAGTCGGTGTCCACCTTCAGCTCAGAGAACTTGTCAGTTTCGGATGGCGAGGAGGGCCACACTACAGACCACTCCCACAGCGGCACCCCTGATGTGGTCAGCACCAACACGGACGACAGGTTAGACTACCGCAGCGACGACCTCCTCTCTCAGGGCTCAGAGATCCCAGCAGACAACACAGATCCGGCTCAGGCTTCCGATGGCCTATCAGAGAGAGAAGTAACGTCGGGTCACGCCAAAGCTCAGCTGCAAGCCGAGCAGAATCCAAATGAGGTAGGAGTAGATCGAAAAATCAGCTTCTCTTTTCCCTGAGATCCTTGACTCAATCTTCTCGTCTCTCCACAGGGTCGTGTTCTGTGTGATGATTCGGACTGCGACAGCGCTGAGCTAGACCAGCCGGGCAGTGGCGAGTCAAGCCGACCGCCAAGCGCTAACGCGTGTGTACCGCCCCTTCAAGTTTATCAGGGGTCACCACATCCGCCTCACACAGGACATCCATAGTCAACTGATACAAATACCTCTTGCCACCATGACATCAGTGCATCAGTCGCCAGTGCAGCATGTCATGAGGGATCACAACTGCAGTACAACACTTCTCAGCCCAAGTTATGAAGGCTCATAAGTGCAGTGGTGACCATAACTCCACTCACGTGACATTGTCACAATCCGAGTCATTTCTTTTTTCTTTAACAGCTTGTGAAATAATCAGATACCGGTAAATGTCATTTTGCATTTGGTACTGTTTGTAGGCAAAATATAGGTACAAAGGTATCCTTAGCCACGGCACCTAGTCCTCTAATCACACTAGCCATTACTCTGGGAGCATTCACATATACTAATAAATAATAATGTAAATAACCATACCACATGAGAAAGAAAATATTTTATTTGTAAGATAAAATCTAAGAATAAATGGTATGCAGCCCTGTGAACAAATGCATGATTATGTTTTTAAATGTAAGATTTGAATGTGTCTGTTTTATATTTTGTGAAAGTTTATACTTTTTTTAATCCTAAAAATATTCAGTTATTTAATAATTGTGAGCACTTAAAGGGGGGGGGGGGTGGGGGGTGGGGTGTTGATTTCACAAAGATAAGTCATAGTATGTAATTTGGGTTTCTCAGTAGTTTCATTTTTAAAACCATTCCTCCTGCTGACTGACACCTGCTTGAGATTTTTACTTGGGTTATGAGGATTTGTGATGGAATAGAGACCTTTGTCATCGTTAAGTAAAAAATCCTTTAAGTGTTGTCCTTGGTGAGTGTAAAGTAGTGCCTGCACTCACAACAGCAAGCTCCTAACATGCACTGCACTGAAGGAGGACAACGTCTCATGCTTCAACTCTCTCAGCAACACTGGTGCAGGTGCTAATAAATGTGAATGTGCTTTTGTAACAAACTTAAAGGACTCACCAAGTATGTTGTTCACCTTCATAAAATCCTCCAACCTTCCCCCTTGACCCTTTAAGATTTCTGCAGGTGTAGCCTGGTCCAAAATGTAGAGCACTTCTTTGTAGTTACTAGTTGAAAGGTTAAGTATCCTTTGAATAGAAATGTTTTGTTTTTATACAACATTGCACATTGTAGCTGTAACATAGGAAATATATCAAAAGAAAATTATGCGCTACAATAAATAATGTATTGCTTAAAAAAAGTGTGTTCTTTGTTTAAATTGGAGAATAAAGTGACCAGAATTATGATCTCAAATGAAATTAGCTTGAAAGCTAGTAACTACTTTAAGGAAAACAAAAAGGTGTGTTTAAGCCTTTCACAATTTTATTTTTATGTCTTTAAACAATTTAAATGCACCCAAATCTTCTATAGTTTAAAAACGTGCACAAAAAGTGAGTTTCTTCTTCCGGCAAACAATACAAAATTAAATCTGTCCCAGGCAAAAAAGGATTGCAGAAAACTAGTAGTAATTCTAGAAATCTTGTCATTCTGGTGTATCATAATTAACATCTCAGCATAATATACTTTAAAAGACCAATATGTCTTTTGTAGCCTTGCAGTGTTCCCCCAACCCAGCAATTAAAAAAAATAGTCTCTATTTAAAAACAACATTTCAATGTTATAATCGTTATTACTATGGTCTTTTGTAATTTCAGTGAAAAGAAAATATTTTCCTCTTATTCAGACCCACACCTGGCAAGGCGACGCACCCGTCCACATCAGAATGCAATACAAAACAATAGTCAAGACTTCTGATCAAAAATTACAACTGATGGAAAAACAGGAATGACACAATTACTCTGAAAAAATTAGCTCCGATAAAATGTAGTTCAAATTCATACGATGAAAAAATTGCAGTCTGGCGTAGAACTTTTTTCTGCATTCAACTTCAACTGAGGCCACTTATACTCATTTAAAACCCGTCAAATCCACAATGCATCGCTCAGGAAGCACAGCTCCAAATATAAGCACTAGATTATCTTCTTACAAGGAGCTGTGTCTTAAATAAAAATAAATAGATATTTAAAAAAGGAGGGGAACAGACCCTCTATAATTTTGAGTTAAGTTTTTTCTTCATTTTTACATTTTCTAAGAAAAATCTGACATAAGAAAAACATTTATGCCTTCTCAGATTTTTCTAAAACATGTTTTACACTTATCAAGAAGATCAAACAGATATACAGCAGAAGAAAAAAAGAAGTCTTTAAAAACCATCTGTAACGGGAATTTTAAACTTAATAAATAAATAAAATACCATTATCATGATGAAGCTGTGGTTACTACCGAGGCGTAGAACCCAAAGCAGAGGAAAGGTGAGATTAAAATATTTTAGCATGAAGTTCAATAAGGGACCTCGTGGTAAAAAGTTGGGGGAAGGGCGCCATTAGATGCTGATGAAGATTCTTCATGTCAGTTGGCTGCAAGTCCAGTGGTTTCAGAAGAGAGCCTGAGCACAGCATACAAAACAATCAATCTTTGCAATTGTTTCATTCAGTATGGGGGCTGTGCAAAAATGGAATAGTGTAAAATCATGTTTGTGGATTTGGAGAAATGCTACTAAAACTGCAATTGCAGTAAAGGAAGATATGGTTTTGTGTAGCCGAATTTTAGTTTCCTTACAATGGCCGCCATCGCTGCACTGCTAAACTCTAAAAGTATTTGTCTATTTGGAGAAGTACCACAGACCCAAATAGGCTGGGCATCTTGACATTGTTTGTAAAAACTTACCGAGCATTGATAAGGTACTCCGCAAGGTTGATGCTGGCATGGGAACCAGTGATGGTGACCTGTCTGTCAGTGGAACCCTCCACAGGATTCGCAATCTTAATCTGGGCACCTGACATCTGGCGGATCTCGTTGATCTTTGCACCCTGACGGCCGATGATGCAACCGATGAGCTGAAAGAACACAAGAAAGGTGATAACGGAACGACACCTTCTAAAAAATATGTTAAAAAAGCCAGGCTTACTTCGTTTGAAATGGTGAGCTCAAGCGAGCCAGTTTGTGCAGATGCGTCCATCCCAGCTGCAGGAATGCAAAAAACAACAACATCAGAATGAATAATGTCAATACAAATCAGTGACCGCCTTTTGTAGGAAGCCCATGTACCCTGGAAGCCCTGGTTGCTGTGTGCAATAGGGAAGGGGCTCTGCTGCATGGCCAGCTGGTGAAGTTTGGTGAGCTGTGGAGACAACAGGGGGGACGGACACACAGCAAACAAATACAAATCACAAGTGAGAACAATGCGAGAGCCTTTATAAAGGCAAAAATTGTCCTTACAGCGAAGTGTCAATGAGAAAAAGGTATGAAATGGATATTTTGGTTCTTAAGTTGACGCAGGTTCATAATAAACTTTGTGAAATAGATGGGTGTGCATGTGAGACAGAAGTGACTGGAAAGTATGATGAAGCAGGTGGTGTGGCATGGCATCCCGGGTCGGACTTGCAAATATATTAGATCACTTACAGAGGGCCCTTCACTTACATCAGGCTGAGGGATGGCGTGCTGCCCTTGGACAGCGTATGCCTGCAGGGAGAGAATAGCACTTAAGAGGTTGTGACAGTGTCCCACACAGTGTACTTCAATCATCCTGTCCATCAGTCCTCTGCCTTTGGGGTGCTCACAGAACAAAGTCAGGCATGCTACAAAATGGCAGATACAGTAGTTGAGTTTTCCACGAGTCTGGTTGCCAGAACTACAAACATAGTGACTTTGTGTAACTGCAGAGGACCAACCAAACACACTTTGATGCTTACCTGTCCACCTGCAAAAATTACAGGAGAGCCTGAGGGTTTGGGTCGGTATGGGATGGTCACTCCCTTTGGAGGAGACTGAAGAAAAACAAATAATGTCAAAAACTCAACTACCACTGTTAAAAAAGGTAGACTTTACCTCAAGCATGACGACACAGATCTGCTTGACACACTCGATGATGGACTGTGGGGTGCCTGCAACAGTGATAGCACGCTCTGTTGAGTTGGGCAACATGTCCCCTGCTACTTGTACCTGAGCCCCTGCTGACTGTTGACACACAGAGAAACATGTCAAAAAAAACAACTAACACAAAGCATAGTTTATTAAGATTTACAAAATGGAAGCGATCTCCGGCATGAAAATAACATCAGATTGACCTCCGGAGTTCAGTTCAAAAGTTGGGAGAAACTTTTTTGCAACAGATTCCTAAAAACAACAGAGCTTTGTCATATAGATGATTTTTGACTAGATTTTGTGCAGTAGGTCCTTAAAAAGGGCAGAACTCTCCTTTTGTATAGAGGAACTTAGACCAGTGTAAGTAAACCTATTGTCCTCTGCAACCGCTGCAATCCTCTGACCACTTGTGTTTTGTCAAACATAGCTATTTATTTCCCCAAATCTGTAACAACTGAGAGAAATAGACAAAAACAAATGTTCACGACAGAGAACGCTGGCTCAGGGATATAAAAAAAATAAGAATGAAGGAAAAAGTCGGGCCCCCGGTCCTTAGTTTTCTAAAAGTGTGGCCCACAAAACAATTAGTTGAATAGCTCTGCCGGAGATAGTTGAAAATGTTGCTTTTCTACAGCACAGTACTGACCCGAGCCCAGCTACACCTGCCTTGGTTTGAAGTGGTCAAAATGGCACCACAGGAAACTGCAAATCATGCTGCATTGAACACATTAGCTGGAATTATATATCTTGTAGTCTACTTTATTTGGATATTAGCCGCTGTAAGTTTTTTTTTTTTCACGTATGATTAATGTGCCCACACAGTAGTGGGGGAAAACACACAGACACTGCATCCAACGCTGAGCCTGAACAAACACTGAGCAGAAATGAACAAAGAAAAGTGTTTACTGAATGGCAAGGCTAGCCCCAATGCTACACAGGTGGCTCTCCCGAAAAGACCAAAGCCATTCGCATCCTCCTCCACTGGAAGTTGAGTCGTCACCGCAGCAAATCGAATCCCAAAATCTGCCATTAGCTAGCTGCTCGCTGACATATGTTGTACAACTGTATATTTTCAAATAATGCAGCGAAAAAGAATCAGCTCGACCAATGAATGACCAGCGGTGGTAAATGAAATCGGCTCAACACTCGGCAACCTTTACCACTCAAAGAGCCATTTTGACCCGTTTCACAAATTAAAGAAAACAATGGGAGCCACAAAACTCTTTTGAAATTTAAAATGAAATAACACTGGTTACAAAGCTTTTTTTTGCTTTGTGCTATGCATAAACCAGGGGTCTCAGACACGCAGCTCGTGAGACGTTATTTTGCGGCACGCACCGTAATATGAAAATGTAATGTTAGTGCGGCCCGCGAGTTTTTTATGAATGGCGCTTGACAGCGTCATACTTGCCAACCTTCTCGATTTTTCCGGGAGATTTCCGTAATTTAGGGCTACTATCCTTTCGAATGTCTGCTGATTTTCACCCAAACAACACTAATAAGGGTGTGCCGCGATGGCACTGCCATTAGCGCCCTCTCCAGCCTGTACGAACAGCGTGCCAGCCCGGTTACATGTTGTATGCGGCCTCTGCCTGTACACGTATGTGACTGCAATGCATACTTAGTCAACAGCCATACAGGTTACACTGAGGGTGGCGATATAAACAACTTTAACACTGTTACTAATATGCGCCACACTGTGAACCCACAGCAAACAAGAATGACAAACATTTTGGGAGAACATCCGCATCGTAACACAACATAAACACAACTGAAAAAATACCCAGAATCCCATGCATCCCTAACTCTTCCGGGCTACATTATACACCCCCGCTACCAGCAAACGCCCCCTCCGTGCGTCGGTTGAGGTGGGCGGGGTTGGGGGAGCCGCATCAGAGTGATCTAAAAGCCGCATGCGGCTCGGAGCTGCGGGTTGCCGACCCCTGCTCTAGACATATGATCTGGTTGGGCATAGGGCTGGGCGATATATCGATATACGCGATATATCGCGGGTTTGTCTCTGTGCGATATAGAAAATGACTATATAGTGATATCGAGTATATACGTTCTCACGCAGTTGCTTTTAGCTGCGGGCATAACACTACAGGCTCTCCTCCTCTTTCCAGTCTCTCCTTCTCAGACAGACAGACAAGCGCACCTTCTTACACACGTCACATACTGTCACGACATACGTCACATACGTATACGCCCTCCCCGAGCAGAGAGGTAGCAGCATGGCTAACGTTAGCTGTGATGCTAGCGGAGTGATGCTAGCGGAGTGGTGCGAGCGCGATTACAAGAGAAAGAAGGTGCGAATCTGGTAACAAATGAAGGAATAATCAATTCCCCCAAAAAACAGCAGGGGGTCCATCATCTGGCGGTGGTTTGGCTTCAAGTAAGATGTCGAAAAGACAAGCGTAATTTGTCAAGTGTGGGGCAAAAGCGTTGCTATAAAAAGTAGCATTACTACTGTAACAAACAGCTCAGGGTGTCCCAAGTTACCAGTGTGTTAGGTAAGGAGGAGGAGTTTTGTCCGTCCAGAGTTGCCGTAGGGGCTACACTGCTAATACGTAGCATCATTTGAAAAGTCACCCGCTAGACAATGAAGAGTGCTTACTAGAGATGCGCGGTTTGCGGACACAACCGCGGAGTCCGCGGATTATCCGCGGATCGGGCGGATGAAATTTAAAAAAATAAGATTTTATCCGCTCGCGGGTCGGATCGGGTGGATTAATTACGGTAGATATATTTTTTTTTTTTTTTTGCGGGTGGCAGTTAAACCAATTCGGAAATATATATACATAGTTAAATGTTGTTACCCACATACGAAAAACGAGCAGGCACCTGCTGCATATGCCACAACAGAAGAAAAAAAAAGAAAAGAGATGGACACTTTTACGGAGCGGAGAAGGGACGCCTCGCCGGGGTCCGGGACCGAGGCCCCTTCCCCCGGGAGGGCCCCACCGGGAGCCGTAGCTGAGGCGATCCGCGAGAAGGGCCCGACGCACGTCCAGGGTCACTACCGCGCCCACCGCACCGACACCCCGCCTCGTCCGCCTTCGCCGCGGCCGGCGTCACGCGGAGCAGGTAAGCAGCTTACCTGCCCGCCACCCCCGTGGCCGGGGGCTCGTAACAGGGGTCACTCCGCGCGCTCCGCCCGCGCAGCTTACCTGCCCGCCACCCCTGTTGCCGGGGGCGCGTAACAGGGGTCACTCCGCGCGCAGTGCGCTCACGAAAGGGGTGGGGCTCACCCTGGTTGATATAGAGAGCAGGACGGTGGCCATGGAAGTCGGAACCCGCTAAGGAGTGTGTAACAACCCACCTGCCGAATCAACTAGCCCTGAAAATGGATGGCGCTGGAGCGTCGGGCCCATATACCCGGCCGTCGCCGGCAGCGAGACGCGCTTGGAGGTGCGCTCAGCGCGGCTCCCATATGATTGCGCACTGGTGTGCGTCTGGGTCGTGACAGCGTGGCACGCGAAAGTCTGTGCTGCGTTGGATCAGTCTCCTTTCTTTAACAGGCAAAAGTGAGGTTATAAAGCTTGCGCACCAAACACGAGGCAAGACCATGGTGCAGGAGAACAAAGGACTTCTTTCATTTAAGGTTTGTGATAAACCATCAAACTCATTCGTTAAAAGGACTCTATAGTAATATAAAGCGAATTTTTCTGGACATTATCATGCAAGAAAAGTTTATTTTTGGGACCGCGATCACCGCGTAATGATTTTTAAAGGTTGCATGACAAACATTTAACTGTCCCATGTGATCAGCCAGTGCGATTGGAAGTCCATGCTCAATTATTGCCTCCGTAAATAAAACTTCGGCATTTATCACATCCAAAGAATCTGTTTGGGCGACGAAAAACGTTGAAAGTTTTCCACTTGTATCGCTAGCAACGGCATTAGACTTCTGTTTTTTTGTCCCAACGTGGTCTTTTACATCCCTAATTCCTCCGTGTCCGATCGAAAAATCTTGTCTGCACAAGGTGCAATTCGCGTAGTTTTCACCCTTTTTTTTTTTTAAATTAATGAAAAACCCGGAATAGGTTGATGAAAACCGTACGAATTACGGGAAAACCGGAGTAGTTGGCAGGCTCACTAATGCCTTGCATCATATATATTAGATTGGGCGGATGGCGGGCGGGTGCAGTTCTGATCAAACGTTACATCGGGTGGATGGCGGATGGTTGACGACTTTCTGACGCGGTTGCGGGTGAAATAAATTGCCTATCCGCGCATCTCTAGTGCTTACTCCGCACGTTAATATCTCCGTTTGGTGCCACACGCCCACACCATCAAAATGCCGAGGCAAACATTTCCAGATCAACACCGTATGAGATTTTTTTTGATTTTTTTAGTTGTGATTTCCATCTCGGCATGAAAGTTTAAAAGTAGCATATATTAATGCAGTATGAAGAAGAATGTTTTAATGTAGACACGTAGAATAATCATACTGCTGTGATTATATGCATCAAGTTTTCATTCAAGGCTAAAGCAAAATATCGAGATATATATTGTGTATCGCGATATGGCCTTAAAATATCGCGATATTAAAAAAATATCGCCCAGCCCTAGTTGGGCAGATGGAAAAGCGTCCACAGGTGACTTGGTACCATCAAGTGAGTGGAAAAGGGACATAAATACAGAATGTGTCATCCTTCATCAGCATCACTTGAAAAGCAATTTAAAAACTCCCAGAGTACATCTGCATCTTATGCAAAGCATTTGGAGGCAGCACTGTGATTGGCAGAAGATGGTTCCTCCCAAGAGACTGGCTATGAAGACGCACCTCTCTAATTTCCTTGATTTTGCATCCCCCTTTGCCGATGAGCGAGCCACACTGGCTGGCAGGCACGACGAGGCGCATGGTGACAGGCGGTTTGCTGGTGGCTGTACTGTTAGTCATTGATGTACTGATGTCCTGAAAAGAGTGATAAAGAGAGAAATAACAGGCAATTGTTTATTTTAAAATCAGCATTTATCACGCCTCATTTATCTGTGTAGAGTGCAATGTCAACCTCCTCCAATTTCTCGATGATCATGGAGAAAGCCTTGAAAATAGAGGTGGTGGGTCCTGCAAGGGTTATAATCCTCTCTGGACAGTTCCCCTCTGAGATGTTGATGCGAGCACCACTCTGCGCACAAACAAGCAAAATGGAAACTAATGCAGCAGAATCATAAGATGCATGAGTCAGAACCACGCAAATAGTCAGTTTCCTTGTATCTTTAAATTTTACATCTCACCTCCTCTCTCATTTTCTTAACAGATTCTCCTTTCTGTAGTGTAGATAAATAAGACAGAATTGGCACACCAGAGGACAAAACACAGATAGCATCCAATCAATAATAAAAACAACATACCTTGCCAATTATGCTTCCAACCTCCTAAAGAAGACATGACAGTGTGTTCAATTGAAAGTAAGTCTCTACCAAAATGGCAAGAAGAGTCCATTAAACATTTTTTATGAAGGATTGCACACAGCCACACTCACCTTTCCATGCATGAGTAACCTGATGGTTAAGGTGACATTAAGTCCTCCTTCAACCATACTCGGGTCCATGGCTGCTGCTGGATGTGACAGACGGGAGTAAATCTTTGGTCACTGGTTGAATGTCTGCAACAGCATTAAAAACAAAGCTTATCAGCAAGAACTAGAAAAAGCTAAGGAGTCAATGGTTTCTTCAAGAAGCTGCTGTCAGTGCAGAGCTCGCTCAAGAGTTAAAGCAGCGACTACCATCTTGTTTAGAAGCCTGTGTTGCGATGAAGCGCTCCACCATCAGCATGAAAGAGCCAAAGAAAAGAGGCATTTAACTGCTGTAATTCACATTATATTGGCGAGGCTCCACTTATTCACAGCAGTACAATGACCCACTGTGCCCCTACGACACCGACTATTACATGGTACCGAACAGCAGAGGCTACAAATTCAGGGTTTTGGATGCAATATGCACACAAACATTTTGGGTTGTGGTGCCTTGATGTTACCTTACAGTCAGAGCAGAGGGCTAACACCAACTCTAAAAGGCTTCATAGGCTGTCATGCAGACAGATGACCAAGTTTGACAATACAGCATTCAAACTGTAACTTCATAAACGCGATACTTTCATGCCTGACATACAAACTCGGGTGACATAGCAGCACAATACAGCACGCAGCCTTGACACTAACTCAACCGTTTAAGCATAACGGGTCATTTTCTTTTCGGTCGCTAGCTTAAACGTCGCCTCCTCCAGGAAATAGCCACATCCCGCGGCCTTCGCGCGCACAGATAACCGGGGGGGGGGGGGGGGGTTGTCGCTGCCCTTCAATTTACCAGCAAAGCTAAACGAATAAAGCAACAAAATGCATATTTTTGCAAGGTCTTACCCGGTTCGCCCGTTGACGTGTGTGTGTCGGGGGGAGGGTAGGGTGGCAAGGGAAGAAGGGGAAGGTTCGGGAGGGAGTTTAAAGAGGATCCGGGGAAAGAGGGATGAGACGCCGCTGCTCGATCGTACTCCACTCTGCTGCTCAGCACAATAGCAAGACTGTATTCACCTTTGACCTCTCCGCGGCCCCGCCCCCTTCAACGCTAAACCGCGCCTCTCGCGTGCCCTCAGCAAACACAGACATATCATGTATTCTGGTTACACGTCATGTACTTCAGCAAACGTCATATCTTTATATGTACAACTAAAACTACCTGCATACTTTATATTGTTGCGGGTTAACAATCAATACAATAATCGACACATTGCAAAGCGCAAAGGAGGAAACTATTCTAACAAATTATACTAGTCCAAAAAAAATAAAAATAATAATAATCCCCAACTTTCAACGTTTGAATAGAAAGACTGACGAAAGACTCCTTGAACGTTGCATTTGTTGCAGTTAAGACTATGTCCACTAGATGTCAGCATTTGACAAAGGACACATGCAATAAACCAGTGGTTCTTAACCTTGTTGGAGGTACCGAACCCCACCAGTTTCATATGCGCATTCACCGAACCCTTCTTTAGTGAAAAATACAATGTTTTTTTTCAAATTCAAGACAAAGTTATATGTTTTTGGTAACACTTTAGTATGGGGAACATATTCTAAGTAACACAGACGTAATTTAGAGTTTTTTGGACACTAAGGGAACATATTCTAAGTAACAAAGACTTAATTCAGAGTTATTTGGTTAGGGTTAGGGTTAGAGCAGTGGTTCTTAACCTTGTTGGAGGTACCGAACCCCACCAGTTTCATATGCGCATTCACCGAACCCTTCTTTAGTGAAAAATACAATGTTTTTTTCAAATTCAAGACAAAGTTATATGTTTTTGGTAACACTTTAGTATGGGGAACATATTCTAAGTAACACAGACGTAATTTAGAGTTTTTTGGACACTAAGGGAACATATTCTAAGTAACAAAGACTTAATTCAGAGTTATTTGGTTAGGGTTAGGGTTAGGGCAGTGGTTCTTAACCTTGTTGGAGGTACCGAACCCCACCAGTTTCATATGCGCATTCACCGAACATTTCTTTAGTGAAAAATACAATGTTTTTTTTCAAATTCAAGACAAAGTTATATGTTTTTGGTAACACTTTAGTATGGGGAGCATATTCTAAGTAACAAAGATGTAATTTAAAGTTTTTTGGACACTAGGGGAACATATTCTAAGTAACAAAGACTTAATTCAGAGTTATTTGGTTAGGGTTAGGGTTAGAGCAGTAGTTCTTAACCTTGTTGGAGGTACCGAACCCCACCAGTTTCATATGCGCATTCACCGAACCCTTCTTTAGTGAAAAATAAAATGTTTTTTTTTTCAAATTCAAGACAAAGTTATATGTTTTTGGTAACACTTTAGTATGGGGAACATATTCTAAGTAATAAAGACTTAATTTAGAGTTATTTGGTTATGGTTAGGGTCAGGGTTAGAGGGTTAGGGTTATAATAAGGCCATGTCGAATAAGGCATTAATAAGTACTTAATAATGACTAGTTAAGAGCCAATATGTTACTAATTTGCATGTTAATAAGCAACTAATTAATGGTGAATATGTTCCCCATACTGAAGTGTTACCATGTTTTTTTACTGGTGCACAAAATGAACCGTGCATGAACATCACCTTGTTCAAAGAACAAAACCAACACAGTGCATAAACTCACAACAAATTACACACCTGCAAACCAGTCAGCTGTTCCCGTATCCGTAATACGCCGATAGGGAGAAGTTTGTATTTACACGATGAGTCGGGTGTGTTTTGACCTCCGCCGAACCCCTGAGGCCGACTCACCGAACCCCGAGGGTTCGATCGAACCCAGGTTAAGAACCACTGGGTTAGAGGGTTAGGGCCAGGGTTAGAGGATTAGGGTTATAATAAGGCCATGCCGTTTAAAGCATTAATACATACTTAATAATGACTAGTTAAGAGCCAATATGTTACTAATTTGCATGTTAATAAGCAACTAATTAATGATGAATATGTTCCCCATACTAAAGTGTTACCATGTTTTATTACTTGTGCATAAAATGAACCGTGCATGAACATCACCTTGTTCAAACAACAAAACCAATACAGTGCATAAACTCACAACAAATTACACACCTGCAAACCAGTCAGCTGTTGCCGTATCCGTAATACGCCGATAGGGAGAAGTTTGTATTTACACGATGAGTTGGGTGTGTTTTGACCTCCGCCGAACCCCTGAGGCCGACTCACCGAACCCCTAGGGTTCGATCGAACCCAGGTTAAGAACCACTGGGTTAGAGGGTTAGGGTTATAATAAGGCCCTGCCGTTTAAAGCATTAATAAGTACTTAATAATGACTTAAGCCAATATGCCAATATGTTACTAATTTGCATGTTAATAAGCAACTAATTAATGATGAATATGTTCCCCATACTAAAGTGTTACCATGTTTTATTACTGGTGCACAAAATGAACCGTGCATGAACATCACCTTGTTCAAAGAACAAAACCAACACAGTGCATAAACCCACAACAAATTACACACCTGGAAATCAGTGTGACTTCTGCTGTTGCCGTATCCGTAATACGCCGATAGGGAGAAGTTTGTATTTACACGATGAGTCGGATGTGTTTTGACCTCCGCCGAACCCCTGAGCCCGACTCACCGAACCTCGAGGGTTCGATCGAACCCAAGTTAAGAACCACTGCAATAAACGCTTTGAAAAGGCCATCGTCAAACGTTCGATTAGAACAGCAGTTTCATCTTGACGTGTTGAGTTCAAGAACAAAAAAATAAATAAACAGTATTACTTAAACTTAGACTTAGACTTCCTTTTTATTGTCATTCAAATTTGAACTTTACAGCACAGATAAGAACACAATTTCATTTCATTAGCTCATGGTAGTGCAGGATAAAAAAGCAATAAGGTGCATATATAATTAAATAAATAGGTTACTGTACAGATAAATATATTGCACTTTTTCACATGCGTCCACGTTTATGGATATATGTTGTCTTTTTTATTCCAGCGAGTTAATCCATTTTGGAGTTGAGGGGATTTTTATGATGCGTTCAAGAGTCTTGCGGCCTGAGGGAAGAAGCTGTTACAGAACCTGGAGGTTCTGCTTCGGAGGCTGCGGAACCTCTTTCTAGAGTCCAGCAGTGAAAACAGTCCTTGGTGGGGGTGGGAGGAGTCTTTGCAGATTTTCTGAGCCCTGGTCAGGCAGCGGCTTTTTGCGATCTCTTGGGTAGGAGGAAGAGGAGTCTTGATGATCTTTTCCGCCGTCTTCACCACTCTCTGGAGAGACTTCCAGTCTGAGGCACTGCAGGCTCCAGTCCAGACAGAGATGCTGTTGGTCAGCAGGCTCTCTATAGTGCCTCTGTAGAATTTTACGATCACTTTACCTCCAAAATGTGCTTTGTCAACATGAATGAAAAAGCTTTAAGTCTGAGAAATTATTTGCTGAAATAGTGGAATATACTGTAGGACTACACTATTTAATGTATGTGTTGTAACAAAACATTGTACCAACTGAGAAATACTATCCATCCATCCATCCATTTTCTACCGCTTGTCCCGTTTGGGGTCGCGGGGGTTGCTGTAGCCTATCTCAGCTGCACATGGGCGGAAGGCGGGGTACACCCTGGGCAAGTCGCCACCTCATCACAGGGCCAACACAGATAGACAGACAACATTCACACTCACATTCACACACTAGGGCCAATTTAGTGTTGCCAATCAACCCATCCCCAGGTGCTTGTCTTTGGAGGTGGGAGGATGCCCGAGTACCCGGAGGGAACCCACGCAGTCACGGGGAGAACATGCAAACTCCACACAGAAAGACCTCGAACTCAGGACTTAAGAAATACTATGTACGTGTTAATTCTTAAAAAAAAAAAAAAAAAAAAAAAAAAAAAAATATATATATATATATATATATATATATATATATATATATATATATATATATATATATATATATATATATATATATATATATGATCAACCCCCGCGATCCCTAACGGGACACGCGGTAGAAAATGGATGAATTGATGGATGATCAAGCCAATATGCTGTTTCATTGGCCTACTTTGTACCTACTTTTGTTGCCAATCATGTCCACTGAGATATTTTTTATGTTAACCAAATGTTCCTTAGGCTCATATTGTATTTTAGTTTCTGCTGATAGTACCGGCATGTCCAAAACGAATACTCTGAATATTTAACCTTTGCCCTGTAAATAATACATTGTCCTCTAATATTCATTTTATGATTGATGACCTCAGGCTTTAAGATGGATTGTTTTGTTGTGTGCAAAATAATTGTTTTATATTGAAACTTTTTGTTTGAGGAATGGATAATGTAATTGTCAGCTGGTGTTCACCTTCATAGGAATGGAAACTAATCCTCTTTGTGTTATGGTGCTATATATAAACTGTTCAAAAAATCAAATTTTGAACACCATAGCCCCTGTAACCATGTTTTCATGGTCTGCTTAACATATATTCTGCCTGATCTCACTCAGCACATGTTCATTATTCTGGTGCACATCAGAGCATTCACTACACAATCACTCATGGTCATATATTATTGCTGTTCAAAAAATATCTTCATCCATCCTTCCATCCATTTTTCTACCGCTTGTCCCATTCGGGGTCGCGGGGGGAGCTGGAGCCTATCTCAGCTGCATTGGGGCACCCTGGACAAGTCGCCACCTCATTGCAGGGCAAACACAGATAGACAGACAACATTCTCTTATTATTATAATCAAATGACAGCAGTCATTTCCATGAGGTTATTTTCTAATGTAAGTGTTTAGGCCCACTTACAATGACAATAACACTCCCCAAGAGTTAATCCTGTAAAGCCAATTCTCATTTGAAAGTGGTCACTTTACAAAGTACTGCGTTCATGTGACGTATTAACTCATGTCTGACATCTCATGTCTTTCAATAAAAGGCATCCTTGCTAGAACAAATCAAGCTTTGATGTATTTGTTCCTCTGCAAAGATCAGGCAGGATTTTTTTGTTGTTGTAAATATTACCAGTGCATTTATAAATTAGAACATGGCACCAAAGTCATTTGTTCGATTTAGACTAAAAAGTTTTTTTGGGTTGGTGCACTAATTGTGTTTTTTATGTTGATTTAATAAAAAAAATAAAAATAAAAAAAATAAATAAAAATAAAATATATATATATATATATTTTTAATTTTTATTTATTTCTTGTGCGGCCCGGTACCAATCGATCCACGGACTGGTACCGGGCTATATGATTTAGAACAGTGTCAATGGAAATAAGCATTTCAATCAGAGGTGGTAGTTTATGGAACAAACAAAACAATGTATGTCTCTTTCTGTTTAAAAAAAAAAAATCATGACGATGAGCACATTTAATTTGGAGTAAATTATTGTTTTTATGTTGTTTATTTTGTTGTATGTTATAGAAAATAAATATTGCCTTAATAGTATTCTGAGTTCAACGACAAATATTGTAATTGCGTGAATAGTGGGCAGATATTGTAAGTTTACAGTTACAATTAAGTTTATACTTGTTAATTTTATACTTATTATTATTATATTATTATTATTAATATTATTATTATTCTCCCACCTCCAAAGACACGCACCTGGGGATAGGCTCCTCCCACCTCCAAAGACATGCACCTGGGGATAGGCCCCTCCCACCTCCAAAGACATGCACCTGGGGATAGGCTCCTCCCACCTCCAAAGACATGCAACTGGGGATAGGCTCCTCCCACCTCCAAAGACATGCACCTGGGGATAGGCTCCTCCCACCTCCAAAGACATGCATCTGGGGATAGGTTGATTGGCAACACTACATTGTCCCTAGTGTGTGAATGTGAGTGTGAATGTTGTCTGTCTATCTGTGTTGGCCCTGCGCTGAGGTGGCGACTTGTCCAGGGTGTACCCCGCCTCCCGCCCGAATGCAGCCGAGATAGACTCCAGCACCCCCCCGCTACCCTGAAAAAAGACAAGCACTAGAAAATGGATGGATGGATTTTATTGTATTTTTTTCCAAAATGGCGCCGCTGTAGTGGCTGCTGGTGGCAGGAGCTCTGTGCTCTTGTGTCATCCTTTTGTGTTCCTCATCTTTCCCCCTTCTTTTTCATGTGTTTTTTTTTTTTTCCCCTTCTGGTTCGGACCCTTTGCCACTGTGCGACAAGGGGTGGCACTTTCATGACTTCTGCTGTGCTTTTTTGTGAACTTCTGGATCTGCCTCCCGGGAGCCTTTTGGCCGTGAGGACCAGCTGCTGGGTCTCTGCCACACCAGAGTCCGTTGGAGAGACTGGAGAAGATGCGGATGAAGAGACAGGGCTGTGGAGATGGCGCTGAGCTTCACAGTGTCTTGGCTGAATGAGCAGGTATCGGACACCTCGATCTCCTTAGACGCATCCTCGCTCATCCATGCAGACTGGACACTGGCCGAGAGTTAGTGGGCAGCAGAGGGTGAAGTCGGCTCTCTTGTTTGCTTTGTTGGGTCTGCTCCTGTCTCTGGCCATGCTACCCCCACCCCAGCAGACGATGGCGTGGAACATCGCACAGGCCACCACAGTGTATATGGGTGTTGAAACGATGTTTTTGTTTGGTTGCTTGTCTATGCATGGTGCAAGATGGCGGTGCCCTGACGGGCTGCGGCTTGCAGACGCTCATGGTAGTATAGAACAATTTGGTAAAAATACCGGACAATTCTTTAAATTTCATGGCTGGCTTACAGCGTGGACACTTCGTGGTCACATACGACCGCCAGACAATTCTGGATGTGGATAGATCGGGCCGTTTTGGACTGAAAGATGCGTGTACGTTGGACCTCCTCGCTAGCATGGGAATACTTAGCCGGCTATATCCAGCGGCCTTTGACGCAGCGGAGTCTAGTACCAGCGGGGACCGTCGACGGAAGACACGTAAGCGGTGGGATCGGAAGCAGAAGTGGGGATGCCGAGCGGGGCTAACAACAAAGCTAAAGGCTAATCCCCACAGAACGCCGCTTCCTTCCATCCTGCTTTAAACGTCCGCTCCCTGGAGAACAAATTGGAATACCTGAAGCTGGATTTAAATGCAAGACGCGAGATGAGAGACTGCTGCGCCATATTTCTAACAGAAACGTGGTTGAAATCATCCGTTCCGGACGAGGCAGTTAGCACAGTCTGGACCCCCTCTTCAGGGGCCAAGGCTTAGACTGAATATTTTATTTATTTTTTTACATTTTTTACTCACCCCCCTAGTGTTTACCTGTTTCTCACCTTTTTTGTAAGGGGTGCCGGAAGTTGGCAGACCTGTCAGCGATTCTCTTCTATCTCCTTGTAATGTTTGTCCGCTCTTGAATGGAATTGTGCTGAAAATCTTAATTTCCCCTCGGGGATTAATAAAGTGCTTCTGATTCTGATTCTGATTTCTGCTCCTTTTCATTCATGATTTATTTTAATATTATGTAGATTGCTTTTTGTTTGACCTATAACGAATGAAAAAAAGGAAATACAATATTATTCTATACTCGTATACCCATCTTATACTAAAACTTCTTAACACTATTTCACTTTTTATGACAGTTTTTTTTTTAAATTATTCATCCATCCATCCATTTTCTACCGCTTATTCCCTTTGGGGTCGCGGGGGGCGCTGGAGCCTATCTCAGCTACAATCGGGCGGAAGGCGGGGTACACCCTGGACAAGTCGCCACCTCATCACAGGGCCAACACAGATAGACAGACAACATTCACTATCTTTAAACTATAATCATCAGAAATATTGTAACATTTAGAAATACACTCAATTTGTGTGTAGTGAATGTATAGAATATAATAGTTACAAATTTACTGAGTTGCACAAGTTTAATTTACAGCAGGACTGCATGATGTGTGCCGGTGTTATTAAAATACAGCCACAATTCAACTGGCCGTAACAAAATAAATGTCCTTTGCTAACGTCCTTTACTGACTTTTTAAACCAAATTGGTTTTACTAGCAGAGGGGTTAGTGCATCTGCCTCACAATACGAAGGTCCTGAGTAGTCTTGGGTTCAATCCCGGGCTCGGGATCTTTCTGTGTGGAGTTTGCATGTTCTCCCCGTGACTGCGTGGGTTCCCTCCGGGTACTCCGGCTTCCTCCCACCTCCAAAGACATATGCACCTGGGGATAGGTTGACTGGCAACACTAAATTGGCCCTAGTGTGTGGATGTGAGTGTGAATGTTGTCTGTCTATCTGTGTTGGCCCTGCGATGAGGTGGCGACTTGTCCAGGGTGTACCCCGCCTTCCGCCCGATTGTAGCTGAGATAGGCTCCAGCGCCCCCCGCGACCCCAAAAGGGAATAAGCGGTAGAAAATGGATGGATGGGATGGATAGTTAGGTGCCATTACAGAACAAAGTAGAGCAAAGATGTTTGATCTGAGTGATTGGTCACATTGTCTCCTTTGCCTTTATGTGAGTTTCCATGGTTGGTATGACTGCTTGCTTACATCATTATCTACAGTACATTATGTATATCTCTGCATGCATCCTCCTCAGTGCTCACCCCCTGTCTGTGGTGCACACATGCAAACTTTGAGTTTCCTGTTTTTCTCCTTGGTTGCTTTTATCCATAAATGCTTCCTGGTGCTCTCACCGGCTCTACTGTCTCTCCTTACTCCACTGCTGAGTGGTCATTGATTAGTGCACATGAATTGTACAATGAAATGCCACTCGCCCACCTAATATCCCTCTGTCAGTGGCCCATGGCAACCCACCGTCCATAAATACTGTCGTGTGTTTAGTGTAATGCTCATATCATTGTAGAGCACATATTTGAATACATGTCAGTGTCATTTTTTAGTACATGGCAGAAAACGTCAATTGTGCGCACTAGTAAAAGCCAGATGAGTTGTAGCTGAGATAGGCTCCAGCGCCCCCTGTGACCCCGAAGGGAATAAGCGGTAGAAAATGGATGGATGGATGGATGTCTTTGGCCATACATTTTCTCAACCTCCTTAGAATGATTTGGATTACAATAATGACACAGTCAAAAGCCATAAGTGAATGTGGTTTAAAAAGTAAGGCGTAAGAAGAAATAATTTGCTCATACAATGCAATGTCCTCCTGTTTGTGTATTGTTTGTGGCAGGTTAAAGTCCATGCAAGTTGTACAGAGCTGATAACTCCCCTTAAAATGGAGATTCACACTGAGACGTGAATTTTCTCCACAGGAGCAACAGCGACGTCACGACCCTCCCACAAGCACGCTTTGAAAGCCTCGGAGGGTCAGAGTGGGAGGTGTTGTCTTCACTGTCATCCGTCCAGTCAAGAAGCAGCACTGTGATGCCTCACTCAAATTTGCAGAAGGACTTCCACAAATAGGTTACTCCCACAGAGAGAAATAATTGGCGTGATATCTTGGGGGCATAAGCATGATGATATATCACAGGAATGTTCCCATCCTCAAAAATATAGTTACACGTGTTAGTGGGAATGGTCTTTAAACAGTGTCTGGGGCAAACATAAGATTCAAGCTCACAATGATTGGTTTCATCTGATGTGGTCATTTATTTCCATCATGATGACAGGCTGACCATCCATCAAGCCATCTTCTTCCGCTTATTCGAGGTTGGGTCGCGGGGGCAGCAGCCTAAGCATCGAAGCCCAGACTTCCCTCTACCCAGCCACTTCGTCCAGCTCTTCCCGGAGGATCCCGAGGCGTTCCCAGGCCAGCCGGGAGACATAGTCTTCCCAACGTGTCCTGGGTCTTTTTCGTGGCCTCCTACCGGTCGGACGTGCCCAAAACACCTCCCTAGGGAGACGTTCGGGTGGCATCCTGACCAGATGCCCGAACCACCTCATCTGGCTACTCTCGATGTGAAGGAGCAGCGGCTTTACTTTGAGCTCCTCCCGGATGACAGAGCTTCTCACCCTATCTCTAAGGGAGAGCCCCGCCACCCGGCGGAGGAAAATAATTTCGGCCGCTTGTACCCGTGATCTTGTCCTTTCGGTCATAACCCAAAGCTCATGACCATAGGTGAGGATGGGAACGTAGATCGACCGGTAAATTGAGAGCTTTGCCTTCCGGCTCAGCTCCTTCTTCACCACAACGGATCGATACAGCGTCCGCATTACTGAAGACGCCGCACCGATCCGCCTGTCGATCTCACAATCCACTCTTCCCTCACTCGTGAACAAGACTTCGAGGTACTTGAACTCCTCCACTTGGGGAAGGGTCTCCTCTGCAACCCGGAGATGGCACTCCACCCTTTTCCGGGCGAGAACCTTGGACTCGGACTTGGAGGTGCTGATTCTCATCCCAAAAGTTTCACACTCAGCTGCGAACCGATCCAGTGAGAGCTGAAGATCCTGGCCAGATGAAGCCATCAGGACCACATCATCTGCAAAAAGCAGAGATCTAATCATGCAGCCACCAAACCGGATCCCCTCAACGCCTTGACTGCGCCTAGAAATTCTGTCCATAAAAGTTATGAACAGAATCGGTGACAAAGAGCAGCCTTGGCGGAGTCCAACCCTCACTGGAAATGTGTCCGACTTACTGCCGGCAATGCGGACCAAGCTCTGACACTGATCATACAGGGAGCGGACCGCCACTATCAGACAGTCCAATACCCCATACTCTCTGAGCACTCCCCACAGGACTACCCGAGGGACATGGTCGAATGCCTTCTCCATGTCCACAAAGCACATGTAGACTGTTTGGGCAAACTCCCATGCACCCTCAAGGACCCTGCCGAGAGTATAGAGCTGGTCCACAGTTTCACGACCAGGACGAAAACCACACTGTTCCTCCTGAATCCAAGGTTCGACTATCCGGCGTAGCCTCCTCTCCAGTACACCTGAATAGACCTTACCGGGAAGGCTGAGGAGTGTGATCCCACGATAGTTAGAAACCACCCTCCGGTTCCCCTTCTTAAAAAGAGGAACCACCACCCCGATCTGCCAATCCAGAGGTACCTCCCCCGATGTCCACGCGATGCTGCAGAGTCTTGTCAACCAAGACAACCCCACAGCATCCAGAGCCTTAAGGAACTCCGGGCAGATCTCATCTACCCCCGGGGCCTTGCCACCAAGGTGCTTTTAAACTACCTCAGCAACCTCATCCCCAGAAATAGGAGAGCCCACCACAGATTCCCCAGGCACTGCTTCCTCATAGGAAGACGTGTTGGTGGGATCGAGGAGGTCTTCAAAGTATTCCCTCCACCGATCCACAACATCCGCAGTCGAGAACACCATCCTCACCATACACTGTGTTGATAGTGCACTGCTTCCCCTTCCTGAGGTGGCGGATGGTCCGGAAGTCGTTTTCCATGGCTTTCCCGAATTCCTCCCATGTCCGAGTTTTTGCCTCCGCGACCGTTGAAGCCACACACCGCTTGGCCTGTCGGTAGCTGTCCGCTGCCTCAGGAGTCCTGTGAGCCAAAAGAACCCGATAGGACTCCTTCTTCAGCTTGACGGCATCCCTCACCACTGGTGTCCACCAACGGGTTCTAGGATTACCGCCATGACAGGCACCAACTACCTTGCGGCCAATGTTCCCTCTAATTTTTCATGTGTGTGAGCAAACGCAAAAACTCCCTGAGCATTCAGTGGAGCCCATGTGAGCAACATCAGACGTGCACACTGTGGCTACACCAGCAGCACACCTGTCCTGAACCTGACTAAATAACAAGTTAAATCTCCATCCATCCATCCATTTTCTACCGCTTGTCCCTTTCCGGGTCGCGGGGGTTGCTGGAGCCTATCTCAGCTGCATTCGGGCGGAAGGCGGAGTACACCCTGGACAATTCCCCACCTCATCGCAGGGTCAACATAGACAGACAGACAACATTCTCTTATTATTATTATCAAATGACAGCAGTCAGTTCCATGAGGTAATTTTCTAATATAAGTGTTTAGGCCCACTTACAATGACAATAACAAAAAATATTGTTTTTCATAAACTGTATACTTGTATTGTTTGTCTGGGTGGAGGTCCTGCTTTGAAAACAATTTGTACCCCTTTCAGACATTGCATTTAGTTCCCATTAAAACATTCACATGTTGCACAATGAGATGTAAGCAGAGGATCATGTGTACATTCCTGCAACTTCCTGTTTGTAAAAAATATATTTTTATTAGTACTTATTTAATATACTAACAGCATTTCATGATTAATATTTATAAATTAAGATTCCTAATAAATGACACTAGAATAAGGACACATTTGATTGGTAAATCATAGTGTAACGACCTGGAATTACACTTTATGTGTGGTGTTGGAGTTGTCCGACTTTTTGTGTGGCTGTAAACACATTACTGGCTAAGTGCCATATGTGCATGTGTTGGTGCAAGTGAGAAAGAGCGAGCGGCTGCTGTTGATATAACAAAGTTGGTTTTGGTCTAGTTTGTACTGCAGAAAATGACCAGTTTCGCTAGATATAATTTTTTTTACTAATGTTTTGGTGATGTGTTTATGGTCGACAATAAAGAGTTTTGCACAGAAAAGTGATCGATGGAATTCATGTCCTCAAAGCGTCTCGACAGACGTTACAATATTTGAACAATGATGACAAAAACTGTTTTCTCTGTCGTGTCCGTGTCGTGTCGAAAATTGTTATGCGCTTATTTTTTCATTTGATTTTGTGCGTGACATAGATTTGCCGTGCGCAGAAGACGCTTGAGCAGTGCGCAATTGCACAGGCGCGCACCTTAGAGGAACCATTGCTTGCGGCCACAGCTCCAATCAGCCGCCTCGACAATAGAGGTGCAGAACATGATCCACTCGGACTCAATGTCCAGCACCTCCCTCGTGACATGTTCAAAGTTCTTCCGGAGGTGGGAATTGAAACTCTCTGAAAGGAGACTCTGCCAGACCTTCCCAGCAAACCCTCACAGTGCGTTTGGGCCTGCCAGGTCTGTCCGGCATCTTCCCCCACCATCGCAGCCAACTCACCACCAGGTAGTGATCGGTAAAAAGCTCCGCCCCTCTCTTCACCCGAGTGTCCAAAACATGAGGCTGCAAATCCGATGAGACAACTACAAAGTCGATCATGGAACTGCGACCTAGGGTGTCCTGGTGCCAAGTGCACATATGGACACCCTTATGTCTGAACATGGTGTTCATTATGGACAATCTGTGACGGGCACAAAAGTCCAATAACAAAACATCACTCGGGTTCAGATCCGGGATGCCATTCTTCCCAATCACGCCTCTCCAGGTTTCACTGTCGTTGCCAATATGAGCGTTGAAGTCTGCCAGTAGAACGAGGGAATCATCCGGGCGAGCACTCTCAAGTACTCCCTCGAGTGAATCCAAAAAGGGTGGGTACTCTGAGCTGCCGTTTGGCGTGTAAGCGCAAACCACAGTCAGGACCCGTCCCCCCACCCGAAGGCGGAGGGAAGCTACCCTCTCGTTCACTGGGTTGAACTCCAACGTGCAAGAATTGCCACCCCAGCCCGTCGCCTCTCACTGCTGGCAACGCCAGAGTGGAAGAGAGTCCAGCCCCTCTCGAGAGAACTGGTTCCAGAGCCCTTGCTGTGCGTCGAAGTGAGTCCGACTATATCTAGCCGGAACTTCTCCACCTCGCGCACTAGCTCAGGCTCCTTCCCCCCTAGCGAGGTGACGTTCCACGTCCCAAGAGCTAGCTTCTGTAGCCGAGGATGGGACCGCCAAGTGCCCTGCCTTCGGCTGCCGCCCATCTCACATTGCAGCCAACCTCTATGGCCCCTGCAATGGGTGGTGAGCCCATTGGAGGGGGGACCCACGTTATCTCTTCGGGCTGTGCCCGGCCGGGTCCCATGGGGACAGGCCCGGCCACCAGGCGCTCGCCATCGTGCCCCACCTCCGGGCCTGGATCCAGAGGGGGGCCCCGGTGACCCGCGTCCGGGCGAGGGAAATCTGGGTCCTTTGTTTTTATTCTTCATGGAGGTCTTCAAGCGGCTCTTTGTCTGATCCCTCACCTAGGACCAGTTTGTCTTCGGGCACCCTACCAGGGGGCATAAAGCCCCCGGACAACATGACAGGCTGACTCACCTTTTAATTACCTATTTTCTCTACTCAAGTATGTGTAGCAGGACGGTAAACAAGACAAGCCACATAGAAACTCGATGGATAGATCTTCCAGTCTCATCAGCAAATCAATACAGATCAACATGAACTAATTAAGTTCAATCCCTAAAAAATGCTGGCAAGTTTAGGAAGCGATGGATTTCTGTTAGCTCACTTGCTAAAATGCAAAGAAAATACAAAGCTTACTATTAACACAAGCATACCATTAACACAAGCATGCAGTAGAAGCATCTAAGTCCCATCTTAAAACTCATTTGTATACTCTAGCCTTTTAATAGACCCCCTTTTTAGACCAGTTGATCTACCGTTTCTTTTCTTTCTCCTCTCCCACCCCTCTCCCCTGTGGAGGGGGAGACACACAGGTCCGGTGGCCATGGATGAAGTGCTGGCTGTCCAGAGTCGGGACTCGGGGTGGACCGCTCGCCTGTGCATCGGTTGGGGGCATCTCTGCGCTGCTGACCCGTCTCCGCTCGGGATGGTCTCCTGCTGGCCCCACTATGGACTGGACTCTCACTATTATGTTAGATTCACTATGGACTGGACTTTCACAATATTATGTCAGACCCACTCGACATCCATTGCTTTCGGTCTCCCCTAGGGGGCGGGGGTACGCACATATGCGGTCCTCTCCAAGGTTTCTCATAGTCATTCACATCGACGTCCCACTGGGGTGAGTTTTTCCTTGCCCTTATGTGGGCTCTGTACCGAGGATGTCGTTGTGGCTTGTGCATCTCTTTGAGACACTTGTGTTTTAGGGCTATATAAATAAACATTGATTGATTGATTGATGCATAAAATGTATCCTGACCAATTGCAACCAATTTAGGAGTTGGACTGTTTAGTCCAGCGTTGCCCGAACTTTTAGCCTCCAAGGGCTAAAGTGTAAATGTGCCAATGGGCCAAATACAACCCCTGGCAAAAATAATGGAATGACCAGACTGACAAGATGTTCATTCAGTTATTCAACTTTGTAGAAAAAAGCAGATAGCAGACAAAATAGCAACTTTCTGTCTCTAAGAAACACTAACATGAATCAAGAATATAAATTGTGGTAGTCAGGAACTGTTTCATCATTAGATCAAACACGGTCAAAAATATGGAATCACTCAACTCGACAAAAAACCTGTGGAATTACCCTGTACATTTTAATTTCCTGCATACACACTACATACATCTGCATCAAATTAAACCCTTGGAGAGTTGTTGCACCAGGTGGATTGACATGAGTCATTGCTGAAACAGGAGATGATAGTGGATACAAAGGAAAAGATTATCAAACTTCTTCACGCAATGTTGCAAAATATGTTGTTTGCTCATAGTCAGCTGTGTCTAAAATCTGGACGAGGTACAAACAACATGGGAAGGTTGAAAAAGGCAAGCATACTAGTAGATCAAAGAAAACATCAAGCGTCCCCACAGACAATCTAAACTGTTAACAGAAAATGCACATCAAAGCAAATAAGGGAGACAAATGGGCAGAAATTTAAGTCACCGTCTGTGACTGAACTGTAAGAAACTGCAAAAGGAAATAAGATTTAAATACAGAAAAAAGTTAAAGTTAAAAGTTAAAGTACCAATGATTGTCACACACACGAGAGGTGTGGCAAAATTATTCTCTGCATTTGACCCATCACCCTTGATCACCCCCTGGGAGGTGAGGGGAGCAGTGGGCAGCAGCGGTGGCCGCGCCCGGGAATCATTTTTGGTGATTCAACCCCCAATTCCAACCCTTGATGCTGAGTGCCAAGCAGGGAGGTAATGGGTCCCATTTTTATAGTCTTTGGTATGACTCGGCCGGGGTTTGAATTCCCAACCTACCGATCTCAGGACGGACACTCTAACCACTAGGCCACTGAGTAGGTCGAAAAGTAAACAAATTATGTCATTAAAACCTAAACAAACAAAAAACAACAACAGGTACCAATGGGCTAGAGAAAAGTAATCGTGCACTATAGATAAATGAATGAAATTCATATTCAGTGATGATTCGTGAATCTGCATTGGGAAAAGTGATGATGCTGGAATTTCTGTTTGGTGCCGTTTAAATGAGATTTATGAAGACAACTGCCTCAACAAAACATGCAAATGTCCACAGTCATTGATGATATGGGGCTGCGTATCAGGTAATGGCACTACGGAGATGGCTGTTATCACATCTTCAATAAATGCACAAGTTGACGTCGACATTTTGGACACTTTTCTTATTCCATCAATCAAAAGGATGTTTGGGGATGATGATTTAATATTCAAGATCATAATACATCTTGTCATAGAGCAAAAACTGTAAAAACTTTCCTTCAAGAAAGATGAATAAAGTCAATGTCTCAGAGACTACAAGCTGTTATAAAAACCAGAGGTGGTACAACAAAATACTATGGCGGCAGATTTCTTTGACTTTATCGTTGGAAATGCATCTGCTTTGAGTGTCGCAGGATATCCACACATTCTTGCCATCTCTGTCGTAGCATAGCTTTCGTCGGTAAAGTGTGCGGAACAAACGACTGACAATTTCGTCGGCTTTCCCCACAGCCTCGTATTTTGAACAAATTTCGTCCAATTTCTTGCCACTTTCGCATCTTTGGGCCACTGGTGCAACTTGAATCCGTCCCTGTTCGTGTTGTTACACCCTCCGACAACACACCGACGAAAGTGAGAAAATGGCGGATTGCTTCCCGATGTGACGTCACGTTGTGACATCATCGCTCCGAGAGCGAATAATAGAAAGGCGTTTAATTCGCCAAAATTCACCCATTTAGAGTTCGGAAATCGGTTAAAAAAATATATGGTCTTTTTTCGGCAACATCAAGGTATATATTGACGCTTACATAGGTCTGGTGATAATGTTCCCCTTTAATAAATAAATAAATAAACAAATCACAGGATTCACAGCCTTTGCCATGAAGCTCAAAAGTGCGATCACAGGCATCCTGTTTCAACTGATCACCCTTGATATGTTCCTACAGCTTAATTGGAGTCCACCTGTGGTAAATTCAGTTGATTGGACATGATTTGGAAAGGCACACACCTGTCTATACCTGTATATAAGGTCCCATTATTGATGGTGCATGGCAGAGCGCATACCAAGAATGAAGTCAAAGAAATTGTCCGTAGACCTCCATTGTCTTGAGGCACACATCTGGGGAAGGGTACAGAAAAATGTCTGCTGCCTTTAAGGTCTCAATTAGCATCCGTAAATGAAAGAAGTTTGAAACCACAAGGACTCTTTTTAGAGCTGGCCGGCCGTCTAAACCGAGCAATAATGGGTGAAGGGCCCTAGTCAGGGAGGTTACCAAGAACATAATGGTCACTCTGTCAGAGCTACAGCATTCCTCTGTGGAGAGAGGAGAACCTTACAACCATCAACAACAAACATCTCTGCAGCAATCCACTAATCAGGCCTGTATGGTAGAGTGACCAAATGGAAGTTTGCCAAATGCAGCTGAAATACTCTCAGATCATGAGAAACAAAATTCTGTGGTTTGATGAGACAAAGATTGAACCCTGTGGTGTGAATGCCAGGCGTCATGTTTGGAAGAAAACAAGCACCGCATAACACCAGGCCAATACCATCCCTACAGTGAAGCATGGCTGTGGCAACATCATGCTGTGGAGAGGTTTTTCAGCGGCAAGAACTGGGAGACTTGGCAGGATAGAGGGAAAGATGAATGGAATGCAGCAATGTACAGAGACATACTGGATGAAAACCTGCTTCAGAGCACTCTTGAACTAAGACTAGGGCGACGGTTAATTTTTCAGCAGGACAACAACCCTAAGCACTGTCAGGTTCAACCACTGATGACATCTATTAATCAGACAAGAAGCAAGGAATCATGCAGAAACAGAGTTCAATTTAGCTCGAGGAGACCCGTGTTTTGGACTGTACTCTAGTTACAGATCCAAACTACGTTCTAAAAAAAAGCCTGCGTGCCTCCTCTATTTATTAGGAAATGGCCCTATTACATCACGATGACTGAGGGAAGGGGGGTAATCTCGACAACTCCAGTTAGACACAATATTATGATTATACAAAGAAGCAAATATGTTGACACTTGGTGCTATCGCCCAGGCTCCACTTTGTCTGCGACCTGGAACCCAATGTTCGGCTTTGGTAGGCAGCAGGCCGAGTACTGGTGTTATTGCCCAATCTCTGTTTTGTCTGGTCCCGGAACTCAATGTTCGGCCTTGGCAACCAGGAGGCCGAGTCTGAACACAACACTGATAAAGAGGGCTGGCAATCTTTTTGCACTGCCAGCTTTGCACAGATGCAAGAATACCATTTCAGCACAATTGACAAGAATTTATAGCAACGGTCCTTAAGCATGAAGTTATGATGACAATATATATATAATTATTCTAACATTTCCTTCCTGTTTGTCACATAACTTCCCCAGAATCTTCTTATCCCCAATAACTTCTTCTTGCAATTTTCAGTTAATAGTTAATTTCTTTAGGGCCAAGTTATGTTTACACTCAGAGTTCAACATCATCATATTTTTATATTTTTTCTATATACATAGTCACCAGGGTCTGAAAACAGATCAGGAACACCATCCAGGCAGGTATCCTCGTCATCAGATTCATCTTCCTTGTTGTCCGCCAGAAGGTGCATCTGAACAGTGCTATCATCTGCTGGGCTAATCGCTGTGGTGATCAAACGGTTAAACAGAGAACGCAGACAGGGAATACAACAACATCCACACAACGTCAGTATGGCTGCAAACACAGCCATAGATACTAGAATTGACGATACCAAGGACTTGTATTTGGCGAACACGTCCAACCATCCATCCCACATAGATGTATCTATGCCGGAGTGCTCTTTCATTTTACCGTTGAGGGTGCGCAGGCCTTCCAGTGCTTTGGTCAGGCTACCTTCTGTATCAGTGTTGTTTGGTATGAACGTGCAACACTGTTCACCAAATATTGCGCACATGCCTCCTTTTTCCGCTAACAACATGTCTAGCGCCATATGGTTTTGAAAGGCCATAAGGGAGGTGGCGGCGAGTTGATCAGCGACGGCTTCAAATCCGGCCTGTGTCCAATTTCCTAGTCTCTGTACGTTGTAGAGGACATAGTTTATTCTGTCAACATTCTTGTTAATCGTACACCACCAGCAGACGGATGATTCGAATCCAGCTGCAATTTGATCTACCAATTTATACTCTTCAGGTACACCTCTTGGGACCCCTATTGCATCGATATAAGTTGAATCTCCAACACTTTGCCAGTTTACATCACGACTGGTTCTTTTCCAATGTTCGGGTATCAAACTGTTCAGGCGTGTTAACAATTCTCGTGCTGTTATGGGGTATATGGAGGTTGGCATGAGGAGTGTGATCAGAACACAAAGTCCTGTTACATTTTTCGGTAATCGGTCATAGATTCTTTCCTCACCGCACCACCACCACACATCACCTCGTGATACTGGTACAAATATTGATACATTTGCTATGTGTAAGCAGTTGTCTGGTGATAAGTTTCCTAACTGTTGTCCAGAGCAGGGGTGGGCAATTAATTTTTACCGGGGGCCGCATAAGCAACCCGAGCACTGCTGGAGGGCCACACCGACAATATTTCAATTAAATTTTGCTCAAAATTATTTTTGATATACCGTAAAATAAATAATAATAATAATAATAATAATAATAATTAATAACAATAATAGTAATTTAATTTAACCTAACTTAACTTTATACAAAAGCAGATTGCTTTTAATTGTTTTATTTTTAACACTGTCTCACACAACACTTCCTGATGTATAAATACAATGTAAAAATGTCAATTTCTGCACAGGGTTAATTTCTGTCACTTTATCCTACATTATCCAACATTTTTCCCCATCAGATTTGGACAACCAGCTGTTGTTAAAAATCGTTTTTAATCATATTTATTTTATATTGTTTTTTATATTGATTTTATATGTAATTATGTTTTGTTTTTATTCAGTCATTGGTGGAGCTAAGGATAATATTTCAATATTGTGTTTAATATTGTTGTGCAGCACTTTTGAAACATTTTGTTGTTTAAATGTGCTATATAAAGAAAGTGGATTGGATTGGATTGTCACACCTGCCAGCTTGTCCCATTTCAGTCCTAAAATGTCCAAACACGCATTTACCTCTGTGAACAAGTCATTACCTGTGGTTGTCTCTTTAATTGAGTGCATGGCTGTCAGCTCCTTCGTGATTTGAAAGTCTGTAGTTATCCCACGTAAGAAGATGAGCAGCTGGGCGGTGTTACGTACATTGCAGCTCTCATCCAAAGCCAGCGAAAAACAGTCAAAGTCTCCGTACATATCAGCGCAACAGAGTCCAATAAGCACTCCTTAATAAACTCTCCGTCAGAAAACGCCTTACTTTTTCTGGTGATTTTGTGAGAAATGATGAAACTTGTCCTGACGGCTGCATCTCTGGGGGTGTGAAATTTGGCAAAAAGTCCTTGTTGGGTTTGCAGTTTTACCATCAACACATCAGTCTCCCTTGCACGTGCTTCGTCATGTAGTGGCGATTCAAATTATATTTTTTAAACACAGCAACCTGTGTACCACAAATTAAGCACACGGCTTTACCTTTAATTTCTGTAAAGAAATACTTGGCAGTCCATGTCTTGTTGAAAACACGCCATTCGTCATCAACTTTTCTCTTTTTAGCGTCTCATCACTTGTCGCTGTGCACCTTCACTCACTGGTTACACCCGGACATACGCCCATAAATAACACTTTTCAAAATAAAAGCAGCACAGTTGTATTGCACGCACGACATAGATGTTTTTTAAACTTTATTTTGTAATTTGTGATTGCCGCTGTTCACATTCACTCACAATCAAACACGCGCATACGTCCACACAGAAGTAATACAAATAACGCTTTTCAAAACAAAAGCAGCACCGTTGTATTGCACACTCGACATAGATACTTTTCAAAATGTATTTTGTAATTTATGATTGGCCTCACGTGGGCCGGACAGGGACGCACAAAAGGCTGGATGTGGCCCGCGGTCCGCAGAATGCCCAGGTCTGGTCCAGAGCCTATCATGTTTATGCAGGTGTAATTAGCTTTTGTCACATGTTTATCAAATATTGGTTTTTGCTTTGTTTCTTTGGTTACAGGGTAGATTTTGTCCCATGTAGTGCAATTCCCTTCAAGATTTGTCCTACTCATCACCTCTATTAAACATTCTTGATTCATGGGTGCCGGGATGACCTTGAGTAATGGCCTGGGGCTTAGGCATACAACACAATCAGTTTTAGCAGCCTTTCCTGCTTCGTCTGCCATGAGTAACCAATTATTTTCAAACCTTGGCACACCAGTTGTTGCTTTAAACCATTCATTCACACCATCAAATGGTATGCTTACAACTGTGACTCCAGCGCGTTTAGTATAGACGTTCACTTTGGGTTGTTCGGTGTTGCAAATGGTTTGATTTATGCAAACAATCACCGGAAAATATGGATCTGGTCCATTTGACCATGCCCATAGTTGGAAACCCCAGCAGGATGTGTTGAACAGTGTGGCATTGGGTGGTCTAATTTGTCCATCAGGGACATATGGTTAACACTAGATTTGGGCCTTGATGTTTCAGAGTTATTCGATTTTTAAAGAATTTAGCTTCTTCACTATCTCCCGGGGGCCAATATTTTCCTTGTTGTGTAGTGACCAGAGTGTCCCAATTCCCCCGTACTAGATGGCCAGTCTTTTCCCGTGGTGGGATGTCCGAGTCGGAATCCTTTTAAGTTTCTTATAGGAAGTAGTATTGTAGCGGTGGTATTGGGAGCTACCGTAAGCATCAGTGATTGGCTGTAGGCCCACGATACTATCCATGGGACACAGGTTGTTATATGTGGACCTGGGTTTAGGATCCGATCAATCGAACAGACGGCATAATCAGTTTTTCTTGCCTTAGCATTTTCTGTTTGGCGTTTAATGCAGCTGAACTTGTGAGTATAGTTTGCCCCCTGGATATTTAGCTCGGTCGAGTTTGTCATTGGCGTGGTTCTATTTTGTTTTCTAAATTCTATATTTTCTGCAGATTCCCAAATGAACCATATTAGGAGGGCAGGGCCGACCAGTACCAATATTGCTAACCTGCATGCTATGGGCCACCTAAACCACCGAGGTGTCATCTCTGCTAAATCACTCCTCTACTGAAGTCAGTAGTTTGAAAATACTTCACTGGTTTTGCGTCTGCTCAACTCTAGTTGTTGTGTAAGTCCGCACTATTACCGGACTTCGCTTCACTCTCCTTATCGGAGGATTCAACAGATATGACCTTTTTACAATGTGCTAAGTGTACTCAGGTTGGTCTTTCCACTATTTTTACTGCTGTCGGTGTTGTTAACAGTACCTGGTGCGGTCCCTGCCACTTTGGAGAATGCCAATGTTTTCTTTTAACACTTCTTATCAGAACCCACTCTCCTGGTTCCACTAGGTCTGTTATCTGTGGAGACACAACAGGTTTACTTTTAGTTTCCGTCTCTTTTAGCTTCTCCAGCATCTTGCGCACTTTGGAGATAGCGGGGGTGTATATTGTAGCGTCCCGGAAGAGTTAGTGCTGCAAAGGGTTCTGGGTATTTGTTCTGTTGTGTTTATGTTGTGTTACTGTGTGGATGTTCTCCCAAAATGTGTTTGTCATTCTTGTTTGGTGTGGATTCACAGTGTGGCGTATATTTCTAACAATGTTAAAGTTGCTTATACGGCCACTCTCAGTGTAATCTGTATCGCTGTTGATGAAGTATGCGTTGCATTCTCGTATGTGTGCGTACAGAAGCCGCTCATATCTTGTGACTGGGCGGCACGTTGTTAGAAGGGATGAAAAGCGGACGTGACGTCAGCACGTAGAGGACGTTAAAAGCAGTGCCTGTAAGGCACGCCCCCAAGACTGTGGAATACGAGATATAATGACTGATGAACACCTTCGTTCGATAATGAGGGTTGCTTCAGCTCAAAGCCTGAGCCCCGACATTAATGAACTAGTATCCAAGAAAAGATGGCAGGTATCTGGCTTGGGCACATCAGATTAGATCAGTGTGTTGCAAACTGAGCAGTTTAAAGTCCTGAATGGTTGGTTTATTCATTATTTTATTTTCAAATGTATTAGCCTGTGGAAAAAGTTAATGTTGATATTTACCTCAGAAGGCTGCAAATAGAAAAGAGGCATTCAATTTTTATTTAAATTGTATTTGATATGCCATTGATATTTTTTAATTATTATTATTATTATTTGAAACTCGATTTTGCATGTCACTATAAAGTTATATAAGCCTTGCTCGTTTAATATTCAATGCAAAACTTGTTTCGGTCCCTATTAAAAGGTTAATTTGTTCAACCTTGGCCCGCGGCTTTGTTCAGTTTTAAATGTTGGCCCACTCTGTATTTGAGTTTGACACCCCTGGTCTAGCTGGTGATAAGAATGTTAGATTAGTTTGTAGTAATAGTGCTGACACAGCATGAGGCACTTTTAGGGTCTATGGGTGGAACAGTACAATTTGACTACGGCTATCAACTGCCATAGATGCTGCCACCACAGCTCGCACACACTAAGGAAATGCGCATGCTACATTGTCTACAAACTTTGTAATTTAGATGAGAAGTAGGCCACAGGCCTTTGTTTAGCGCCATGTTGTTGTAGCAACACAGATGTCATAAAATGGCCTCTGCAGTCTACCATTTGTATGAACAGTTTTCTATAGTCTGGCAAGGCTAACATTGTGCTAGACAATAATGTTCTTTTTATCTCCCATAATGCTGCTTCAGCTTTTGGATTCCACTGTACAGGTGATGACATTTTTAGATCTTTTTCATACATTAATTTACTTAATGGAGCTACTATTTCAGCATAATTTGGTATCCAACTTCTACAGTAATTAGTTAATCCTAGAAATGACATAATTTGCTTCTTTGTTTGTGGTTTTGGTGCTTGTAGTACTGCTGTTTTTCTGCTTCCCACAACAATGCGTCCATCTTTGTTTAGAGAATGTCCTAGATATTTTACTTCTGTTTTGCATAACTGGACTTTTGTTTTGCTTACTTTGTGTCCTTCACTGCGTAGATGATTTAGTAATGCTAATGTATCTTTTCTACAGGTTTCCTTATCCGGTGATGCTAATAATACGTCATCTACGTATATCATGACTTGACTTTCTCCTGCAGGGTCGAATTTGGACATGCTTGCATGCATTGCTTGTGAATAGATTGTCGGACTTTCCGCATACCCTTGAGATAGTCTTGTACAGGTGTATCTTTTCCCTTTATAAGGAAACGCAAACCAAAATGTACTTTCTTTATGTATTAATATCGAGAAAAATGCATTACTGATATCAATCACTGTGAAATGTGTCGCATCCATTCTTAGACTGTTCAACAACGTTTATGGCTCTGGTACACATGGTGCACGTTGTATTACTGCATTGTTTATTGCTTGTAAGTCTTGTACCATTCGCCATCCCACTGAGGGTGGTTGCTTTTTTACAGGAAATATTGGGGTATTACATGGTGAATCCTCACATTCTATTATAACTCCTGCTTTGATTAGATTTTCTATTACAGGCTGTATTCCTTTTAATGCATCTGGTTTTAGTGGATATTGCTTTATACATGGTCTATATTCTGTTCTTGATCTGATTTGTCAGTGCGTCCTTTTGACCATAATTCTTTAGGTATTTGATCTAAAAATACTTCTTCAGCTTCGGTATGCAGTAATTGTCAGTGTTTTGCGTCGGGTTCCAGATTTACTCCACTGTGTAGAGTTACAGTCCAGAACAGACTTGTTTTTGTCATTCCAGTTTCTCTATTTACCCATGTTTTGTCTGAGGTCTTTTCCCAATCAGTCAAATATTCTCCTTTCGTTACTAATGCTCCTAGATCTTTCCATTTCATGTCATAATCTTTGTACAGTGATATATGTGGTGCAGTATACATTCTGAACAGGGCAGAAATGGGTGCAGGTAGCTTTACAGCCACTGCAGCTGCTGCTTCCCTGTCAGTGTACAGATGTGTCAGTGTTACTTTTGTTGGAGTCTCTTTCTCTAATTTCTTTTGATAGCCAAAATCTGGTCCGTCTCTGTACCACATGGTCATATGTAATTCGTCAACGTTCTTGCTGTCTTCTATTGTTACATGTTTCTTTCCCTCATTTAGCAACGCTGTTGCTGTGTTTAATGGAGGTGTATTTTTTACATCTAGGGAGTACAAGTATTTGGGTCCTCCTACTCTTTCCAGTACGCATATGTCTCCTCTCTCTAATTGGTGTCGTCTTTTAACAATCATTCCTCTTTCATAATTTGATACTATCGCTAATCCTAGCACAGTCATCACATCCCGTCCTAATAGGTTTACTGGACAGTCTGGGAAACTTATGATTGGTATGTTACACGAGTTCCCTAACGGGTCTCGCAACCATACTTTTTCTGTTTCTGCTACTGTCACAATTTCACCACTTGCTGCCCTAGCAGAAATGTTATTTCCACTTAGTTTTATTCCTGGAAAATGTTCTCTACATGTAGTTCTACATGCTCCGGTGTCGCACAGAAATTTGATTTCTTTGCCATTTATTTAAATTATTATTTCTGGTTTACTCGCTGTTTGATTACTTAAGTTCTCATAACTTAGTATGTCCCCATGATCACTCTGATCGTTTTCTTTGTCTTTTGGTGTGGTCCTTGGAGATTTGGATGTCTCCTGACCTAGTCATGCTGAGTAACCTTGACTGTTGTCTTTTTTTGTCAGGACAGTCTCGTGCGAAATGTCCTTTTTTTCCACAACACCAACATGCAGTAGGGTGCCACTGCTGTTGTTGTCGTTGTTGTCCTCTACCTAAGTTCCATCCACCTCGACCTGGTCGTCCTCGTCCTCTAAACTGTCCTCTACCACGCCCTCTATTTTGCTTGTAATATATTTCGCTATTTTCCCCCTTGTTGTAGAATGTGTCAGTATCTGCTTTGGCTTTCTTCGTGTTTGTAACTTTTCCTGCGTGTAATGCATGATTTATGTATTCATCCAATGTTCCTGTGGGAAAACCAATGTAATGTTTGTTCACCCAGTCGTGTATGGCTTGTCTGGAGTTTGCATGCAGAATGTTTTATAGTTGTTGTTGGTAGGGTCCCTGTGGATCAGCATTTTCATTTAGTCCACTGTGTTGCTTAAATGTTTTTTCCAGTCTTAGTTTACAATCTTCAAATGTTTCTTCATTTTTTTGTTTTGTTCTTCCCAATTCAGTGTAATCCGCTCTCTTTTGGAACCTTTGTTCAACCCGTGTCATTAGGTCTTGCACTCTATTTCTTAGATCTGCCAGCTTTGCACAGATACAAGAATACAATTTCATAGCAACGGCCCTTAAGCATGAAGTTATGATGATAATACATACATAATTATTCTAACAAGCACACAGCTAAGATATCAAAGGAATGGCTTCAGGACCACTCTGTAAATGCCCCTGAGTGACCCAGCCAGAGCCCAGACTTGAATCCGATTGAACATCTCTGGAGACATCCTAAAATAGCTGTGCACTGATGCTTCCCATCAAACCTGATGGAGTCTGAGAGGTACTGCAAAGACGAATGGACGAAACTGCCCAAAGACAGGTGTGCCAGGCTTGTTGTGTTTTCAAAAAGACTAGAGGCTCTAATTGCTGCCAAAGGTGCATCAACAAAGTATTGAGCAAAGGCTGTGAATATTTATGTACGTGTCATTTCTTAGTTGTGTTTTTTTTAATACATTTTTGAAACTTAAAAAAAAAAACTGTTTCACGTTGTCATTATAGGGTATTGAGTGTAGAATTTTGAGGACAACAATTAATTTATTTAATTTCAGGATAGGACTGTAACATCAGAAGAAAATATGGAAAAAGTGAAGCTATGTGAATACTTTCTCAATGCACTCTAGTGATCGCACACCAATTATCTTCGTGGATACATCTCGATGCACAAATGTCACCTCTCTCTCTCGTTACCCTGACATACTTGCCTGTCTAAACTGGGGCCCTAAGAAGAATTTTACTTTGAGGCTCCCCATTACAATTTTTTCCCCACACATCATTATCGATGTTAAAGGAATTTTATAATTTTTCAATCATACTTGAATTTGATTTGATACATGTACTAAAATTATATCATTCTACGCCGGATTAGAACTCCAAAGCAGGGATGTAACAGTTTCCAAAAAATAGCACTGTTTAATAACAAAAAGAGCACTCGGGAGGAGTGGAAAGAATATAAAATACACACCTAAAAGGAGTGGAGAACAAAAAACGCACTCAGAAGGAGTGGAGATATAAACTGCACAACTATACCGGAAGGAGGCCACTGGAAAGGTAAGTGTGAGTCAAGCTAAGATGGGGAATGATGATCACAGGTAAGTGCCAAGCGAGTAGAAAACATCCTTGGAGGTGAGTGAAGTGTCGACAATCAACTGGCAAAGACTGGTCTGGCTGGGAAGCTTAAGTAAGCCGTAGGTGTGCTAAAGTGGTTCCGCCCCGGAACTGCAAAACGAGGTGCTGCAAGAGTGTGCCTGAATACTGGTGATCGTTTGTGGATTTTTAAAATGTTTTTATGTTTTATATAATTTGTGTTTGCTTGCTTCATTCTGTCTTAACGCTGAATTACAAATGTCTGCACTACTATTTTACCTCTGTGTACCATTAAAGAAACATTGAACCTTGAACCAATCGCAGTCTCGTTAACATCAGGCTACCTAGATAGGCTACTGACAGCAACTTGTGATCTGATTGGCTATAGCAACTGTCTATCAACCGTATGTGTTCTCAAATTCATCCGCTAACGGCATACTTGCCAACTAATATATAAGAAATACTTATATATATATATTCTAGCTATATAGCTAGAATTCACTGAAAGTCAAGTATTTCTTATATATATATATATATATATATATATATATATATATATATATATATATATATATATATATATATATATGTGTGTATATATATATATATATATATATATATATATATATATATATATATATATATATATATATATATATATATATATATATATATATATATATATATGAAATACTTGACTTGGTGAATTCTAGCTGTAAATATACTCCTCCCTTCTTAACCACGCCCCAACCACGCCCCCGCCCCACCCCCGACCACGCCCCCCACCCCCCATCTCCCGGAATCGGAGGTCTCAAGGTTGGCAAGTATGGCTAACGGTCCCGGGTGGGGCTTTGCTGATCTACATAGCACCGCCACGGCTCCAACCAGTGAGTATCCAATCACAGGACCCAAAAATGTCACATTCAACGTGAGGCCATCTAGAAGGCCTTACTAGCAACAACTTGTGGTCTGATTGGCTATCGCAATTATCTATCGACTGTATGTGCCCGTTCACTTATAGTGCACAGACGTCCGCATTGTTGATTCTGAAGGCCCCGGGCAGATTTGGTACAGCAAGGCAACATAAGCTAGCTGAATTCTGATTGGATAAAAACTCTAACCTAAAAACAACAGCACTGGAAGGAGCATAATATGACATGAAGAGAATATGAATAATTTTAGATATTTAGGAAAAGTAAATTAAAAATGACTTTTATCTTTAATTATGATTATGATTTATGGTTATGTTAGGCCAGCAGAGAAGGCCTTGCTGGCCCTGACGGCACACCACTGCTGACCACAGACTATAATCACAATTAATAGCTTGCTGGCTAGTGGCATACATGGCAGAAGTTTGCCCTCTCATTATGAAATAATTTGTGTCACTCCATGTGCTAAAAGGGATCTTGGTTTTAGCAATGGTGAGACAACTACATTCAGGTAACTTTGCCGTAGTGACGTGAGAACGGAAATGGCTGAGGAAGATAAGGATTTAAATGACACCCATCGGCTGCTTCATTTTCCCTTGGGATATGCACTCTTGGATGAGATACAATGTTATTAGTCACAGTGTTATCCAATCAGCCACCCTGCATGCTTTTGCTACCGGGCATCTCTCTGCAGAAGACAGACTGTCTTTTATTGTCAGTTTGACTCCAAGATTCTTCTAATTTATGCACTGCACTCGATGGTGCGCATGCATTTGTTTATACCTTTGAAACATGTGTGGCCTTGACTCACCAGGATATTCCAATGAGAGGAATGGTTTTACCTGAATGGTCAATAAAGCTGGTGTGCAGGTGTGGTCATTTGGGTGTGTAGGGCTTTACCAACACTCTTTTCTCATTGAAGAAATGCCCAAGGAGATACATTCTTGTTCTGTTTCATTAAACATAACTATTTCACAAACAAAGCATTTGACACTGAAATGTTGGTTATTTTCATATCCATGGGTGAAGGGGCACATGGTAAGCAACTATTTTACTCCAATATTGGAGCTGATACCAATATTAAATCGATTCGATATTAGAATAAATCATGGAACTCACTTTTGTTATTTTGCGGTGTGGAATGTTAGAAAATGTTTGCTCAAGTACAATTACTAATAGAGAACAATGGTAGGTATAAAAACACTAACCTATCTATTATTAACCATCTAGAATTGTTATATGTTGTCTTTAAATTGAAATAGAGCAGTAATGGCTACAGTAAGGGCTTCACGGTGGCAGAGGGGTTAGTGCATCTGCCTCACAATACGAAGGTCCTGAGTAGTCTTGGGTTCAATCCCGGGCTCGGGATCTTTCTGTGTGGAGTTTGCATGTTCTCCCCGTGACTGCGTGGGTTCCCTCCGGGTACTCCGGCTTCCTCCCACCTCCAAAGACATGCACCTGGGGATAAGTTGATTGGCTACACTAAATTGGCCCTAGTGTGTGGATGTGAGTGTGAATGTTGTCTGTCTATCTGTGTTGGCCCTGCGATGAGGTGGCGACTTGTCCAGGGTGTACCCCGCCTTCCGCCCGATTGTAGCTGAGATAGGCTCCAGCGCCCCCCGCGACCCCAAAGGGAATAAGCGGTAGAAAATGGATCGATGGATGGATGGCTACAGTAATTAAGTTATGTTAATTTTGCAGTAAATTGAATGATGCAGACACATTTGTTACTCGATACTTTCTAATACATTTCTGCCTTGGCGACGTTGTATGTTTAAGTAATATGCAACTATATTTATCATATTCATATTTATCTCGTACACAGAAAAACAGTGCCAGAGAAGCACCTATTAAGTTGCAGTCATGTTGTTGAATATACATTCATTAGAAGCTAAACTAAACCAAATTATTATCATTATCTTAGAATAAACATAACTAATGTGTGTGCGTCTGTGTTATAGGGGAACTTTTATTGGAATTTTGCCTGTCATTTACAATAATTATGCTTTCATAATGATTGTGACATGACGACGGATGGATTTTGTTTAATGCTCTTTATAAAATAAATAAAAGTCCACTTACAGCGGAGCCAATGAGAGCTCCACTATTCCGCACATAAAATCCAATAAATAACCATTCAAAAAGCGCCAACAATACTCCATTTACATTGAATATTAACCAAGTATTAGTGATATTGTGATTATAAGCGCTAACGCAGACAAACTATTTATACAACGTTGTGATCATTCCGTGTGTCCCTATGTTTACACCATCGAGTCGTCAGCTGCTTCCTCACTTCCTTGCTCCCTGTAAATTTAAATTGTACATCATAAATCATGCATCTCACCTGGATATGAAACATCTGAGTAGGTAATCCAACAAATTTTATTATAAATGTGCCCGTTGTTACATTACATATATACTTACATCAACATAAAACCTCATTGGAAGTGTTTGGATGTTTTTTTAGAGGTTCTATATCAGTGGTCAGGTCCAGCAAGGCCTTCTCTGGTTGGCCTAACATAACCAGAAATCATGATGATAATTAAAGATAAAAGTAATTTTTTATTTACTTTCCCTAAATATAAAAAATTATTCATATTCTCTTTATGTCATATTATGCTACTTCCAGCGCTGTTTTTTTTTTTAAGGTTATAGAGTTTTTATCCAATCAGAATTCAGCTAGCTTATGTTTCCATGCTGTACCAAATCTGCCGAAGGCCTTTAGAATCAATGCGGGCGTCTGCACTGTAAGTGAACGGACACAATCATTTGACAGACAGTTGCAATAGCCAATCAGATCACGAGTTGTTGTCAGTAAGACCTTCTAGCTGGCCTCAGGCAGATGAATGAATGATGGCTTCCCACTTCTCTGTGAGCGCTTTGAGTATCTAATAATAGAAAAGCGTGATATAAAATCTAATCCATTATTATTATTATAATATATATTGTGATGTTATGAGGTAGGTAACATAAAAACTCCATTACCCAGCATGCTACAGTAATGACGAGCATGCGCAGTAGCCCCGTTGGAATGTTGACATGCCGGCAGCGGGATGTTTTTGATGAGCACACTGTGGAGTAAACTTTAAGAACTCAGCCAACACGCCTTGTCGGCATCTTTTATGATTAGACAAGACAACAAATATATTTGGAAGACCATTTTCAAGAAGGATATTTAAAGAGAAACTACCGTATTTTCCGCACTATTAGCCGCACCTAAAAACCACAAATTTACTCAAAAGCTGACAGTGCGGCTTTTAACCCGGTGCGCTTTATATATGGATTAATATTACGATTCATTTTCATAAAGTTTCGATCTCGCAACTTCGGTAAACAGCCGCCACCTTTTTTCCCGGTAGAACAGGAAGCGCTTCTTCTTCTACGCAAGCAACCGCCAAGGTAAGCACCCGCCCCCATAGAACAGGAAGCGCTTCTTCTTCTACTGTAAGCAACCACCCGCCCGCGTAGAAGAAGAAAAAGCGCGCGGATATACCGTACGTTTCATTTCCTTTGTGTGTTTACATCTGTAAAGACCACAAAATGGCTCCTACTAAGCGTCAGGGATCCGGTTCATGAAAAGACGCAATCTCTCCATCCGCACACGGATTACTATTTCACAGCAACTGGTATTCCTGTGAAACGCACTGTGGATACAACGGGAGCACGTACGGTGAATATTCGCACCACAGGGAATGAGAAGTCATCCTTCACTGTGGTTCTAGCTTGCCATGCTAATGGCCAGAAACTTCCACCCATGGTGATATTAAAAAAAAAGACCTTGCCAAAAGAGACCTTTCCAGCCGGCGTCATCATAAAAAGCTAACTCGAAGGGATGGATGAAGAAAAGATGAGCGAGTGGTTAAGGTAAGTTTAAGTTTACGCGAAGAGGCCGGGTGGCTTTTTTCACGCAGCTCTGTCCATGTTGATATACGTATGTTTGTGATTGCACATTTGCGTACATTTTGGGAGTGAACAGAGTTGTTAGAACGCTGGTTTTTAATATATTATTAAAGTTTGACTGACCTATCTGACTGTTTTTTTGACATTCCTTTAGCGCAGTTAGATGCGGCTTACAACACCGGGCGGCTTATAGGTGGACAAAGTTTTGAAATATGCCGTTCATTGAAGGCGCGGCTTTTAACCCAGGGCGCCTTATGGTGCGGAAAATACGGTACATCTTGTGAGACGATGTCGGCCAACCCCAGAAGCTCGAATGGGTTCTACAGATTGTGAGTTCAGATATTTTATTTTTTCATGTTTAATATGTTTTTTGCAATTTTAATTTTGACAGTAGCACATAAGATATGTTTTAATTGCTGATGCGGGTTTAGTGATTTTTAAATGCGCCAGAAAATAACCCGTTTTGTACACTGTTGATGTGTTCCTGTATAATATTTCTCTAGCAATGATCATGTGGTGACATAAATGATGGTATTTTGAGAGGTAATCATTGGACACAGGACATCAATGAAGGCCTTTGTGGGAAACGCACGGCCCGCCACTAGGTCCAACCCATAATATATGTACAGCATAACCTCTTAATTTCTATTCCAGTAATAAGGTATTGTAACTATACCTATCTGTTGCTAAAAAGTCCATATAACAGCTCTGAAAGCTAGTTTATGAGCATGCAAGTTAATATCCATGATTAATATACATTATTTTCTCTTGCAGTGTTATGTTATTAGTAACAAAATACATTCAAGCACTCATTTTAATGCAGCCAAAGACAACTATACCTGATGAATGGACCAGGATGTCTAGAGAGTATTTAAAAGTAATTGTGACAAAAATGTGTCTGATATAGATGTATTACCATTGCATGTATACGTTTGTATGTTGTATACTTTTTATTTAAAAAAGGATTGTCACAACCGTCTGTAAAAAATAACACTCACCTGGATCGCCATGGTTATGTCACGCTTGCGGTCCGCATGTTATCAGTAGTTGTTGTGACTTGAAAATGCAGAGGGAATGCACGAATACAGGGTGAGGCGTGGAATGAATGTATAGCGTGCTACTGCAGTCAATTCTCGAGCGCTGAATAAAACGCGAAGATGGCTTAAGAAGGCTGTCTAATTACTAATACAACTAACAGCGCTCTGAAGCAGGGGTCAAGCTGCTTCAGGGAGGACAAACCAAAACAGGAAGAGACACATAATTAAGAGCGCTAGACCGGAACTAGAGCATAAAACACAGGAAAAAGCTAACAAAGTCAAAATAAGGTTAGGCCTGGTTTGACAAGCCTTGACAGATGAGTCTGTCTCTCAGGCTATGTCTACACTAAGCCGCATAACCCCTTTAAAACAAATAATTATTTAGCCTAAGCCCCGTTTCAGCCACACTAAACCATCGTTTAAAGTAACCCTCCTTGGATAATTTTTTACACGGGTAAGTGCGCCATGTATTTCTTGAATCTCCGGCTCATAGCTTTGTACGGACTCATTGATTCTTTACAAACTGAGTTCGGAGAGGAAGTGAAGTCAGAAAGACTGCGCCCCACACAGGAAGTCCCAAAACGTTATTAGTTAATGAGGTCATTAGAGACAACAATCTTAACGTCATTGGTCTTAGCGAAACCTGGCTCAAACCAGACGATTTTTTTGCGCTGAATGAGGCATCTCCTCATAACTAGACGAATGCGCATATTGCCCGTCCCCTTAAAAGGGGTGGGGGGGTCGCACTAATATACAATGAAAACCTTAACCTTACCTCTAACCTAAATATTAAATATAAATCGTTTGAGGTGCTTACTATGAGGTCTGTCACACCGCTGCCTCTCTACCTGGCTGTTATCTACCGCCCCCCAGAACCCTATTCGGACTTTATCAGTGAATTCTCAGAGTTAGTTGCTGATCTAGTGACGCACACCGACAATATAATCATAATGGGGGACTTTAATATCCATATGAATACCCCATCGGACCCTCAGTGCGTGGCGCCTCAGACTATAATTGATAGCTGTGGTCTTACACAAATAATAAATGAAGCCACGCATCGCAACAGTAATACGATAGATCTAGTGCTTGTCAGGGGTGTCACCACCTCCAAAGTTATGATACTCCCATGTACTAAAGTAATGTTCGATCATTACTTTATAAAATTTGAAGTTCTGACTCATTGTCAACAAACTAATAATAATAATAACTGCTATAGCAGCCGCAACATTAATGCTGCCACAACGATGACTCTTGCTAACCTACTGCCTTCGGTAATGGCACCATTCCCAAATTATGTGGGCTCTATTGATAACCTCACTAACAACTTTGACGACACCCTGCGCGAAACCATTGATAGTATAGCACCGCTAAAGCTAAAAAGGGCCCCTAAAAGGCGCACCCCATGGTTTACATAAGAAACTACAGCTCATAAATGATCATGTAGAAAGCTGGAACGCAAATGGCGCGCAACTAAAATTGAGGTTTTCCATCAAGCATGGAGTGATTGTTTAATAACTTATAAACGCATGCTTATCTTAGCTAAAGCTAAATATTACTCAAATCTCATCCGCCTCAACAAAAACGATCCTAAATTTTTGCTTAGTACAGTAGCATCGCTAACCCAACAAGGGACTCCTACAAATAGCTCCACCCACTCGGCAGATGACTTTATGAATTTCTTTAATAAGAAAATTGAGCTCATTAGAAAGGAGATTAAAGACAACGCATCCCAGCTACAACTGAGTTCTATTAACACAGATACGACTGTTTATACGACGGATACTGCTCTCCAAAACAATCTCTCTCTTTTTTATGAAATAACATTAGAGGAATTATTACGGCGTGTAAGTGGGATAAAATAAACAACATATTTGCTTGACCCACTTCCTGGGAAACTTACCAAGGAGCTGTTTGTATTATTAGGTCCATCAGTGCTAAATATTATAAACGTATCACTTTCCTCTGGCACTGTTCCCCTAGCATTCAAAAAAGCGATTATTCATCCTCTGCTCAAAAGACCTAACCTCGATCCTGACCTCATGGTAAACTACCAACCTGGTGTCCCACATTCCCTTTATTTCAAAAATCCTCAAAAAAATTGTTGCACAGCAGCTAAATGAACACTTAGTGTCTAACAATCTCTGTGAACCTTTTCAATCCGGTTTCAGGGCAAATCACTCTACGGAGACAGCCCTCGCAAAAATGACTAATGATCTATTGCTAACTATGGATTCTGATGCATCATCCATGTTGCTGCTTCTTGATCTTAGCGCTGCTTTCGCTACCGTCGATCATAATATTTTATTAGAGCGTATCAAAACACGTATTGGTATGTCAGACTTAGCCTTGTCGTGGTTTAACTCTTATCTTACTGACAGGATGCAGTGCGTCTCCCATAATAATGTGACCTCGGACTATGTTAAGGTAACGTGCGGAGTTCCTCAGGGTTCGGTTCTTGGCCCTGCACTTTTTAGCATTTACATGCTGCCGCTAGGTGACATCATACGCAAATGCGGTGTTAGCTTTCACTGTTATGCTGATGACACCCAACTCTACATGCCCCAAAAGCTTACCAACACGCCGGATTGTAGTCAGCTGGAGGCGTGTCTGTATGAAATTAAACAATGGATGTCCGCTAACGTCTTGCATTTCAACGCCAAGAAAACGGAAATGCTGATTATCGGTCCTGCTGGACACCGACATTTATTTAATATTACCACCTTAACATTTGACAACCAAACAATTACACAAGGCGACTCTGTAAAAAATCTGGGTATTATCTTCGACCCAACTCTATCGTTTGAGTCACACATTAAGAGTGTTACTAAAACGGCCTTCTTTCATCTCCGTAATATCGCTAAAATTCGTTCTATTTTATCCACTAGCGACGCTGAGATCATTATTCATGCGTTCGTTACGTCTCGTCTCGATTACTGTAACGTATTATTTTCAGGTCTCCCTATGTCTAGCATTAAAAGATTACAGTTGGTACAAAATGCGGCTGCTAGACTTTTGACAAGAACAAGAAAGTTTGATCATATTACGCCTATACTGGCTCACCTGCACTGGCTTCCTGTGCACTTAAGATGTGACTTTAAGGTTTTACTACTTACGTATAAAATACTACACGGTCTAGCTCCAGCCTATCTTGCCGATTGTATTGTACCATATGTCCCGGCAATAAATCTGCGTTCAAAGAACTCCTGCTTATTAGTGATTCCCAGAGCCCAAAAAAAGTCTGCGGGTTATAGAGCGTTTTCTATTCGGGCTCCAGTATTATGGAGTGCCCTCCCGGTAACAGTTAGAGATGCTACCTCAGTAGAAGCATTTAAGTCCCATCTTAAAACTCATTTGTATACTCTAGCCTTTAAATAGACCCCCTTTTTAGACCAGTTGATCTGCTGCTTCTTTTCTTTTCTCCTCTGCCCTCCTCTCTCTTGTGGAGGGGGGGGGGGGGGGCACAGGTCCGGTGGCCATGGATGAAGTGCTGGCTGTCCAGAGTCGGGACCCGGGGTGGACCGCTCGCCTGTGCATCGGTTGGGAACATCTCTGCGCTGGGGGGGGTTACCCACATATGCGGCCTTCTCCAAGGTTTCTCATAGTCATTCACATCCACGTCCCACTGGGGTGAGTTTTTCCTTGTCCTTTAGTGGGCTCTGTATCGCGGATGTCGTTGTGGCTTGTGCAGCCCTTTGAGACACTTGTGATTTAGGGCTATATAAATAAACATTGATTAATTGATTGATTGAGGAAGTGACGTCAGAAAGAACACGCCACAGCCAGCTTCATAACAATTGGAGCTAACCACTCGAAAGATGGAGGCTAGTCCTCCAGACATGCCCATGTTTCTCATTCTTCTACATGTACAGACGCTTGTGGAAATCACACATGAATACTTTAAGAGAAGAAAACACGCGATTGCAGCTATTTTGGATACAACACATCTCAGACGGCAAGAGAACTTTCAAATGTCTGGGTCAGCTGTGATTCTACTTACCGAAAAACTTTGTCCATTTGTCGAAGGAGAGACAACGAGAATGCGGGCTTCCGTGGATGTGATAAAAAATGTAGCATGGGTTTTGTTTTACCTGGCCGTCGAGAGAAGACTACGGAAAACATCGAATGCATTTGGACTGGCAAAGCAGACTGTATCAGTTATTGTCTGCCATGTATGTCGCCGACTCAACGTCTAGGTCCAGAGTATATAAAGTCACCAAAAAGGAATGGACAATGAAGGTGAAAACAAAAGAGTGAGGAGTGTCCTGACCAGATATCTAGATCCCTAGAATGATTGTTGTAAAATGTTCTTTATCACATTGTTTACGTGTCTAATAAATATTTGATTAATATATGATGGCTCAGGTGTGATTCACTATAATAGAGCCCCACAGCACACTGGATTCCAGTTAATTTAAATACCACAACACTGGATATTGTCCAGATAAGTTACATTTTATTTAAGAACTTGCACACAAAGCAATACTGGAGGTGACTATGACGTGCGCATTTTCCACGCATTCGTATTAGGTCGCGTTGCGCCGGTGGACGGAGGGAGGGAGAAGGTCTTAAACAAACATTGTGTGTGTGTGGACAAGGATAAGGTTAGATGGGATTCACCCTGGATAACCTAGTGTAAACGGGCCTCAGTAGCAAATGTGCTGCTGCTGCTTGCTGTGTGAATAGATGCTGTACAGTAAAATACAAAATGGCACAAATGTCATTTCTGCATTCATTAAACTTAGACTTAGACTTAGAATGAGACAAACTTTATTGATCCACAAAGAACATTGTTCCGCACAGTAGCTCAGTTACAAAGGATGGAAAGTGTAAGGAAGGAAAGGAAATTGCAGGTATAAAGTAGACTAAAAATGTACCGTAGTAGCAATGTAAAATATAACATTATAACGCTCAAGTACTTTTTCTACATTGAAATTGTATTTATTGATGAATAAAACATAGATAATGGGAAGAAACTGTCCTGCAATCATCCCAAAACTGAAATAATTTACAAGTTTTTTCACAACGAGGCTCAGGTGAAAACAGCAGCAAAAACATAGCAGCCTCCTAGCGCCTGTCGTGGCTATAAATATGTTCTGATTGAATCACATTGCAAATAGCGTCCATTATTTCATTTACATAATAGTTTACTGTAGAGGTTGCCCTCTAGTGGGTTCTTCAGACCACCACACACTGCTAGGAGAGCCTGGTTTTCTGGGTATAACACTGTTTTATTTTCCTCAAATGGGGCAAAGTCTTTTGCTTTTCAGCAAAGTGTCTTTTCTGCGTCTGTGTCTCTCAGCAGCACCTCCAACTCCCACTACTCGTCTCATCACAACTGCTGCTAATAAAGGCGACAGATGATTAGATAACAAGGCCCACTTGGGCCATCTACACACCTGTCGCTGTCTTCGAGGCCGGTCCTGACACACCCCGTTCCGCGGCAGGCCCGCAGGCCACGCCCCCCTCCACATTTACATTGTAGCCAAATGAGCCAATAGCCAAACTTACATTAAATACAGTTTATATTTGGGTCACCAACTTTTTCACCTTCCGGGAATTTCTGGATAATCTGCTTTACAGATGTTGCTTATTTACTTTCTGTTTACTTCAGAAGTTCACCCAATTGAGCTTATATTTGTTATCGTATGTATACTACTCTTGATGTCTCGGAATAGGAATAACAGCAACAACAGCCTGTTGCTGTTAGCCCATATAAAGTTAAGTTAAAGTACCAATGATTGTCACACACACACTAGGTGTGGCGAAATTTGTCCTCTGCATTTGACCCATCCCCTTGTTCACCCCCTGGGAGGTGAGGGGAGCAGTGGGCAGCAGCGGTGCCGTGCTCAGAAAAAGTCATGACGCTAACGCTAAAAATGAATTTGCTGAATGTACATACATACATTCTTTCAGCCCGTATTTCTTCCTCCTCCTTCGGATAACTTTGATGTCCCACTTTTCATCGTAAAAATTGCTCCACTAGCCTTCTTCGACCGTGACACGACATGCCGTCGCCTTCCACCAGCGGTTTCAGCAGGTTTACGGCGCAGGCGATGGAGTCGATGTTGTACTCACATTTGTTGTATTAAATATATTTTTGTGCACTTTTAACTTCAGTATTGACTCCCCTTTTGTCGTTGCGGCCCTTGGCCAGCCGTAACAGTATGTGTATGCGTATATTGTATTTTGTTACCCAGTATGTGCTTGAGCCAAAGCACATACTGAAAGCCCCAACCAAAACAGCAAGCTGGACAGCGACAGGACCCCCCAGGACCAGGCCCAGCGTGTTGTGGGGCAGGCTGTAGACATGCTACCGGCCGAAGGCAAAACACGGGAGAAGCAGGAACCAACAGCCTCCAAGCTAGCGACGGGAAGACGGGATGTCCTGCTCCGAGGGTCCCAGAGACTTCCCCCAGCCAGACAGAAAGACCGTCCTGCCCCACCAGCAACCAATCGCAAACCCATGAGCTGTGTTTATACAATATTTGTTATCTAAATATCTAAATATCAAATTAATTTCAATGGGAGATGTTCATTTGAGATACAGATGTTTTGAGTTAAGAGCTCAGTCACAGAACCAATTAAACTCATAAGTTGAGGTACTACTGTAGAATCGAAATCGTTTGACAATGGACCAATCTTTGGACAGGCACCTATGAATCTTTCTGCACTTTTATGTATTTGCACCGAATTGAATAGATCCATCCATCCATCCATCCATCCATCTTCTTCCGCTTATCCGAGGTCGGGTCGCGGGGGCAGCAGCCTAAGCAGGGAAGCCCAGACTTTCCTCTCCCCAGCCACTTCCTCCAGCTCTTCCCCGGGATCCCAAGGCATTCCCAGGCCAGCCGGGAGACACAGTCTTCCCAACGTGTCCTGGTTCTTCCCCGTGGCCTCCTACTGGTCGGACGTGCCCTAAACACCTCCCTAGGGAGGCGTTCGGGTGGCATCCTGACCAGATGCCCGAACCACCTCATCTGGCTCCTCTCGATGTGGAGGAGCAGCGGCTTTACTTTGAGCTCCTCCCGGATGGCAGAGCTTCTCACCCTATCTCTAAGGGAGAGCCCCGCCATACGGCGGACAAAACTCATTTTGGCCTCTTTTATCCGTGATCTTGTCCTTTCGGTCATAACCCAAAGCTCATGACCTTAGGTGAGGATGGGAACGTAGATCGACCGGTAAATTGAGAGCTTTGCCTTCCGGCTCAGCTCCTTCTTCACCACAACGGATCGATACAGTGTCCGCATCACTGAAGACGCCGCACCGATCCACCTGTCGATCTCACGATCCACTCTTCCCCCACTCATGAACAAGACTCAGAGGTACTTGAACTCCTCACTTGGGGAAGGGTCTCTTCCCCAACGCGGAGATGGCACTCCACCCTTTTCCGGGCGAGAACCATGGCCTCGGACTTGGAGGTGCTGAATCTCATCCCAGTCGCTTCACACTCGGCTGCGAACCGATCCAGTGAGAGCTGAAGATCCTGGCCAGATGAAGCCATCAGGACCACATCATCTGCAAAAAGCAGAGACCTAATCCTGCAGCCACCAAACCGAATTGATTAGACTTATTCGCAAATTACTATTGGAATTTATAGTATTATTTATATAATTCTGCGAAGTAAATAACAGTCACTAAAACAATAACACAGTGATTGAATATATTAATGGTATATTGTGGGTTGAGGGGACTATTATCTGCAGTACGGTAGTACCTCAACTTAAGAGTGTCAAAGAGAAGAGCTGTCTCTCGGCTAATTGTTATGCTTTAAGTTAAAAGCAAACATTTGAGTTACAATAATCCCCATTATTACTTGGCATAGCAAATGTCAAACTGAACGCCACAAACCATTTTGTCTTACTGGCTAGCATTAGCTTATAGCTGAAGATCGACATGTCTTCCAACCATGGGAAGGAAGAAAGTGCATGTGAAGGAATGTCCTGAGAAGAAGTAAATGACATTCATTAAAATCATCAAAAACTGCAAAGCAGAATAAGTTTAATGCCATACAGCCAAGATTGTTAAAGCAAAATATACTGTATACGGCGGACATTATCCATGAAAATATAGAGAAGCTGCTAATGGTGTGTTTGATGGTGAAGCAGCGACAATGACATACCATAGAATCCCCCTTCCCAAGGTAAATACTCTAGATGCTTTAGTTCATAAAACTGCTGTAGTTGTTTGTAGTACATTATATTGGCTTGCAGTATACAATATTTCTTATTTATTAAACATTTGTTATAGCCTTGCTACTTTTTTTTGGTGGGGGGCACTGGTTAAAAGGATTTCAATTAATTTCAAAGGGAGACAATTTGAGATACACGTGTTTTGAGTTAGGAGTTCAGTCACAGAAGTTGAGATGCTACTATATCAAAGGCATTGCTATCTTTGAGTCACAGTCACATTAACATTGCTCAAGTTGGATCATAATCAGGGCCGTCGTATAGAGAACGGTGATGACATGACTCTTTCAATGAAATAATAGCAAATTATATGCTACATTTTTATAACTCAATTTAAACTTAAATCCAGATGAAATGAGGCTTGCTGTTGTTTTTGATATTTGTTTCATAAGAACGTATTCCGGGCAGCGTGGTGCAACAGGAGTTAGTGTGTGTGCCTCGCAATAAGAAGGTCCTGGGTTCGATCCGATCGGGGGAATCGGGGTATCGGGGTATTTCTGTGTGGAGTTTGCATGTTCTCCCCGTAACTGCGAGGGTTCACTACGAGTACTCCGGCTTCCTCCCACCTCCAAAGACATGCACCTTGGGATAGGTTGATTGGCAACACTAAATCGGCCCTAGTGTGTGAATGTGAGTGTGAATGTTGTCTGTCTATCTGTGTTGGCCCTGTGATGAGAAGGTGACTTGTCCAGGGTGTACTCCGCCTTCTGCCCGAAAGCAGCTGGGAAAGGCTCCAGCACCCCTGCAACCCAGAGAGGGACAAGGGGTAGAAAATGGATGGATGGATGGAAGAATGTACTCCATGTGCTGCACATATTAGGTAAATGCCATATGTTTACCTGTGGACTATCTTGAGCCAGACACTTCTGTTTTTTTGCATATCAATGCTCAATGCCGCTATAGCTGGTATTCCGACACATGACTTCTTCCCGGAAGTGAAAACCAGTGGTAGTCGACCAAGCTAAGATATCTGTTGTACAGCAAACAGCGCGCGAACTGAGTACAAAAAAGGCTTAAATCTTCCTGCACAAATAGGATACAAGCAAAAAAATCGAACTATACATGGAATACATCCCTTTACTTTATCAAAAAAAGATTTGGCGAGTGACATCAAGGATTACGTTGGTTGCGTTCCCACACATAAAACAGATGGGAACTTGGTAAAACATGGAGGTCTACAACTTCTTTGTATGTGACTGGGTCAAGGAAATTGATATCAAGGCTCTCCCAGATAAATATGCATTGTTTTTGCTCAGGTCGGGTTACATTTCATGATTTAACTTAGCTTGTTGTTGCTGTTGCACACGCCGTTTACGATTAGCGTGTGTTTTTCTTTTGTCTGTATCAAAATATATCTATAGATGTCAACATTGTGTATGTGCTGAACGCTTCATTTATGATTTCTGCCTTTGGAAAAAGGGTAAAAGCTTAACTGTTTTAGGTTTCGCTCACATTTGCTTTCTTTTACAAACCCTGTTTCCATATGAGTTGGGAAATTGTGTTAGATGTAAATATAAACGGAATACAATGATTTGCAAATCATTTTCAACCAATATTCAGTTGAATATGCTACAAAAACAACATATTTGATGTTCAAACTGATACAATTTTTTTTTTGTTGCAAATAATCATTAACTTTAGAACTTGATGCCAGCAACACATGACAAAGAAGTTGGGAAAGGTGGAAATAAATACTGATAACGTTGATGAATGCTCATCAAACACTTATTTGGAACATTCCACAGGTGAACAGGCTAATTGGGAACAGGTGGGTGCCATGATTGGGTATAAAAGTAGATTCCATGAAATGCTCAGTCATTCACAAACAAGGATGGGGCGAGGGTCACCACTTTGTCAACAAATGCGTGAGCAAATTGTTGAACAGTTTAAGAAAAACCTTTCTCAACCAGCTATTGCAAAAAATGTAGGGATTTCACCATCTACGGTCCGTAATATCATCAAAGGGTTCAAATAATCTGGAGAAATCACTGCACGTAAGCAGCTAAGCCTGTGACTTTCGATCCCTCAGGCTGTACTGCATCAACAAACGACATCAGTGTGTAAAGGATATCACCACATGGGCTCAGGAACACTTCAGAAACCTACTGTCAGTAACTACAGTTGGTCGCTACATCTGTAAGTGCAAGTTAAAACTTTCCTATGCAAGGCGAAAACCGTTTATCAACAACACCCAGAAACGCCGTCGGCTTCGCTGGGCCTGAGCTCATCTAAGATGGACTGATACAAAGTGGAAAAGTGTTCTGTGGTCTGACGAGTCCACATTTCAAATTGTTTTTGGAAACTGTGGACGTCGTGTCCTCCGGACCAAAGAGGAAAAGAACCATCCGGATTGTTATAGGCGCAAAGTTGAAAAGCCAACATCTGTGATGGTATGGGGGTGTATTTGTGCCCAAGACATGGGTAACTTACACATCTGTGAAGGCACCATTAATGCTGAAAGGTACATACAGGTTTTGGAGCAACGTATGTTGCCATCCAAGCAACGTTACCATGGATGCCCCTGCTTATTTCAGCAAGACAATGCCAAGCCACGTGTTACATCAACGTGGCTTCTTAGTAAAAGAGTGCGGGTACTAGACTGGCCTGCCTGTAGTCCAGACCTGTCTCCCACTGAAAATGTGTGGCGCATTATGAAGCCTAAAATACCACAACGGAGACCCCCGGACTGTTGAACAACTTAAGCTGGACATCAAGAAAGAATGGGAAAGAATTCCACCTGAGAAGCTTAAAAAATGTGTTTCCTCAGTTCCCAAACGTTTACTGAGTGTTGTTAAAAGGAAAGGCCATGTAACACAGTGGTGAACATGCCCTTTCCCAACTACTTTGGCACGTGTTGCAGCCATGAAGTTCTAAGTTAATTATTATTTGCAAAAAAAAAATTAAGTTTATGAGTTTGAACATCAAATATCTTGTCTTTGTAGTGCATTCAATTGAATATGGGTTGAAAAGGATTTGCAAATCATTGTATTCCGTTTATATTTACATCTAACACAATTTCCCAACTCATATGGATATGGGGTTTGTATTTAGAAATGCTGAGTTGGTGCTGTTTGAAACACTCATAACAAACACGTGTTTAAGAAAAACAAATAATATCAAGATAATACTTACATGGGAAATCATAACTGTTAAAAGTAAGCCATTTTTTAACGAAATGATAACTGCAAATGCATGTATTCTTCGACTCTGCTCCCTTGGAAGGAAATGTGTTCTGCTTTTCTCGTCGTTGTTTCCACAAATCTTGCACTTTTCCGCCCTTTTTAATTACCTCTCGAAGAACTCTGATTTGAATGGTTCGTACAGCCGAAAACAACACAAGTATAGGGCATTTTTTCCTCGAGAAAGGCTAAATGACGCCTAGTACCCGCCTAGTAGGTGTAATAACTTGTTGCAAATCAGTAAAATGAGAATAAGACAACTTAATAATACCTGATTTACATAATAATACTCTGACTTGTTAAATTCCATCCATCCATCCATCTTCTTCCGCTTATCCGAGGTCGGATCGCGGGGGCAGCAGCCTAAGCAGGGAAGCCCAGACTTCCCTCTCCCCAGCCACTTCGTCCAGCTCCTCCCGGGGGATCCCGAGGCGTTCCCAGGCCAGCCGGGAGACATAGTCTTCCCAACGTGTCCTGGGTCTTCCCCGTGGCCTCCTACCGGTCGGACGTGCCCTAAACACCTCCCGAGGGAGGCGATCGGGTGGCATCCTGACCAGATGCCCGAACCACCTCATCTGGCTCCTCTCGATGCGGAGGAGCAGCGGCTTTACTTTGAGCTCCCCCCGGATGACAGAGCTTCTCACCCTATCTCTAAGGGAGAGCCCTGCCACCCGGCGGAGGAAACTCATTTCGGCCGCTTGTACCCGTGATCTTGTCCTTTCGGTCATAACCCAAAGCTCATGACCATAGGTGAGGATGGGAACGTAGATCGACCGGTAAATTGAGAGCTTTGCCTTCCGGCTCAGCTCCTTCTTCACCACAACGGATCGATACAGCGTCCGCATTACTGAAGATGCCGCACCGATCCGCCTGTCGATCTCACGATCCACTCTTCCCTCACTCGTGAACAAGACTCCGAGGTACTTGAACTCCTCCACTTGGGGCAGGGTCTCCTCCCCAACCCGAAGATTGCATTCCACCCTTTTCCGGGCGAGAACCATGGACTCGGACTTGGAGGTGCTGATTCTCATCCCAGTCGCTTCACACTCGGCTGCGAACCGATCCAGCGAGAGCTGAAGATCCTGGCCAGATGAAGCCATCAGGACCACATCATCTGCAAAAAGCAGAGACCTAATCCTGCAGCCACCAAACCAGATCCCCTCAACGCCTTGACTGCGCCTAGAAATTCTGTCCATAAAAGTTATGAACAGAATCGGTGACAAAGAGCAGCCTTGGCGGAGTCCAACCCTCACTGGAAACGTGTCCGACTTACTGCCGGCAATGCGGACCAAGCTCTGACACTGATCATACAGGGAGCGGACCGCCAAAATCAGACAGTCCGATACCCCATACTCTCTGAGCACTCCCCACAGGACTTCCCGAGGGACACGGTCGAATGCCTTCTCCAAGTCCACAAAACACATGTAGACTGGTTGGGCAAACTCCCATGCACCCTCAAGGACCCTGCCGAGAGTATAGAGCTGGTCCATAGTTCCACGACCAGGACGAAAACCACACTGTTCCTCCTGAGTCCGAGGTTCGACTATCCGGCGTAGCCTCCTCTCCAGTACACCTGAATAGACCTTACCGGGAAGGCTGAGGAGTGTGATCCCACGATAGTTAGAACACACCCTCCGGTTCCCCTTCTTAAAGAGAGGAACCACCACCCCGGTCTGCCAATCCAGAGGTACCGCCCCCGATGTCCACGCGATGCTGCAGAGTCTTGTCAACCAAGACAGCCCCACAGCATCCAGAGCCTTAAGGAACTCCGGGCGGATCTCATCCACCCCCGGGGCCTTGCCACCGAGGAGCTTTTTAACTACCTCAGCAACCTCAGCCCCAGAAATAGAACAGCCCACCACAGATTCCCCAGGCACTGCTTCCTCATAGGAAGACGTGTTGGTGGGATTGAGGAGGTCTTCGAAGTATTCCCTCCACCGATCCACAACATCCGCAGTCGAGGTCAGCAGAACACCATCCTCACCATACACGGTGTTGATAGTGCACTGCTTCCCCTTCCTGAGGCGGCGGATGGTGGTCCAGAATCGCTTCGAAGCCGTCCGGAAGTCGTTTTCCATGGCTTCCCCGAACTCCTCCCATGACTTGTTAAATTGTTAATCAGAAAAAAAGGAAACCAATTTGGTGTAGTACACCAGGCACAGTCAAGAATACTGAAAACAATATTGAAGGTGGCAATGAATGGGGTAGAGCAGGGATGTCAAACTCGTTTTCATTGAGGCTCACATCGCAGTTATGGCTGCCTTCAGAGGGCAGCTTATAACAGCGAATAACGCATTAATTTGCCTCTGGATTTCATTATTAATTATATAAATTGTTTTAAGTAGACAGTTGATTTTACAGTAAAAATTTTACATTTACAAAATTGTACTGTAAAATATAGAGTTTTAAAAATGATTAAAAAATCATTTTACTACTGTGTTTTTTTTTTGGTGGGGGGGTTTACGGAAAGAGCTGGCAGCTTAGTTGCCAGAATTGTTGTGTTAAATTTACATTGTTTTTTACAATAATATATTGTTATGGGAAAAACAGTACAAGTTCTTTTCTTATTCTGGCAACTTAAGTGCCAGTTTTTCTTCTGGAAAAACAAATGTACCGTCTTTCTGTTTACAGTAATGCACCGTTAAAAACAACAACCGTAGATTTTACGGTCAAAAACTGTCTGCTCAGTCAACAGAATTTTAACGCAAAAAACAGTAGGAGTTTTTTTCTATTTACAGTAATATGCTGTAAAGAACAACGGAAAATGTGTTTACATTTTTATTAATTTGATGGGTAGTTTGCTGTAAAGTGAAGTATTTGTATTTATTTTTATTTACACAAAAACATGTTTGGAAAGTATGATAGTATACTGTAATATTGTTGCAATATTGGATACTATTGAAGTTTAAAAGGCATGCAATTTCAAGTAGTACATTTTTTTTTGTCTAAATGAAACAAATCAATTACATTTAGTGAGAAAATATTAAGTACTTTATTGACACATACCAATTCCAGGTGTTTGCGGCCAGATAAAATCAATCAATCAATCAATCAAAGTTTATTTATGTCGCCCTTAATCACAAGTGTTTCAAAGGGCTGCACAAGCCGCAACAACATCCTCGGCCCACATCAGAGCATGAAAAAACTCAACCCAATGGGATACAATGAGAAACCTTGGAGGGGACCGCAGACTGTTTTTGGGCTCTGTGAATCACTAATAAGTCGTGGGTCAGAGCTGGCCCCTGCATACTTGCCAACACTCCCGAATTTTCCGGAAGACTCCCGAAATTCAGCGCCTCTCCCGAAAACCTCCCGGCACAAATATTCTACCGAAAATCTCCCGATTTTCAGCCGGAGCTGGAGGCCACGCCCCCTCCAGCTCCATGCGGACCTGAGGGAGGACAGCCTTTTTTCACGTCCGCTTTCCCACGATATAAACAGCGTGCCTGCCCAATCACGTTATTCCATACGAGGCGTCCGGCATACCGCCGATGAGCATGGTGCAGATGGAGAAGATCTTCTCGGCGTCCGTGTTGGCGCACACCTTGCCAAAGCCGACGCTGGTCAGGCTGCTGAGGGTGAAGTAGAGGGCGGCGATGTAGGAGCTGCGCACCGATGGGCCGCCGACCGTGTTTTTGACGTAGGGCATCTCCAGGCGTTTGCCCAGCTCATGGAGCCATCCTTGGGGAAGAGACTGGAGGACAACAGGGTGACAAGAACTAAATCATCCAGACTAGAGATAAATTGTATTATTATGTTTATCTTACCTAAAAATAAATATATTTATTAATTAAAAAAACAAAAACTCAATACATTTTTACTATCCATCCATCCATCCATTTTCTACCGCTTATTCCCTTCGGGGTCGCGGGGGGCGCTGGAGCCTATCTCAGCTACAATCGGGCGGAAGGCGGCGTACACCCTGGACAAGTCGCCACCTCATCGCAGGGCCAACACAGATAGACAGACAACATTCACACTCACATTCCCACACTAGGGCCAATTTAGTGTTGCCAATCAACCTATCCCCAGGTGCATGTTTTCGGAGGTGGGAGGAAGCCGAAGTACCCGGAGGGAACCCACGCAGTCACGGGGAGAACATGCAAACTCCACAAAGAGTTTGCATGTCTGCCGGGATTGAACTCACGACTACTCAGGACCTTCGTATTGTGAGGCAGACGCACTAACCCCTCTACCACCGTGCTGCCTCATTTTTACTATATTTTGCTAAAAACATCAAAATTAATTGTATTTTTATTTGTATTTTTTCAATCTCCTTATTACATCCAGCCATAGAACTATACATTAAAATAAACATATTTGAAATAATTAATTTTAAATGATCATAACAATTAATTTAAAATGACCATATTTAATTATTAAAATAATTGCTTGTTTATCAACAACTTTGGCATTTTATTCATTACATTTTGAAGCTCTCAGAAGCCAAGTTATGTTATATTCCTTAAGATTTATTTATGCAAGTTTGAAGTATCAATTATCTAAACACAGTTTTGTTTGCATATTTTCAGGATGTAGATATATGTATATATATATGAAATACTTGACTTTGTGAATTCCATCTGTAATTATACTCCTCCCCTCTTAACCACGCCCCAAACCACGCCCCCAACCCCCACCTCCCGAAATCAGAGGTCTCAAGGTTGGCAAGTATGGGCCCCTGGGCCTTGAGTTTGATACCTGTGGGATGGAGGGACCCACACTGATATTCTTTCATATCAGGGGCCCCAGAATTCCTATCAACGGCCCTGATCATAAACGATAGCCTACTTCTTTAAGACGTGTACTTAAAGTGCACATACTGTACATGCAGCACACGCACTTGCAAAAAGTGACTTGAGCCTCATACAAAAAAAAAAGGTTATATTTACGACTTAGTTGAACTTAAATGTTGTACCACTAAGCGCAACGCGTCGTCCAAAGTGCGTTAAAATAGCCCACTACACTTTTTTTATTTTTTATTTTGACTGTGGATCATCCGAGCGCTCCCTAATTGACATGCTGATGAAACACGCACGCGTGGTGACTCATCCACCGTGAGACCGTCATTACGACTCAGTTGGGTTCATTTCGGAGGCTGAGTGTTTGGACGTGGGCCCTCGGACGCCCCCACCCCACCACCACCACCCCCCAATCGCACTCATCCCACGTCTCGTCGGAGCAAATAGGCTGCCGCAGCATCACCGGCTGCCTCCCAGCTGAGCTCCTCTCGCCGCCATGGAGTCTCCCGTGAGCCGGTGAGCTGCATCCAGACCCCACGCCGCCGTATCGGGGCCGTTTTTATTTACCTCGCAGACGCATAACCCGGAGATTCAGTCGACATGTAAGAGAAGGATAACTATTGGCGTGTGACGGAGACCAACATCCGCAGCTCATCGCAGTAAAAGGTGAGAAGGTAAGCTGGCTGTTTTACATCGGGCGTTGCGGGTTCATTTCCCCCCTAAAAAAACCCCCAAGGCTCGATCAGGCGACATTGTTGCATCGACCAATATCATCTTGAGTTTTTATTTGTATCATTTGGAAGGGGTCACCGCTGCCGTGCAAGACGCAGCGATGTGACTTGTACGTGTCATGACAGCAGCCTGTGTGTGCATCATCCTGCTGAGTCTGCTTCAGCTCAGGATGCCTTCGGACTTCCCAGACCTGCGCCTCACTGCCATGAGGATCATGTCTGCCATGCATTTGTGTCCTGTGGGCAAGTTTGGGAAGGGGAAAGAGTGGCTGTTGAGACATTGCCTAAGTTGGTGCAGAATTTCAAATACCAAAATTTATGAATTATTTATGAAAGTTTTATTGCCAGAGAGGTTCGAAAATGAGCTTGTTAGTTTGTCTTGTCTCCTGTGATGCTGCTGTTGATGAGGCGGCGTCGGGCTGATCGATAACCCGCTTGGACGCAGGCCTGTGTTTCGGTTGTTGTCAAACAGCAATCTCGACAATTAAAAGCCCATTTGTCAGTGGAATATTGATTAATAATTCATGGGCTCGATGGGACCGCAAATCTGTGGACGTCAGTCTCGGAGACACATTGGCGGTCTGACAGCTGAAGCTTTACTCTTAACAAAATATAACGTAACACCTTGTCTGATCTCACAGTCTACACATGTTGGTTTTGCAATGAATGGCAACCGCGGAACATGAGCCCCAGTTATGATACGTCCACGTATTGCTTGGATTCAAAATGACGTCACGTCCGGCTCACGTGGTCGTTAAGCCAGCATCTGTTCTCAATGGATACTAGTTGTACGGTATACCGGTATTAGTATAGTACTGCGATACTAACGAATCATATTCTGTACAATACCGCCTCTGAAAAGTATCGGTCCACCGCGCCCCCCCCCCCCCGTCGTCATCACGTCATGACATTGCTGGTTTACGAGCAGACGAGCATGTTCGGCAGCGCAAAATCACAGAGTACTTACAAGCAGACACAGTGTGTTGACAGAAAAGGGAGTACAGACGCATTTTGGCGATAAAGGTGAAGTTATAACACTGAAACGCCCTTAGGAAGAGGTGCTTTAAGACATGGCTAGCTAGCTAGCGGCTAAAATCCATCCCCGGTAGAGATGTCCAAAAATGGCTTTTTTGCCGATATCCGATATTCCGATATTGTCCAACTCTTAATTACCGAAACCGATATCAACCGATACCGATATATACAGTCGTGGAATTAACACATTATTATGCCTAATTTTGTTGTGATGCCCCGCTGGATGCATTAAAAAAATGTAACAAGGTTTTTCCAAAATAAATCAACTCAAGTTATGGAAAAAATGCCAACATGGCACTGCCATATTTATTATTGAAGTCACAAAGTGCATTATTTTTTTTAACATGCCTCAAAACAACAGCTTGGAATTTGGAACATGCTCTCCCTGAGAGAGCATGAGGAGGTTGAAGTGGGCGAGGTTGGGGGTAGTGGGGGGTGTATATTGTAGCATCCCGGAAGAGTTAGTGCTGCAAGGGGTTCTGGGTATTTGTTCTGTTGTGTTTATGTTGTGTTACGATGCGGATGTTCTCCCAAAATGTGTTTGTCATTCTTGTTTGGTGTGGGTTCACAGTGTGGCGCATATTTGTAACAGTGTTAAAGTTGTTTATACGGCCACCCTCAGTGTGGCCTGTATGGCTGTTGACCAAGTATGTTTGCATTCACTTGTGTGTGTGAAAAGCCGTAGATATTATGTGAGTGGACCGGCACGCAAAGGCAGTGCCTTTAAGGTTTATTGGCGCTCTGTACTTCTCCCTGCGTCCATGTACACAGCGACGTTTTAAAAAGTCATGAATTTTACTTTTTGAAACCGATACCGATAATTTCCAATAATACATTTTAAAGCATTTATCGGCCGATAAAATCGGACATCTCTAATCCTCGGTCGTCAGTGTTTTAGTTACTTCTACATCACTAATCCTCGCCTCCATGGCGACAAATAAAGTAAGTATCTTACAAGTATCATCCCTGCAGAAATAGCTAAACATGCTTCACTACACCCGGCGTGACATTGTAAACAAAGGCCATTGGTGGATCTACAGCTAACATCCACTGTAATGATACCAAGTACAGAAGCGTATAGTCGATACCACTATGATTACATCAATATTTTTTAGCATCACAAAATCTTCATTCATTTTTTTAACATTTATATTATGTTTACAAACTCAGGATATATGTCCCTGGACACATGAGGACTTTGAATAAGACCAATGTATGATCCCGTAACTACTTGGTATCGGATCGATACCTAAATTTGTGGTATCATCCAAAACTAATGTAAAGCATCCAAAACACAGAAGAATAAGTGATTATTACATTTTAACAGACGTGTAGATCGAACATGTTAAAAGAGAAAGTAAGCAAAAAATGTACAGTAAATGAACAAGTAGATTAATAATCCATTTTCAACCACTTGTCCTTAATAATGTTGACAAAATAATAGAATGATAAATGACACAATATGTTATTGCATATGTCGGCAGCTAAATTAGGAGCCTTTGTTTGTTTACGTACTACTAAAAGACATGTTGTATGTTCATTATTTTATTTAAGGACAAACTCGCAATAAGAAACTTATGTTTAATGTACCCTAAGATTTTTAGTTAAATTAAAGACAATAATGCTAATTTTGTGGTCCCCTTTATTTAGATAAGTACCGAAAAGTATCGATATACATTTTGATACCAGTACCGGTACCAAAATATTGGTATCGGCACAACACTACTAGGCGCCATTTAGCCTTTCTCGCAGAAAAATGCTCAATGATTGCCTTGTTTTCGGCTGTACTAACAGTTTAAATCGTGAAAATGATAAACGTTTCTTTAGAGGTCCTCGAGAAGTTATCACGAATGACGGAAGAGTGCAAGAATTCATGAAAAAAGACGACAAAAGTACCTCCCACTCCAGTACACGCGTACAGAGCTGAAGAATGCACAAGTTTATAGTAACCACTCTATTAAAGGTTTGTTTGATTGACTTTTAACGTTTAGTGTTTCCCATTTAAGTATTATCTTGATATTATTTGTGTCTCTTAAGACACATTTTTGCTACGAGTGTTTCGAAAAGCACCAACTCGCTGAGTCTGAATAAATGAAATCAAATGTGATCAAAACCTAAAAGAGTTAAGCTTTTACCAAAGCCAACAATCATATATGAAGCTTTCAGTACATAAACAATGTTGAGATCTATAGTTATATTTTGACAAACATGACTGTAGACACAAAGTGTACAACAGCTGTCTTAGCCTGGTTGACCACCACTGGTTTTCACTTCCGGGGAGAAATCAGAGTAGAACAGTCGGAATACAAGCAATACACTGTAAAAAAAACTCTGCACAATTTACGGTAAAATACAGGCAGCTGTGATTGCCAGGAATTCACCATAAAAAATACCGTCACGATGTATAGAACATTACGATATGTTGAACTAACTGGACGTAACTGGAACTGGTTGCAAGCAGCTATTTAACAGATACGGAGCATTTAAAGGGGAACTGCACTTTTTTGGGGAATTTTGTCGTTCACAATCATTATGAAATACATGACGATGGATGGATTTTTTTTCAAATAATTCTAAATATTAAATAAATGTGATCAAAAGTCGGCTTACAATGGAGCCTTTCAAGTCTGCCTATAGAGACCCTAAAAAAACATCCAAACACTTCCATTTGTCAATACGTGGTCCTTTGGGTGTTGTGTTTTCCCGGAATGCACAGGAAAGTTGGCGCGGGAAAGGCGTGAATGTAAGTACATATTTATTTATACACTATAACTACAAAAAAAGAAGCAAACAAAAGGCGCGCACAATGGCAGAGAACAAACTTGACTAATGAAACAAAAGACTAGGACAAAGGCGATTAACTATGAACATGAAACAAAAACACTAACTGTGGCATTAATAAACAAATTTTACTTGCGATGACGTGAACAGGGCAGCATGGACTAAGAAACAAGCAGCGTGAACTAAGCATGAAACCGTAAACATGGCATGAAGCAGAGTGATGTCGCCAGAAAGACAGCCTGGCAACTGGGAGCTTAAATAATAGTGACATGATTAGTGACAGCAGGTGTGTGACTCAAAATGTGAAAACGTGAGACAGGTGCGTGACATGAGGATGTGAACCAGGTGAAACTAATGGTTGCTATGGTGACAAAGCAAGGGAGTTAAAACAGGAACTAAAAAGTGTCCAAAAACCAAGCAAAACATATCTAAACAAAACATGATCTCAGACATGACACCATTGAGGTTTTATATACATGATGTAAGTATATATGTCTTAATAAGGTTATCCAAAAAATAGTGCTCGATACCGTAGTAGAGCGCAATATATGTATGTGTGGGAAAAAAAATCACAAGACTATTTCATCTCTACAGGCCTGTTTCATGAGGGGGGGTACCCTCAATCGTCAGGAGATTTTAATGGGAGCATTCGCATACCATGGTTTGTATAGGGCACAGAGTGGGTGGGTACAGGCTGGCCTAGGGGCGTGAGCTACAGCTGCATGAACAATATACGACAAATCATCTCAAACCACAACAAAACAATTGCAAATGAGCCGTCGACCCCCAGTCAGAGCGACTCCAAAACCAACAAAGCATGTAACTGTCGAAAGAAACCTGATTGCCCCCTCAACGGGGGGTGCTTACAAACAGCAGTTGTCTACCAATCTAAGGTAATACGCAAGGACATTAACACATCCGACACATATGTAGGATTAACCGAGGGTGAATTCAAAACCAGATGGAACAATCACAAGGCTTCTTTCAGGAACAAAAACCTGCGAAATACCACAGAACTCAGCAAACACATTTGGGACCTCAAAGACAATAATGTTGAATATTCAATAACATGGCAAATTCTTGCATCCAGCACACCTTACAATAGTGGTAATAAAAGATGCAACCTATGCTTGAAAGAGAAACTGTTTATTATTTACCGTCCAGACCTGTCATCCCTCAACAAGCGCAGCGAAATTGTAACAACATGCCGCCATAGACGGAAACACCTCCTAGGTAACACATGAGCCAATCACCACGCCCCTAGGCCAGCCTGTACCCACCCACTCTGTGCCCTATATAAACCATGGTATGCGAATGCTCCCATTAAAATCTCCTGACGATTGAGGGTACCCCCCCTCATGAAACAGGCCTGTAGAGATGAAATAGTCTTGTGATTTTTTTCCCCACACATACATATGATGTAAGTATATATATATTTAATGTAGTAACACGCACATTTAAAATCACATTTAAAATGTAAGTATTTTGAGCATTTTAAGCTATAATTTCATCACAACGTTTTTTTTTTCTCCCTTCTTCACTGATTTCTGCTCCTAAAAGAATGTTAATGTGTCCCAACTTGTCGGATTATATTCTCAGCCATATACCTTTCAGGTGAGATGCATGATTTATGATCTAGAATAAACTTCCAGGGAGCAAGGAAGTAAGGAAGAAGCAGACCCCTCGATGATGTCAACATAAGCACATAAGCTTGTGATCACGGCGGCGCTATAAATAGTTTGCCTGCGTTTGCGCTTATAATAACAATATCACTAATACTTGGTTAATATTCAAGTTAGGAAATGTAAATGGAGTATTGTTGGTGCTTTAGAATGGTTACTTATCGGATTTTCTGGGCGGAATAGTGGAGTTTCCATTGGCTTCGCTGTAAGCATACTTTTATTTATGTTTATTTAATATTTACAATGCTTTTTTTTTTTTTATCCATCCGTCGTCATGTCTCTCATAATGATTGTGAACAATAGGCAAAATGACAAAACAATTGTTGTTCCCCTTTCAGGCTAATCTTTAATAGCTCACTGGAAAGAACATGTTGTGGACGGCCATGTTGTGGAAAGTGTTGAAAGATTGTACAAATACTCTCAACTTAAAATCCTCAAGTACCGCTCACATGTCTCAAAATCACAGGCATTTTGCAGATACTAGTATTGGTGACAGGGCAGCATGGTGAAATAGTGGTTAGTGCTTGTATATCACAGTGCGATGGTCCTGGGTTCGATTTCCAGGCTAGGGGTCTTTCTGTGTGTAGTTTGCATGTACTCACTGTGACTGTGTGGGTTCTCTCCGGGTACTCTGGCTTTCTCCCACCTCCAAAGACATGGACCTGGGGGATAGGCTGATTGACAACAGTAAAATTGGCCCTAATTTTTTTGCGGTGAATTCCTGGCAACCACAGCTGCCGGTATTTTACCTTAAATTTGACAATTTTTTTTACAGTGTGCCATAATGATAGCAGTGAAGGAAGCTTTCATTGATGCATGCTGGTGGGTGTTTTCATATCTATTATAGTCTGTGTTACAGCACGCCATGATTAGACAAGATGGTGTACACTCACATATCAGTCTGTTGGGAAATTATAGGTAGAACATACTGTATCTGCAGCATCTAAAGATCTCCAGCGTGAATTTTCTGGTGAGCACATTTGCTCAGCTGTTTAGGTACATACGTGAGGTATATTTAAATCTCCCCACTACAATCTAGTGGGAATAACAGTTTGCTCAGTTAAATTTATACTTAGATTTGATGTAAAGCAAATATTGGTAACACTTTAGTATGGGGAACATATTCTAAGTAACAAAGACTTAATTAAGAGTTATTTGGACACTAGGGGAACATATTGTAAGTAACAAAGACTTAATTTAGAGTTATTTGGTTAGGGTTAGGGCATACTTGCCAACCCTCCCGGATTTTCCGGGAGACTCCCGAAATTCAGCGCGTCTCCCGAAAACCTCCCGGGACAAATTTTCTCCCGAAAATCTCCCGAAATTCAGGCGGAGCTGGAAGCCACGCCCCCTTCAGCTCCATGCGAACCTGAGTGACGTGTCGACAGCCTGTTTTCACATCCGCTTTCCCACAATATAAACAGCGTGCCTTCCCAATCACGTTATAACTGTAGAATGATGGAGGGCGAGTTCTTGGTTTCTTATGTGGGTTTATTGTTAGGCAGTTTCATTAACGTCCTCCCAGCGCGGCAACAACACACAACAACAGCAGTCACGTTTTCGTCTACCGTAAAGCAGTTCGTCTGCCGTAAACAGCAATGTTGTGACACTCTTAAACAGGACAATACTGCCATCTACTGTACATGCATCTGTGACAATATCATAGGGCTTTTAGAGAGTGCAGTGCACAACTGCGCACACAACCAGGAGACGAAGCAGAATGCATCATCAGAGAGGGTGTTCAGCATGGTTAGAAAAATAGTGACAGAGAATAGAACAAGGATGGACAATTCAACCCTTAACTCAACAATGAGTAGATGATTGTTATGTGTGTGTATATGTGTAAATAAATGAACACTGAAATTCAAGTATTTCTCTTATTTATATCTATATATTTAATAAAATAAATATATATATATATAGCTAGAATTCACTGAAAGTCAAGTATTTCTTATATATATATATATATATATATATATATATATATATATATATATATATATATATATATATATATATATGAAATACTTGACTTGGTGAATTCTAGCTGTAAATATACTCCTCCCCTCTTAACCAGGCCCCCAACCACGCCCCCGCCCCAAGCACGCCCCCGCCCCCCCACCTCCCGAAATCAGAGGTCTCAAGGTTGGCAAGTATGGGTTAGGGGGTTGGGGTTAGGGTTAGGGTTGTTGTATAATAAGGCCATGCAGAATAAGGCATTAATAAGTACTTGATAATGACTAATTAAGAGCCAATATGTTACTAATTTGCATGTTAATAAGCAACTAATTAATGGTGAATATGTTCCCCATACTAAAGTGTTACCCAAATATTGTATTACTGTGTGTACAGTTAGGTCCATTTGAAATTAAACAATCAAGATGGGATTGAGGTGTAGACTATAAGCTTTATTTTACTTATTTTGTTTTGTGAAAAATGGCATTTTCTGTACAATTGCCACAGAAATTAAAACCATTTTATATGGAATTGTCCATTTTCAGGGACTCATAAGTATTTCGACAACTGTAAAAGTAGAGAGGTGCCGATCAATCGGCCAACAGTCAGTATCAGCCAATAAAAAAAAATATATATATATGATCGCCATCATAGGCGCCGAGATCCCGTGGGTGCTTCGGGGCCTGAGCACACACGGACAATGCCAAGCACCCACGTGGGATTTATGGCAACTTTCAATCTTTAAAATAATTTTTGAAAAATCAATCTTGTTGTAGTTAATTTTGTGGCGAGTTTGGTCCGTTTTACAAAATAATAAAGCCACAAATCATATGGGATATAAAAATTTTTTTTTTAATACACACACTGAGCAACCACTGGCAGAAATATAGATCGGCGTCTATGATCGCCATTGCTAATTAATGCCGATCACAAACACAGATCCTGTCACGAGCTCGAGGCTGCTTTGGCATTGTGACCCCAAGATGCTGCAGACGACAGGCAGATGGTGAGTAATGCAATATAGATTTAACAAACAAAAGAAAACACAATCAAAAGGGAGTGGGAGAACAGAGTACAAGAAGGCGAATGCTAAAGCAGAAGTACATGTCACGGAACTTCTTGTAATGATCAATAGGCAAAACAGAGCAGTCAGTAACAAAGTCCGTAACATAAGATATTTTCCAGCACTGGCTACAGGGCAAGCTGCCTTATAAAGAAGCCTGACTGGCAACCACAAACAGGTGTGCTCAGGTTGCCAATCAGGGACAGGTGAAGGTAACAGCGCTTAGGCCACAGTGGTGTAACCAGACAGGAAGTGAACAGAAATAAGAGCGCTGGACAGGAAACAAATACAGAAATTGAGGAAACACAAGAACATGTCAGATCTGCTACAACGGGTCTTGACAGATCCCTTCTTGTTAATACTGTATTAATTTTAGTCGTTCAGCTGACAAGCGGCTAGCAGCTAATTATGTGGCTCCATACACAGTGTGGGCCGTTCCCCTAAGTAAATAATAATTGCCTCCATTACGGCAAATAGACTGCATTTCTTAGTATCCTAAGTATATTCATCATGTACAATTATCGCTGGAGGACGAGCCTAAACATGTTACACACCGAGCCAGGAGTTGCCAAGCCTACGGCTAACATAGCTTGAAACAACACCAATAAGTAAGTGCTTGGTAAAGTTTAAAGGGGAACTGCAATTTTTTTGGAAGTCTGTTCACAATAGTTATGAGAGACAAGAACACACGTAATTTTTTTTTAACGATTTTAAAGATGATAAAAAACGCTAATGGGAATCCCCCTTTGTAGCCTTCAAAACCTCTAAAACAACTTCAAAACCCTCCATCAACGTTTTATATACACACTGCAAGTCTATGTATAATGTAGTTACATACACATTCATAACAATATGTATTATGTTCAATATTTACCGTATTTTGATCATTTTAATCACGGGACTGATTTCTTCCGCACATTGATTTCTGTTTCCATAGCAGCGCACGTCTGACTTCTGGCAACATGTGGGTTCCTGCTTCTGGAATCAAACACGAGTGTGTGTTCTAATCATGGTAGACTTGGTAATAGACAAGGAAGATTATTATTTTTGGACAAATGGGGATTTACAACCATGTACTTTTGAAGCTAAATATACTTCTGCTTATAGAAGCCAGCACGAAGGAAGAGTGAGACGTTTGAGCAGACGGAAGCTGGGAGAGGGGGATGAAAGCGATTTTGACGCTATAAATATGGAACTTGGAGCCAAGCTAATTCGATAATAAATGGACTGCTTACCAAAAATCAACAGGAAACTCCCCCGACCAGCTGGACCAGACGAACAACTGTCCATCGAGTGAGTCATTATATAATATCGACCATGATACACGCAGCACGCCATGCGTGTTAGTACAACTACAGTACATACGCTGTCTGGCTAGCTGTGTACAAACAAACCATGAAATGTGGGATAATACTTTACAGATACTGAAATATGATTGTTCATGTTTTTAAGTCAGTGCAATTGGTGTTGTTTAGCAGTGTTGTGCATTACAAACTCAAACACGTTTCGTGTTGTTGTTGTAGAAGCTAGCTCATCTTTTGCCGTAGTTAACTTTTACGGCTAATACCGAAGCACGCCAAAGTGTTACTGCGATCGGAAAATTGTTCTTCAGTGTTGGCTCTAACAATAGCTTGGTTATTATACAGGTTACGGAACATAAAGGAAGTAAATTAAGGTAAAATGTATTGCTCTCATTAGCTGCATTGCTAGCCACCCAGAACGAGCCGATTTTTATATGTTAAAAGGTGGAAAAAAAAACAGAATACTTTTGTCTTCTTGCCTCTAATACTGATTGTGAACGATAGGCAAAATTCCAAAAAGAGTGCAGTTCCCCTTTAAGAAGTGTAGATGAAACTGCATTACAGCAGAAAGTGTCACGTGGGGGTCGCAGCTTGCTGCGGGGTTGTTCTTCCAACGCAAGAACGGCTCCGGACGACAGCGTAAAGGTAGGAAGTGATTTATTTCTCATAAAACACTCACTACCACAAAACACAAAAATACAACCAAAAAAGGCAAGTGTGCCTAAAACATAAAAAGCTGCTAATTAACAAAAACTAGGACATGGACATGGAAACTTACTTTGTCAAAACGAGACCTGAACCGGAGTGACATAACGACAATGCAGGCAGGACGAGTGATGAACAAGGTATGCTTAAATAACAGTGACATGATTGGTGACAGGTGTGTGTGAGTCAAAACGTGAAACAGGTGCGTGACGTGACAGGTGAAAACTAATGGTTGCTATGGTGACCAGACAAGGGAGTGAAAAGACAGAAACTAAACAAAACATGACTTAAAACAAAACATGATAATACAGACATGACAGAAAGTAAACAGATTAAAATGTGAAATGAACAAGTAGATTAATAAGAGTCGAGAGAGAGGATAATATAACAACAACTGTTGGAGTATCAGCATTGTCACAATCTGTACAAACATGTAAGAGGAGGGCAGATAGATCAATAAATTGGTGGTGTCGACACCAGTGGTAGTATCAGTACTACAGTCAGACACTATACTAGGAGTCACTTTTTTTTTTTTTTCTCACAATCTTTTGTTTTTGTTTTTGTTATGTTTATAAACTCGGAATTATTTCCCTTGACACAGGATGACTTTGATGATTTAAAAAAAAGGAATAGATGGTAGTTTGTGTTTCGTTATTGGGTACTACTTTAAATATTGTGTTAATATTGGTAAACTGTCAATAGCATTCCCCATAAATGTATTGAAAAACATACAATTGATACATGTGATCGGTATCGGTATTGGTATCGGCCGATCTCACACATGGATGTTAGGTTTAGGAATCGGCAGCATAAAAACAATGTTTTATACATGAATGAAAATTCTTTGCAGTTAGCCCATAAACACGACATGTCAGACTTTCCAACCTGTTGGTTCGAAGATGGTGAGAATAAAGAGAATGAGAGAGAATTTCATCGGACCATGTTTCCGTGCAGGCAACAATCCTTTCAGTCAGAATTCCACGATGACCTCATTCAGTTCTTGCAGTAGTGAAAATTGTGTTATCCTTAGCCAAGAAAACGAGCATCACTGACCCCAAATTATAGTCAGCATGACCATAGTAGAGTGATTCGTCTGTTTAAGAATTCCTGCAGTTTTTTTTGGCTATAATATCTCAGGAGTCTTGACTCTGGAAAGGAGTGAGCAATCTGCTAATCCATCATGCACACTACGACCGTGCTATATTCTTTCCACAGACCACAGATCTTGATATCTTGGGCTTGTTAACTGCCCAAAATGGCATTTTGCAATGCTGGATGGTGTACTTGTCAATGGTGGATTATGGCTGCCCAGGAATGGAAGTTGTTTCAACCAAAGTTGAACCACACTTGAGCTTTCGGTGCTTGATTCTGTTATTCCCTGTTAGTTCAGTCTGTTCGCAGGTAACATTTTGGAGTTATTTCTTTAACTCTTCAGAGTTGGATGCCTCTGGATTCCCATGTATAAATATGCGGTTTCACACTGTAACTTCAGCCTCTAACAGTTTGAAACAGTCTTGGTAGACACTGAGAAGCATGGTAGAAATTGCATCAAATTGGGATTTTGACCATGTAAAAATACATTTGTTAAAATCAGCACTACTTAATAACTTAGTTGAACTCCTCATAAAAGGCCAGTAAAAAACACTGTCATGGAAACTGCAGTCTTCAATGACACTTGAGCAGTGAAAATAGTTAGAAAAATGTTGTTATGCCAACTTGTTAAAACAACAACAGTGTATTTGGGGGTTAAACGCAAACATGTGACAACAAGCAGTGGGTGTATATCTAAGTGTAATTTAAGTGTGGTCGCCAACTACTTGCCTGGCATGCATATTACAATCAAATCAAAGTTTACTTATACAGCCCTTAATCACAAATGTCTTAAAGGGCTGCACAAGCCACAACGACATCCTCGGTCCGCTCAGATCCCACATCAGGGCAAGAAAAAACTCAAACCAAAGGAACAACGAGAAACCCTGAAAGAGACTGCAGATGTACAAACCGTAAATATTTTAATGCTGGACATAGGGAGACCTGAAAATAATACGTTACAGTAATCGAGACGAGACGTAACGAACGCATGAATAATGATCTCAGCATCTGTGGTGGACAAAACGGGACACGTTTTAGCGATATTACGGCGTTGAAAGAAGGCTGTTTTAGGAGCACTTTTAATAGGTGACTCAAATGAGAGATTTGGCTTGAAGAAAATACCAAGATTCTTTACCGAGTTGCTTTGTGTAATTGTTTTCTTGTCAAATGTTTTATTAAATAAGTGCTGGTGTCTAGGAGGACCAATAATCAGTATTTCTTTTTCTTAGCATTGAGATGCAAAAAGTCACTAGACATCCATTGCTTAATTTCATTTAGACACGCCTCCAGGTGACTACAATCTGGCGTGTTGGTCAGCTTTAGGGGCATGTAGGGTTGGGTGTCATCTAGGGCTAGGCGGGTTTGTCTCTGTGGCGCGGTTGAGTGGTTGTGCCAGAAACCTGAGGGTTCCTAGTTCAATCCACACCTTCTACCAACCTCGTCACGTCCGTTGTGTCCTTGAGCAAGACACTTCACCCTTGCTCCTGATAGAACGTGGTTAGGGCCGTGCATGGCAGCTCCCGCCATCAGTGTGTGAATGTGTGTGTGAATGTGTGAATGTGGAAATAGTGTCAAAGCGCTTTGAGTACCTTGAAGTAGGGCTGGGTGATACGGCCTTTTATTAATATCTCGATATTTTTAGGCGATGTCACTATACACGATATATATCTCCATATTTTGCCTTAGCCTTGAATGAACACCTGATGCATATAATCACACCAGTATGATGATTCTATGTGTCTACATTAAACCATTCTTGTTCATACTGCATAAATATATTCTATTTTTAAACTTTCATGCAGAGAGGGAAATCACGACTAAGTCAATTTACCAAAACTGTATTTATTAAACAGTTATTAAGCAGTGGCACAAACATTCATGTCATTTCCAAAACAGAAAGTGCAATATTGTCAGAGACATTTTAAAACAAGCTATTAGTGCACTTTTGTGCATGATGCCACTAACATGACATATCAAAACAACACTAAATTAAAGTACACTTTTTGTACAGAACGCCACTACAATTGTTTAAAACAAATAAAGTGCACTTTTGTGCATGATGCCACACAAGATATTTCAATAAGTGTCAAATAAAAATGAGCTGCATAATAGGAAATCAAATAGTGTATGTCCTTCACTATGTGGTAGGTTCCTGCGGACGTTATCTCCTTCTGTTGTTGACTATTTGTTTCATCCGGTGTCATACTTGCCAACCTTGAGACCTCCGATTTCGGAAAGTGGGGGGGGGGGGGGGGGGGGGGGGGGGCGTGGTCGGGGGTGGGGCGGGGGCGCGGTTAGGGGCGTGTTTAAGAGGGGAGGAGTATATTTACAGCTAGAATTTACCAAGTCAAGTATTTCATATATATATATATATATATATATATATCTAAGAAATACTTGACTTTCAGTGAATTCTAGCTATATATATATATATATATATATATATATATATATATATATATATATATATATATATATTTTATTATATATATATATATATATATATATATTTTATTATATATATATGTATATATAAATAAAAGAAATACTTGAATTTCAGTGTTCATTTATTTACACATATACACACACATAACACTCATCTACTCATTGTTGAGTTAAGGGTTGAATTGTCCATCCTTGTTCTATTCTCTGTCACTATTTTTCTAACCATGCTGAACACCCTCTCTGATGATGCATTGATGTGTGGCACGCACAAAAGTGCTTTCATCAAATGTATTAGAGTCTGGAATCTTCCATCTCTCCCTAGCATGGCCCAAAACCGGTCAATCTTTGCTTCCTGAGGAAGATCTTCAGTGCCAAGCACTTGGTAGTTCACTACTTCTTCCTGGAGGCTATCCAGGTGCAATCGCAGCTGCGGCTTGGAACTTACAAGCTGTTATGAGAGTAGCGTATGTGTGTGTGTGGCCCTTTAATAGGTGAGCATGTGAGGTGAGTGACGTCAGTGAGTGTGTGGGCGAGAGAAGAGAGGGAGCGGTAGCGTGAGTGCGGGCGGGACTAGTTTGTTTTGTGTTGGATTGGCTGTGTGCAAGCAATCAATAAAGCAAGATTTGCAACTAATCGCCGGACTCAGGCAGGAAAGGTGCAACAAAGCGTATTTCTTCATCTTACTCGTCGTCGGCGTTGCCATGGCTGTATCTTCCTCGTTCTTCTGCTTCGTCTCCTTGTTGTGTGCGCAGTTGTGCATTGCACTCTCTAAAAGCCGTATATGTTATTGATGTTATAGATGGCAGTATTGTCCTGTTTAAGAGTGTCACAACATTGCTGTTTACGGCAGACGAACTGCTTTACGGTTTGTGTGTTGTTACCGCGCTGGGAGGACGTTAATGAAACTGCCTAACAATAAACCCACATAAGAAACCAAGAACTCACCCTCCATCATTCTACAGTTATAATGTGATTGGGCAGGCACACTGTTTATATCGTGGAAAAGCGGACTCAGGTCCGCATGGAGCTGGAGGGGGCGTGGCCTCCAGCTCCGCCTTAATTTCAGGAGATTTTCCGGAGAAAATTTGTCCCGGGAGGTTTTCGGTAGAGGCGCTGAATTTCGGGAGTCTCCCGGAAAATCCGGGAGGGTTGGCAAGTATGTCCGGTGTTGATCTGGAAATTGTTGCTTCGCATTTTGTGGGTGTGGCACCGAACAAAGATGTTGACATGCAGAGTTTCAAGCACTCTTCATTCTCTAGCGGGTGACTTTTCAAGTCATGCTACAAATTAGTAGTGCTGCAAATTAGTAGTGCTGCTACTTTTTGTAGCAACGCTTTTGCCGCATACTTGACATATTACGGTTGTCTGTTCGACATATTCCCACTTGAAGCCAAACCACCGCCAGACGATGGACCCCGTGCTGTTTTTCTTGGGAATTAATTCTTCCTTCTCTCTCTCGTATTACCACTCGCACCGCACCGCTAGCATCACAGCAAATGTTACCCATGCCGCTACCTCTCTGCTCCGCGAGAGCGTATGACGTTGCACACACGACAGTATGTGACGTATGTAAGAAGGTGCGCTTGTTTTAAGTCTCAGTGAGAAGGAGAGAGTAGAAAGAGTGAGAAGAGCCTGTAGTGTAATGCCCGCAGCTGAAAGCAACTGCGTGAGAACGTATACTCGAATATCACGATATAGTCATTTTCTATATCGCACAGAGACAAACCCGCGATATATTTGATATATCGCCCAGCCCTACCTTGAAGGTAGAAAAGCGCTATACAAGTATAACCCATATAACCCGTATATCGTGAGTATTCGAGTATACGTTCTCACGCAGTTGTTTTAAGCTGCGGGCATTACACTACAGGCGTTTCTCACTCTTTCTTGTCCCTCCTTCTCACAGAGACATAAAACAAGCGCACCTTCTTACATACGTCACATACTGTCGCGCATGCAACGTCATACGCTCTCGGGTAGCAGAGAGGTAGCGGCATGGCTAACGTTAGCTGTGGTGCAAGCGGAGCGGTGCGAGGGGTAATACGAGAGAGAGAAGCTGCGAATCTGGTAAAAAATGAAGGAAGAAGAATTAATTCCCAAGAAAAACAGCACGGGGTCCATCGTCTGGCGGTGGTTTGGCTTCAAGCGGGAAGATGTTGAACAGAAAACCGTATCATGTCAAGTATGCGGCAAAAGGGTTGCTACAAAAAGTAGCGGCACTATTAGTTTGGAGCATCATTTGAAAAGTCACCCGCTAGAGAATCAAGAGTGCTTGAAACTCCGCATGTCGACATCTCCGGCCGGTGCCACACACAATGAAATGCACTGACCCAATTGACCCTGGCGTCTTCCATTTCCACATCAACACAGTATGAAAAAAATAGTCAACAACAGAAGGAGATAACGTCCGCAGGAACCTACCACATAGCGAAGGACATACACTATTTGATTTCCTTGTTTTTATTTGACAGTTATTTAAATATCTTGTGTGACATCATGCACAAAAGTGCACTTTATTTGTTTTAAACTATTGTAGTGGCGTTCTGTACAAAAAGTGCACTTTAATTTAGTGTTGTTTTGATATGTCATCTTAGTGACATCATGCACAAAAGTGCACTAAAAGCTTGTTGTAAAATGTCTCTGACAATCTTGCACTTTCTGTTTCGAAATGACATGAATGTTTGTGCCACTGCTTAATAACTGTTTAATAAATACAGTTTTGGTAAATTGACTTAGTTGACTCTCTGCATGAAAGTTTTAAAATGAGCATATACTAATGCAGTATGAACAAGAATGTTTTAATGTAGACACATAGACTCATCATACTGCTGTGATTATATGCATCAAGAGTTAATTCAAGGCTAAGGCATAATATCGAGATATATATCGTGTATCGTGACATGGCCTAAAAATATCGAGATATTAATAAAAGGCCATATCGCCCAGCCCTAGTGTCATCAGCATAACAGTAAAAGCTAATGCCCTATTTGTGTATGATGTCACTTACCGGCAGCATGTAGATGCTGAAGAGTGCAGGGCCAAGAACCGAACCCTGTGGAACGGTGAAAAACGAGGAATGCTAGTGTATAGAAGAATCTCTAGAGCAGGGGTGCTTACATTTTTTCTGCAGGCGAGCTACTTTTCAATTGATCAAGTCGTGGGGATCTACCTCATTCATATATATAATTTATATTTACTTATTTATGAAATATATGTTTTTGTTAACAAGTTAAAGGTGTTTAATGATAATGCAAGCATGTTTAACACATATAGTTAATATTGTTAATAAATTAAAGGTGTTTAATGATAATACAAGTATGTTTAATACATATAGTTAATATTGTTAACAAATTAAAGGTGTTTCATGATAATACAAGCATGTTTAACACATATAGTTAATATTGGTGATAAATTAAAGGTGTTTAATGATAATACAAGAATGTTTATCACATATAGTTTATTGGTAATAAGTTAAAGGTGTTTAAAGATAATACAAGCATGTTTAACACATATAGTTAATTTTGTTAACAACTTAAAGGTGATTAAAGATAATACAAGCATGTTTAACACATATAGTTAATATTGTTAACAAGTTAAAGGTGTTTAAGTATAATACAAGCATGTTTAACACATATAGTTAATATTGTTAACAAGTTAATGGTGTTTAAAGATAATACAAGCATGTTTAACACATATACCGGTAGTTAATATTGTTAACAACTTAAAGGTGGTTAAAGATAATACAAGCATGTTTAACACATATAGTTAATATTGTTAACAAGTTAAAGGTGTTTAAAGATAATACAAGCATGTTTAACACATATAGTTAATATTGTTAACAAGTTAAAGGTGTTTAATGATAATGCAAGCATGTTTAACACATATAGTTAATATTGTTAATAAGTTAAAGGTGTTTAAAGATAATACAAGCACGTTTAACACATATAGATTCCTTTCTTTCATGAAGACAAGAATATAAGTTGGTGTATTACCTGATTCTGATGACTTTTGCAGTGATAGGAATCAGACAGTGGTGCTGATAACGTCCGCATTTTCGAATGGAAGAGAAAAAAAGTCCTCCTTTCTGTCCAATACCACATCAAAGTGGTTGGTTTTTGGCATCTTATTTGTCCAGCTTCCGTACTCCTTTGTATACACTTTACAAGAAATACATTGTCGGCAAACTCCGTAGCTTGCTAGCTTGTGCACGCCAGCTTTCTGAGACTCTTATTTTGTTAGCGCAACTGTGCAACTGTGCAGTCGGTCTTTGGAGTTTTGACGACAGGTACGGCGCCAGAGTCTGTTGAAATAAAATGTTTCTCGCCTTTCAGTCGGTAATTTTAATGAGCTGGCAGCAGCCAGCGTCATCTCAGAAGACCGTCGGGTGCCGTGAATGTCAATCAAGTGACGGAAGTGACGTCATAGTGAAGATTTATGATCGCTCATTTTTAGGACTATTTTTTTAATGCCTGGCTGGTGATCGACTGACACACCCTCCGAGATCGACCGGTAGCTCGCGATCGACGTAATGAGCACCCCTGCTCTAGAGCGAGGAGAAAAACAGGAGAACGTAAACGTTGCCTATCGCAAACATTGACCCAGCAACTACTGCTGGGTGACAGGAAACTATAAATAAACCAAAACACCTGGTGGGAACACTAATTGCAAAACTAAGACAGGTGAGGAGAATCAGTGCCCATGGAAACCAACAGAAAACAAGGAAAGGGTATATCTAGGGAACTGATGAAAACAGGAAAACTACCAAACATAAATCATGCCATGACTCGGGTAACGGATCATGACACAAAGTCCCCCATTAAAATGAAGTAAAATCAATTTAATTGATGCTTGACTCCTCCCTCTAAAAAACAACATTTTAACATGAAACATGGCTTTTACAAAGAAAAACTAACTTTTATATAATAAATATTGTATAAAAAACATGCGACATAATTTAGTACAAACAGCTACAGTAGTTTTAAGAAGTATTGCAATCATAATCGACATACAGCATTTACCTTGGAGAGTAGACTTATGCAGTAGCTCCTTCCAGCTGCTTCATCAAATACACCATCAGCAGCTTTTCCATATTTGCATGGATAAATGGCAGCTGTTTAAAAAATATTATTTTAACACCCTTGGCAGGTGTTATTGACTCATTCTGCTTCATTATGGTGCAAACAAGCAGTGACTAATTGCTTCAACGAGTCGACAACACGCATATGTTTTATTATTTCTTTCTTTAATTCAGGGCTGGGGGGTATACCTGTAAGATAGTTAATACCGGTATATTTTTTTGATACCGGTATATTTTATATTTGAGACAATACATTAACTTTTTTTGATGTGCCTTTGTTATGGCCATTAGCGGTGCCCGGCAGGCACCGTAGCTGAGGAAGGATCCGACGCGCTGGAAGGGCTTACCGCGCATTGCAGACACCGACCACCCGCCACATTCGCCTTCGAGCACAGCCGACGTTCCCGCACCGTAGCTCCGACGGCTGGCGGGGGCAGCGGCAGCTCCTCTTTTTTAACCAGAGGTAACACAAACCGGTGAAAAGAATCAACAGAACAGTCGTCAGAGCTGACAAACTGCCGCTGCTAACTGCTAAAGCTAACAGCAACAGTTTAGCTGAAACCCTTGCTGAAGTCACACGTCGCTTGGCAACAGATACTGCCTTATAAAGGCATACACACACACACACACACACACACACACACACACACACACACACACACACACACACACACACACACACACACACACACACACACACACACACACACACACACACACACACACACACACACACACACACACACACACGCACACACACACACACTTTGCTCTGATAAAATTCTCTTGACTGCATATAACAAATATTTAAAGTTTCTTTTTAAGTAACACATTCATTACTTTCCCATTAAATTAATTACATTTATTAAATAATAATTATATTAGTAATTAAATTACTTTTTTGGTTAAATAACAAGCAACTATAATTAATTACTTTTTAATAAGTAATTTTCAGAATACTGGTAATAACAATCATGTGGGGTTAAGTTTAAACTCAACACTCGTTTTGTATAAAATACTGTTATGTATTGTATACGGGCAGCACGGTGGTAGAGGGGTTAGTGCGTCTGCCTCACAATACGAAAGTCCTGGGTTCGATCCTGCACTCGGGATCTTTCTGTGTTGAGTTTGCATGTTCTCTCCCTCTGGGTACTCCGGCTTCCTCCCACCTCCAAAGACATGCACCTGGGTATAGGTTGATTGGCAACACTAAATTGGCCCTAGTGTGTGAATGTGAGTGTGAATGTTGTCTATCTATCTGTGTTGGCCCTGTGATGAGGTGGCGACTTGTCCAGGGTGTACACCGCCTTCTGCCCGAATGCAGCTGAGATAGGCTCTAGCACCCCCCGCGACCCCGAACGGGACAAGCGGTACAAAATGGATGGATGGATTGTATACCGGGATACAACCTAAAAATACCGGGATATCAGTTTTGGTCCACATTGCCCTGCTCTACTTTAATTCAATGAACATCATCCACTTCTTCTCAGCACTGCCCTTCACACTCACTTTCTTCTTGCTTGTCTGGAAAAACAAAGTTATGTCCATCTCTAGCTATAAATTAATGATAGCAGGCGTTTTTGTCAGATCTTTCTGGGTGCGCTGTGACATTTACTTTGCCAACTATATGGGGATGTTTGTACTTCAAATGTTTGCTTACAACTTAAAGCATAACAATTAAACAACGTAAAGAATAACAATTAAACAACTTAAAGCATAAACATTTATAACAATTAAACGAGAGACAGCTCTTACCTTTTACCTCGAAACATTAGGAATACAGTTCCACACCATTAAGTTTATCTCTCAGCCTGTGTAGGTTTGTATGGAAACGCACCCTATTCAAATTGACCTTGGTTTAGAGTTGTGGTTAACCATGGACAGGTTGAACAGGTCATCAGTCGAGCACAGAGCAGACACGTAAACAAACATTCAATTCACTAGCTATTTGTATAATATAATATTTATAATGTATGCCGCAGGTATCAAACTCAAGGCCTGTTGGCCAGATCTGGCCCGACACATCATTTTATTTGGCCTGGGAATGCCTGTAAATAATTTGTGTTGATAAAGCACTTTATCGTTTTCTATCTCCATTTTGCCAGAAAAAATTACATGTACTGCATGCAATTGCATATCTTTTAAACTAATCTGCATCTAATAAACCAAAAATATTATATTGTCATACATTCAATTTTGTTCCTTTTAATTAGAAATCAATACTGAAATATTTACTTGACTAATGATTTCAAAGCAAGTTATGCATTAAATTGGGCACTGTAAAAATAGATGTTACACTAAAATTCTGGTGACTGAGCTTCCTGTTTTTTTTACTGTAAAATTTACGTTAGTTTTTATAGAAAAACTGTCAAGACGAGGACTTTGGCGTGGATTGTTTTCCCGAGGTGCAAAGGATTTGGACCGGACAGGGCTGAAGGTGAATACATATTTAATTTTAACACTCAAAAAAGGAATAAACAAAAGGCGCGCACAAGGGCGGAAGTACAAAACTTGGCTATAAAAACAAAAACTCGCACAAAGGCAGAACTATGGACAAAAAAACAAAAGACACTAACTGTGGCATTAATCAACAAAACTTACTTGCGATGACGTGAACAGGGCAGCATGGACTATGAACATGAAACAGAGTGTCAGGAGTGTGTCAAGAGTGCAGAGCATGAATGTGATGTCGCCAGGCCGACCAACAGAAAATGAAAAGCTTAAATAACACAGACATGATTAACAACAGGTGTGTGAGTGCAAATGAATCAGGTGTGTGACATGAGGACAGGTGAAAACTAATGGGTTGTCATGGAAACAAAACGGGGAGTGAAAAAACAGCAACTGACAAAATCCAAAAAAGCACATGGCCAAACAAAACATGATCACACAGACATGACAAAAACATTGTAATTGGAAAAACAGCACCTCAGTGTAAAAACAGTACATTTTGCAGTAAAATTCTGGCAACTCAGCTGTCAGTTTTTTTTACCTTAAAAAAACAGTGGTAGTTTTTCCATTGAGTGTAATATGCTGGAAAAAACATCGTACATTTTATCCTTCTACCGATTAAAACAAACAAAAAAATTAATGACTGTGATGTAGCCCTCAATGAAAACAAATTTGACACCTTGATGTATGCAGTCTATAGAAAAAAATAATGATCAAGACAACATACGATTTCCACATAAAAAGGCTCCACGTTATGAGGATTTTGTAATGTGGATACTTCTTGCCTTGAAAGAAGAGTATTGATATTGATAATGCAAACAGGCGATGGAGTTTAAGTGTGTCTACTTTGGTCACATTTCACTTGATGAATGTAGTTAAAAATAAGTGCTGCAATTTTGTGTGTCCGACCTTCTATTTTAGAACATTACAAGTAGGGATGTCCGATAAAGGCTTTTTGCCGATATCCGATATTCCGATATTGACCAAACCCTTAATTACCGATACCGATATCAACCGATACTGATATATACAGTCGTGGAATTAACACATTATTATGCCTAATTTGGACAACCAGGTACGGTGAAGATAAGGTCCTTTTTAAAAAAAATAAAAAAATAAAATAAGATAAATAAATTAAAAACATTTTCTTGAATAAAAAAGAAAGTAAAACAATATAAAAACAGTTACATAGAAACTAGTAATTAATGAAAATGAGTCAAATTAATTGTTAAAGGTTAGTACTATTAGTGGACCAGCAGCACGCACAATCATGTGTGCTTACGGACTGTATCCCTTGCAGACTGTATTGATATATATTGATATATAATGTAGGAACCAGAATATTAATAACAGAAAGAAACAACCCTTTTGTGTGAATGAGTGTAAATGGGGGAGGGAGTTTTTTTTGGGTTGGTGTACTAATGTTTTTATGTTGATTTAATAAAAAAATAAAATAAAATAAAAAAATAACGATACCGATAATAAAAACAACGATACCGACAATTTCCGATATTACATTTTCAAGCATTTATCGGCCGATAATATCGGCCTGCTGATTCATTCTAATTACAAGGCATCATCATACTGTACATGAATGTCCATGTTAGGGCACATGAAACACAGGAGAGCAAAAATGTCAATAAATGTATTTGTCTGATTTGCATGGACAACAGTCCTTGAAAGCAACCCTCTTCTCTTCTCTTGTGACTGTGTGTTGTGGGCGTAAAGCCAGTTGACATACACAACAAGGTAATGACAATATAGCAGAGGCTCTGCCGTCATTCACCATGTGGCGTAATCTTGAATGATTAAGCCCTATACCTGTTCCCCTCTCCTTGTGCAGACAGACAGTAAATTGCAGTCACAGAGCCTCATTGTAAGTTTCCAGACTTCAATATAAAATAGTTCAAATACCGGTACAGTAAGATGTATCATGTCAAGCTGTTGTTCCTCCACATTTACCATAGCAACAAGGTTTTAGTGTAACTCAAGTTCAGCCGTGCGCGGAGACACGCACACGTGTACACTTCCTCCTTACCACTGTTAGAAGTGTCTTACTGCTCCATCTGTTCAGCTATTGTCTCATCCTCACCCTCTCAAATTTGTGCTGGAGAGGCCTGAAGTGGAGAGCCAAATGGTGGGGTCTTATCTTTTAAGGAGTGTGTCTTTTCTTGTTCTATACCTTATCAATAGGAGGAGGTTTTGCAGATGGTTTCCAATCATTGCCACATAGGAGTTGATGTATAGTACCAGACCATGTACTGTCAAAATAAATTACATGATTAATCTAAGTGTGTGCATGATTAATGCAATGATTTTTGTGATTAATCGCTTGAGTTAGCTCGTACATTTTGACAGCCCTACTTATATAATATAATAATATTATTTATTTTATCTGAAGTAAATATGCCTACCCTTGTCTAGAATATCTAGGATGCCACATCTGTTTTTGTCTGAAAATCCAATTTAGAGAAATTTGTTAGCTTGATTATTATATTTCTCCATCTTGGCAGTCAGATTCATTAATTCATTGAGCAGATCATTGTATATATTTCTTTCATTAATTGTTTCTGACATATTGATGCTGAATCGAGCTGCTTTGTCAAAGAAGGCTACTAGTTGCCATACCCGTTTAAACAACGGTGATGAAAACAAAAATGTAGTCTACTTTTATTTGTAGCAATGTGAACTTTATCACACTGTAAAACATCCATCCATCTTCTTCCGCTTATCCGAGGTCGGGTCGCGGGGGCAGCAGCCTAAGCAGGGAAACCCAGACTTTCCTCTCCCCAGCCACTTTGTCCAGCTCCTCCCGGGGGATCCCGAGGCGTTCCCAGGCCAGCGGGGAGACATAGTCTTCCCAACGTGTCCTGGTTCTTACCCGTGGCCTCCTACCGATTGGACGTGCCCTAAACATCTCCCTAGGGAGGCATTCGGGTGGCATCCTGACCAGATGCCCGAACCACCTCATCTGGCTCCTTTCGATGTGGAGGAGCAGCGGCTTTACTTTGAGCTCCCCCCGGATGGCAGAGCTTCTCACCCTATCTCTAAGGGAGAGCCCCGCCACCCGGCGGAGAAAACTCATTTCGGCTGCCTGTACCCGTGATCTTGTCCTTTCGGTCATAACCCAAAGCTCATGACCATAGGTGAGGATGGGAACGTAGATCGACCGGTAAATTGAGAGCTTTGCCTTCCGGCTCAGCTCCTTCTTCACCACAACGGATCGATACAGCGTCCGCATTACTGAAGACGCCGCATCGATCCGCCTGTCGATCTCACAATCCACTCTTCCCTCACTCGTGAACAAGACTCCTAGGTACTTGAACTCCTCCACTTGGGGCAAGATCTCCTCCCCAACCCGGAGATGGCACTCCACCCTTTTCCGGGCGAGAACCATGGACTCGAACTTGGAGGTGCTGATTCTCATCCCAGTCGCTTCACACTCGACTGCGAACTGATCCAGCGAGAGCTGAAGATCCTGGCCAGATGAAGCCATCAGGACCTCATCATCTGCAAAAAGCAGAGACCTAATCCTGCAGCCACCAAACCGGATCCCCTCAACGCCTTGACTGCGCCTAGAAATTCTGTCCATAAAAGTTATGAACAGAATCGGTGACAAAGGGCAGCTTTGGCGGAGTCCAACCCTCACTGGCAACGTGTCCGACTTACTGCCGGCAATGCGGACCAAGCTCTGACGCTGATCGTACTGTAAAACACAAGGAAATAAATAAAAATTAAAATAATTACTTACATACATGAGTGACAAAGTCTACACAAGGGAAGTCTACACAAAGTACTTCATTTTGATTTTTAATTTGTTTTGAGGAAACCTTTAGCGTTGATGCAAATGCGTGTGTATGCTCAGTAGCGTTTGGAAGGTATTTTCGGCAAAGCAGCTCAATTCTTCAGAACACGGGCTTCTTCTCTGAAAATAAACAGCAGCACCCAGAACCAGCTCACCTGGTGACTTAAAATACTATAGTGTCCCTCATTTTTCTGTATTTTATAGTCCGATCAACAAGAAAAATGACAATAATGATAATGAGCACAGTTACAATAAATACATTACACAGGCTATAAATTGTACACTGTAGAAAGTCATGGAGTAAAAATGTTTTTTGATAAAATTATATCAGGCCATACGGAATTGGCCAATAAAAACTACTTTTGAAGTAATATCCCTGCTGGCACAAGACATTAAAACAACATTGAGAACTTCTTGAGCAACTCAAATCTAACGTTGAAACAACATGCTTTTTGACGACGTTTAATCAATGTTGGGTTCTGACGTTGATTTGACCATTGAATTGTGGTCACTTCCCAACCAACATTATTCAACACGATTACAACGCTGAAACAACATGCTTTTTGGTGACTTTTAGTCAATGTTGGGTTTGACGTTGAATTGACCAATTAAATTTGGTCTTTACCCAACCAACAACATGGATCCAACGTTGGACATCAACGTTGTCTCAATTTACAAATACAACTATTTTGCAAGGTTGTTTCAAAGTCAGTTTTAAAGAACATGTATGTATAATCAACATTGTACCAATGTCCTGTGCCTGCCGGGATATCTACTTACCGTATTTTCCGCACTATAAGGCGCACCTTCAATGAATGGCCTATTTTAAATTTTGTTCATATGTAAGGCGCACCGCATTATAAGGCGCATCGCATTATAAGGCGCATAGAATAGAGCAGTGTTTTTCAACCTTTTTTAGGCCAAAGCACATTTGTTGCGTTGAAAAAATCCGGAGGCACACCACCAGCATAAATCGTTAAAAAACGAAACTCAGTTGACAGTAAAAAGTCGTTGTCGCAATTGTCGGATATGAATTCAAACCATAACCATAACCAACCATGCATCACTATAGCACTTGTCTCAAAGTAGGTGTACTGTCACGGCCTGTCACATCACACCATGACTTATTTTGAGTTTTTCGGTGTTTTCCCATGTGTAGTGTTTTAGTTCTTGTCTTGCGCTCCTATTTTGGTGTTGATTGTCATGTCATGTACAAATGTACTTTGTGGATGCTGTCTGCTCCACACTCTGTAAGTTTTTGCTGTCCTCCAGCATTCTGTTTTTGTTTACTTTGTAGCCAGTTTTAGTTTCGTTCTGCATAGCTTTCCCTAAGCTTCAATGCTTTTTCTTAGGGGCACTCACCTTTTGTTTATTTTTGGTTTAAGCATTAGATACCTTTTTACCTGCACGCTGCTTGCCGTTGTTTCCGACATCTACAAAGCAATTAGCTACCGGCTCCCACCTACTGATATGGAAGAGGATTACACGGTTACTCCGCCGAGCTCTAGGCAGCACCGACACTCAACAACAACACATAATTTGCAGACTATAATTACTGGTTTGCAAAAAATATTTTTAACCTAAATAGGTGAAATTAGATAATCTCCCACGGCACACCAGACTGTATCTCACGGCACACTAGTGTTCCGCGGCACAGTGGTTGAAAAACACTGGAATAGAGGATGGGGTTGCGAGACCTGTTGTGGCTCAATATTGGTCCATATATAAGGCGCACCGGATTATAAGGCGCACTGTCAGCTTTTTAGAAAATTGGAGGTTTTTAGGTGCACCTTATAGTGCGGAAAATACGGTATATTGTTGGCATACTGACAAACAGAAGAGCCACACCCTCTGTCAGTGGCCCTGAGTGCAGACTGCTGAGGGCTCTTTTTTTATCCTGGTAACTCTACAAAGCAGAGAGAAATGTGCAAAATTTGTGTTTTTTGCTTCAGAAAAGGTGTAAAAAAATGGACAAGTATTAATAGTTTGTCAATTATTAGTTTTTAAATGTGTCATCATGACAAGTGAGGCTCTGCTTCACCTTATCACACATAGTTGCATTCTGTCTAATACTATAGTTTTATACTACTCTTTTATACTATTTATGAGTCCCTATGACCTCAGAGGTTCAGCTGTCTTTCAGGAAACAAACATAAGTACGAGCTTAAAAAGTAGATGTGTTTCTGTCAGGGGGGTTCATCTGTGGAACAGCTTGGATGATTCCTTAAAATGTTCCAGTTCCATTCACACATTTAAAAAAACACTTTCAGACCAATGTCTTGAAAAAATATATCACTCTTGAATCAACACAGTAGTTAATACTATGATCAATGTTAATTAAAAACTAAATGTGGGATATAAATAATAATGGAAGTATAATTGTTTGTACGGTATATAATATATTATTGGTACAAAGGTTTAACATGTGTACAAGGATATTTTGCATGCCTTTACTGTGTATATAATTGAACAGTGTTTATGTTGTGTACAAGGTGTATTTAGAATATGTTGTGCAAAGGAAATTTCATAATTTTTGGAAGCTCATCTTGTATTTGACATTGTTTATAGGGTTAGGCGCAATAAGTGTTCAACTTCAGCCAGCCTAAACCTAGGGTAGGGAACCTATGGCTCTAGAGCCAGATGTGGCTCTTTTGATGACTGCATCTGGCTCATAGATAAATCCTAGCTGACATTGCTTAACACGATAAGTAATGAATAATTCCGCTGGTAATCACAGTGTTAAAAATAACCACGTATCAACCAGACTACAAAGCCATCAGCAAAACCATGCAGCACCAGAAGTCGCATTAATGGTAAGAAGCATTTTATTTATTATTGGTTACCTTCAGAATAACAGTTATTAAAAAGAAACAGAGACTTATTATACCGTATTTTTCGGAGTATAAGTCGCACCGGCCGAAAATGCATAATAAAGAAGAAAAAAAACATGTATAAGTCGCACTGGAGTATAAGTCGCATTTTTGGGGGAAATTTATTTGATAAAACCGAACACCAAGAATAGACATTTGAAAGGCAATTTAAAATAAATAAAGAATAGTGAACAACAGGCTGAATAAGTGTACGTTATATGACACATAAATAACCAACTGAGAACGTGCCTGGTATGTTAACGTAGCAATTTATGGCAAGAGTCATTCTAATAACTATAACATATAGAACATGCTATACGTTTACCAAACAATCTGTCACTCCTAATCGCTAAATCCGATTAAATCTTATACGTCTAGTCTCTTACGTGAATGAGATAAATAATATTATTTGATATTTTACGGTAATGTGTTAATAATTTCACACATAAGTCGCTCCTGAGTATAAGTCGCACTCAAACTGTGAAAAAAACTGCGACTTATAGTCCGAAAAATACGGTACTCTAAAAATGTTGGTCTTACTTAAAAATGCACGTATTTAGTTGTATTCAGTGTTAAAGAATGTTATATGGCTCTCACGGAAATACATTTTAAAATATGTGGCTTTCATGGCTCTCTCACCCAAAAAGGTTCCCGACCCTTGGCCTAAACCCTTTCGGTCTGCAACATTTTCAATTTATGAATGTACAACTGTTTGTTTATGTTAAACTGTTTGTTTATTTTGTTGACCACTGACCGAAGAAATAATAAACTAAACTATACCTAATTGGTTGCTGTCCAGTGTCCACCCTGTTGTGTCCAAAGCTTTACTTTACTAATCGGGACTCAAGTAGGCCCTGTCTTTTCCTATTTCTTTTTTAGACATATTGAATTGTGTAATTAACATTTAGCATTAGTCACTGCTCTAATGTAAATTGTATGTTGTGTTCGAAATAAACTATAACCAAACCAGAAAATGTGATGGTACACTGACATTTAATAAGAAAACCAGGACCAAGCATATTCAGTACTTGTACAAACTTTGCTGCACACCAGACTATGTTCATTTCAAGACATGTTATTGTTGCAATTGTTCCTGATAGGTACACTTTGATCTTCTGACATGCCTGATTAAAACGGGCTAATGAAAAGCATCATGTTATTACACCCTCAATCGTGTGTGTCATTTTAAGCCACCTGCTGGGATGACACAAAAACACACATTTGCATGTTAAACTGGATGCTCCCCACCAGGGACACATACGTCAATGTGCAGCAATTATGAATCTCTGTCCCTTGATGATTAATTATGTCTTGTTTGTCCATTGAGGGGGAGATCCTACCAACTCTTTCTATGGTGCTCCACATTACAGTAGAATAGTTTTGTCAGCATGTATAAGACAAATATAAATGAAATGCATTGTAAGGATAGATAATTGATGGACATTTTGCTCTGCTTGCAGTTTATAAACAATCACTAGAATGACTGGATTGTGGCTAAGAGGTAAAATAGGAACTGCCTGACAAGACTGAGAGGCAATTTCTGTGAAAGAAGGACATGTGCAATAAATAGTGCGGATGCAAGGTGGTCTTTAAAGCTCAGGGATATTTAGTTTTGCGACTACAAAGAGAAATGTGTGGAGTTCCATAGGGCAGTTCTCGCTGATTGTGTCTGTGGGTGGTTGTGTATATAACGATATATTTTTGCACAGGGATAGAGCTCGCAGAGCTTTGTGTGGTAATATCTACTGCCTGCAAATCCACTGTTGAGTTTAATGATTTCCATGCAAAAAATAAAAAGGGAAAACTGTGTTCATAAGCAATGTTTGAACTCTTCAGGCTTGGCTAAATCACAGAGTTACAAAGAAAAGCTCATAGTTACAGAAGGCACTGATGGTCAAGGTAGTAGGAATATGCAAGTGAACAAGGATGTGGGTTTTGGAATCAATTTAGGGATGCCTGAGCGAGCATTATAGTGATTCCCTTTGTAAACATCTTAACAACTTCCTTACTGTCTCAATGTACTGATATTGTGTTCTGCTACAAAAGTCAAGATGCATAGAAAGAAGCCTTGATGGGCAGTCAGAGAGCAGATCTGAGCCATCTGAAGATTAACACTATGGGACATCGCCTTCTGTCACCAATTACATTCACTCAAACCAAGAACTGACCCCGGGTGAGCCTGTGTTGGCCCCGTGGCTCAGAACGCCATATGGACACCACATTTCATGTCTTTGGCCATGTTGTCATTCTGGGTCTCATTCACCCGACCTGTTGACATGCATGAGGATGGAACAAGAGTCATTAGAAAAGATTTATGGACATTGATGTTGATATCTGATTAATATAGCTTTCTTAAATGGGTACTGCGCTTTCTTTTTTAATTTTGCCTATCATTCACAATCCTTCTCTAAGACAAGAACACATCATATTTTCTTTTGTGATGCATTCTAACAAGTAAATAAAATGTGACCAAAAGTCTGCTTACAATGGAGCTCATTGGAGTTGCTCTATTTGCCTATGAAGCGCTTAAAAAAACCATCCAAACACTTCCTTCAAGATTTGATATACATGATGTAAGTATGTAATGCAGTAACAAGCACATTTATAAAACATTTAATATTTACATATTTTGCTAACTTTAACTATACAGCGGCGCATTAATTTCAAACACATCACAACGTTCGCTTTTTCCTTCGACAACATCACTGATTATTACTCACTGCGGACTTCATGAGATCCAACAAATATAATAAAACGTTACTTACTGTACAATGTCTGCTGTCACTGGGATGCCAACTGTTAGGATATATTGTCATTTAGATGAAGAATGACTTAATCTTTGCGAAGAAAAAAGGGGGGTGGTACCAAGTGTCTTTTTCGTGGCTTTTTTCACCATTCGAGGGGCTAAATTGGTACGCTAAAGTTGACCAACTTGTTGGATTATGTCCTCATCTTTCTGCTATGTAGGTGTATCTGACATTAACTTTTACAAACTCCGAGGCAAGACAGCAGCTCACCAGTTGATGATGTCAATATAGCAGCACAAGCTAGTTTGCCCTCACTGATCACTGCACCTCTATTAATAGTCTGTCTTTGTTAGCACTTATAATAACAATATCACTAATACTTGGTTACTGTTCAAGTCACGAAATGTAAATGGAGTATTGTCGGTGGTTTTTAGATGATTATTTATTGGGTTTTATGGACCTCCCATTGACTCTATTGTAAGCGGACTTTTATTGATGTTTATTTACGAGTTAGGCGCTGTTGGCAATTGATGTTGTGATTTCAAAAAGGCAGGAGAAGGCAAGAAGCAACTGGCAGGTAAAAGTGATTTCTTCTATGTACTGAAAAACAAAAACGAGTGCTGCAGGGAAGCACCGAAGCATAGGGGAAGCTATGCACGACAAAACAAAAACTGAACAAAAGTAAAAAGAATGCCGGACGAGCAAAACTTACAGAAAAACATGGAGCGTAAAAACGGCATCCACGCAGGATAGTTCAGGATAAGCAGATGAGCCCAAAACGTGAAAGCGTGACATGAAAATCAATGTTCCGACAAAGTATGATGTTGAGGCTCAACTTAAAGAGTCTTAATCACCAACAGAAAACAGGTGGGGGAAGAAGTGCTCAGGGACAGGTGTGAAGCAGTACCAGGAAAACACCAACAAAACCAAAATAAAAGCACAGGACAGGAACTAAAGTACTAAACACAGGAGAATACTCCATCTATCCATCCATCCATCCATTTCCTACCGCTTGTCCCTCTTTGGGTCGCGGGGGTGACTGAAGCCTATCTCAGCTGCATTCGGGCGGAAAGCGGGGTACACCCTGGACAAGTCACCACCTCATCACAGGGCCAACACAGATAGACAGACAAAATTCACACTCACATTCACACACTAGGGCCAATTTAGTGTTGCCAATTAACCTATATCACAAACTCAAAATAGGGCACAGCCTCGTGTAACAGGCTGTGACACGTCTGTCTTCTTGCCTCTCAAAATGATTGTAAACCATAGGCAAAAAGTAAGATGTGAAATTAGCTAAAAATTGTACACTCAACAAAAATTATACACAGTAAATGCAATACTTGTGTTTTTACTCACATTTTTCAAAAGCTGAACTCAAACTTCTAAACGTGTTTCTATGTACAAAAAAAGCTGTATTTCTCTCAAATATTGTTGACAAATCTGTCTAAATGTGTTTGTGGGGGGGCGTGGCCTGCAGACCTGCAGCGAAGCGGGATGTGCAAGGGCCGCTTCAAGATTAGCGACAGGTGCGTAGATGGCACACCTGGGGCGGTTTATCATGAGAGAGAGCGAGGACTGACACGTAACGAAATGACTGAAAAGGAACACAAAGAACATTTATTGAAAATTAAATCTTTGTTCAGAACTATGAATGAAGCTGTCATGTCCGTGATTGGTGGTGTGAAGAACCCGGAAGAGCAAGTCTTCCACAGTGTTATTAAGCACTTCTCCTTTGTCGCAATAATCCATCTACCTCACAGGTGTGGCACATCAAAACAGCATCACTATTGCACAGGTGTGCCTTAGGTTGGCCAACGATAAATAAAATAAAAGGTATTTCCAAAATAAGCAGTTTGATCAGATGTGTTGAGGCAGATTGGTCCACATTTGCGCAAAGACTATGTCACTTCCTTCATTTGCATTTTTTATAAAATAATATACATGCATCCCTTTTCTACCGCTTGTCCCTTTTTTGGGGTTGCGGGGGGTGCTGGAGCCTATTGCATTCAGGTGGTAGGCGGGGTACACTCTGGACAAGTCACATCATACATAATAGGAAAAGAGAACAATTATATGAAAATGAACAAGGGGTTTAATACAAAAATCAGGCAGCATTTTCCCCAAAATTTCAAACACTTTCACTCTACTGTTATTGCGATGAATGACGCAGGTAAGCACAATTGAATTCCGAGTCAACTTTTATGAAATGTAAATTTTTCAAACGAGCCACTTGTAAAGAACATAATGTCATGGCTGTCTTGAGTTTCCAATAATTTCTACAACTCTTATTTTTTTGTGATAGAGTGATTAGAGCACATACTTGTTTGTCACAAAAAACATTCATGAAGTTTGGTTCTTTCATGAATTTATTATGGGTCTACTGAAAATGTGACCAAATCTGCTGGGTCAAAAGTATACATACAGCAATGTTAATATTTGGTTACATGTCCCTTGGCAAGTTTCACTCCAATAAGGCACTTTTGATAGCCATCCACAAGCTTCTGGGTGAATTTTTGACCACTCCTCTTGACAAAATTGGTGCAGTTCAGCTAAATGTGTTGGTTTTCTGACATGGACTTGTTTCTTCAGCATTGTCCACACGTTTAAGTCAGGACCTTGGGAAGGCCAATCTAAAACCTTAATTCTAGCCTGATTTAGCCATTCCTTTACCACTTTTGACGTGTGTTTGGGGTCATTGTCCTGTTGGAACACCCAACTGCGCACGAGACTCCAAACATATTGCTGGTTATTGTGGCCAAACAGCTCAATTTTTGTTTCATCTGACCACAGAACTTTCCTCGAGAAGGTCTTATCTTTGTCCGTGTGATCAGCAGCAAACTTTAGACCAACCTTAAGGTGTCGCTTCTGGAGCAAGGGCTTCTTTCTTGCATGGTAGCCTCTCAGTCCATGGCGATGCAAAACACGCTTGACTGTGGACACTGACACCTGTGTTCCAGCAGCTTCCAATTCATTGCAGACCTGCTTTTTGCTGGTTCTCGGTTGACTCTTGATCATCCTGACCAATTTTCTCTCAGCAGCAGGTGATAGCTTGCATTTTCCTCCTGATCGTGGCAGTGACAAAACTGTGCCGTGCACTTTATACTTACGAACAATTGTCTGCACAGTTGCTCTTGGGACATTAAGCTGCTTTGAAATGGCTCCAAGTGACTTTCCTGACTTGTTTAAGCCAATGATTTGTTTTTTCAGATCTGTGCTGAGTTCCTTTGACTTTCCCATTGTCGCGTTTGTAACCGAGTCTAATGACTGAATTACATGAGCCCTATTTAAATGGGCTCAGAGAAGTCAACAGGTGTTGTCAATCATAATCACTCACATGAAGTTAAGAGGCCATGCCATGAAGTTAATTTGATTTGATTGTAACTTTTCTCCATCACCAAAATTGATAATGTATGTTGCTGTATGTATACTTTTGACCCAGCAGATTTGGTCACATTTTCAGTAGACCCATAATAAATTCATAAAAGAACCACATTTCATGAATGTTTTTTGTGACCAACAAGTATGTGCTCCAATCACTCTATCACAAAAAAATAAGAGTTGTAGAAATTATTGGAAACTCAAGACAGCCATGACATTATGTCCTTCACAAGTGTATGTAAACTTTTGACCACGACTGTATATCTACAGGCTAACACTAAAAGTATCCTCAATGTTTTAATTTGTTCCGAACATGCACAAAGTTACGATATGGTATATCACATATTTTCAGTTTCTCATGACATGTCCGAAAAAGAGTAGAAAGAAGCAGAGATTATTTAATCATATCCCTTTTCCATTCCATAGCAATTGTTTTACACATTTTTTTGTTCACTTCCTGTGTTCAATTTGTTACACACACAAATTAGATGAACAAAGATATAATAAATTAAATCCTGGTGGATAAACTGGTTGTTTATATGATGATGAATGAATGTGTATTTATAAAGCCCTAAATCACAAGTGTCTCAAAGGTTATAAGTTGTGTATAAATTCTGGTGTGTTTTACATAATGAGATGAATAATATCTTTTTTTAATAAGGCTCACAATGTTTATCAAGATTCTTCTTCCTTGTACTTTGTAAGCACTTTGAGTTTGAACAGTTTTTTAAGATGGATATAATACATTGTTTATTTGCTTAATGCATTCCATAATTCAACTCCATATACTGATATGTATATGCATACAAAAGTGTTAGGTAAAATTTTCTTCTAAGGTTATATTTATATTCTTTTATAGAAGAATTGTGGGTTCCGTTCGGGCACTCCGGCTTCCTCCCACCTCCAAAGACATGCACCTGGGGATAGGTTGATTGGCAACACTAAATTGGCCCTAGTGTGTGAATGTGAGTGTGAATGTTGTCTATCTGTGTTGGCCCTGCGATGAGGTGGCGACTCGTCCAGGGTGTACCCCGCCTTCCACCTGTGTGCACCCCCGCAACCCCAAAAGGGACAAGCGGTAGAAAATGGATGGATGGATATGTCTACACAATAAATCAGATATGTTAACCTTAGCAAGCAGTAGAGGGTATGTTATCTCAGGGCGTTCAATCGTTCGCAACTGGACTGCTTGGTTTGTCTTGGAAGATGTTTCGCCACTCATCCGAGTAGGCTTCATCAGTTCGTGCTCATAGACTTAGATTGGTCAGATCTAGTGGAGGATATGGATTGATTTTTGATCCACAACATATTAGCTTTCTTCATTGTGTGAATGCATTTTTCCAATTGAAAATGAATGAGCCAAATTTTAAACTTGCACAACTCCAACATTTCTCACCCAATTTGCACCGTTCTACCATCCAAATACTCCACTCACCCCGGACATTCAAGCCAAAGTGGTTATGGGTTCTAAAATCTCCCTGATTACCAGAAAGCAAGCCTTTTAAACACCAATGTTTTTGCTCTTTTTTTCTTTTCACTACTTCTCCGACATTTTTTGTCCAAATTCAACCTTTCCACCAACAGAGCGTTCGTCTTAGTCAGGACATTCAAGCTATTTATTTTTCTGACAAAGAGAAATTCTAGGTTTTCCTGGTATTTCCAATTTTCCGTAAAACATATTCTCTAATAAAAATTGCTACAACTTCCACATATCTCGACCGATTCAAACTATTCCCATACCAACCCACTCAGGGCAATAGTGCTATGTCACATATTTGACAAAATTCTCAATTTTGTTGAAAATTACCAGGAAATTCCCATTGAAATGAACGGGGATTTTCGAAGTTCAACTCCCACATTTCTGACTCGATTTGAACAGTTCCAACATCCACACACTCCACTCACACTGGACATTTGAGCAAGCTTGTTTCCCGGATCCAAAAATTGCCACATTACCCGGGTTTACCAGGAATTTTCCCCCATCCAATATACAAACTTCTACAAACCCCGTTTCCATATGAGTTGAGAAATTGTGTTAGATGTAAATATAAACGGAATACAATGATTTGCAAATAATTTTTAACCCATATTCAGTTGAATATGCTACAAAGACAACATATTTGATGTTCAAACTGATAAACATTTTTTTTTTTTGCAAATAATCATTAACTTTAGAATTTGATGCCAGCAACACGTGACAAAGAAGTTGGGAAAGGTGGCAATAAATACTGATAAAGTTGAGGAATGCTCATCAAACACTTATTTGGAACATCCCACAGGTGAACAGGCAAATTGGGCACAGGTGGGTGCCATGATTGGGTATAAAAGTAGATTCCATGAAATGCTCAGTCATTCCCAAACAAGGATGGGGCGAGTGTCACCACTTTGTCAACAAATGCGTTTCTCAACCAGCTATTGCAAGGAGTTTAGGGATTTCACCATCTACGGCTCGTAATATCATCAAAGGGTTCAGAAATCTGGAGAAATCACTGCGAGTAAGCAGCTAAGCCCGTGACCTTTGATCCCTCAGGCTGTACTGCATCAACAAGCGACATCAGTGTGTAAAGGATATCACCACGTGGGCTCAGGAACACTTCAGAAACCCACTGTCAGTAACTACAGTTGGTTGCTACATCTGTAAGTGCAAGTTAAAACTCTCCTATGCAAGGCCAAAACCGTTTATCAACAACACCCAGAAACGCCGTCGGCTTCGCTGGGCCTGAGCTCATCTAAGACGGACTGATACAAAGTGGAAAAGTGTTCTGTGGTCTGACGAGTCCACATTTCAAATTGTTTTTGGAAACTGTGGACGTCGTGTCCTGCAGACCAAAGAGGAAAAGAACAATCTGGATCGTTATAGGCGCAAAGTTGAAAAGCCAGCATCTGTGATGGTATGGGGGTGTATTAGTGCCCAAGACATGGGTAGCTTACACATCTGTGAAGGCGCCATTAATGCTGAAAGGTACATACAGGTTTTGGAGCTACATATGTTGCCATCCAAGCAACGTTACCATGGACGCCCCTGCTTATTTCAGCAAGACAATGCCAAGCCACGTGTTACATCAACGTGGCTTCATAGTAAGAGTGCGGGCACTAGACTGGCCTGCCTGTCGTCCAGACCTGTCTCCCATTGAAAATGTGTGGCGCATTATGAAGCCTAAAATACCACAACGGAGACCCCTGGACTGTTGAACAACTTAAGCTGTACATCAAGCAAGAATGGGAAAGAAAACGTTTTCATCTAATTTTGGACTCTTTATGCTTATTCGGCAGCCATGCACCTTATAGTCATATAACTTCATATGTGACACATGATAACTGTTGTAAATGGAGTGAGGTTATGGTATGGGCATGTGTATGTTATGGACAAGATGCGCAAGTGTATTTTATTAAATTAAGACATACTGTGATGAAGCCCATCGTTATGCAATTGTTGTGCCGTTTATCCACGACCAAAGGCACACTCTACAATAATCATGCTGTCGAATCAGCATCTTGATATGCCACACCTGTGAGGTGGATAGCAATGGCAAAGGAGAAGTGCTCACTAACACATAGTCGGACAGATATGTGAACACATTTTAAGAGATATATGCATTTTGATTGCCTAGAAAAAGTTTAATTTTAGCTCATGAAAAATGGGGGCAAAAACAAAGGTGTTGCGTTTATAATTTGTTGTGTATTTATTAATTTCAATGTCAAAGCCCATTAGGACATTAGAATATCATGTTTTGATGAAAATATATGAAATATGTATTCTGGGCTGGGACTGTTTTTCACACCTTTGTGATCAGCTTGTTCCTTTCACATTGTCCACTAATATTTCCACTGCTTCTGTCAGGATATCTGCTAGTGTGGCAGTGTGATAGTGTGTTGTGTAAACATGACTCCTCGACACCTTAAGAACTGCTGGGTTGACAGCATGTGGCTTTTATCTCCCTGGTTAACGTTGCTGGACTTAACTGTGGATCAGCTGAAATTTGTGGGTGCCGGTCCAAGCCCGGCATGTTCAGGGCTGGACTTCCACTCCTCCATATGCTCTCAGGTCTATCTGTCCTTTATTGTTTTTTTGTATTTAGCTATCGTAAATACTCAATACACTATTTCCAGAAATACCATTTATTACTTATTTGTACCTTTTTTGTGTATTTGGGATCTGCATAAGTTTCAACAAATTTAAAATCAAACCGTGAAGGCATAGCGTAGATATTTATAATTCAATTTTGCCTTCCTTCATATTTCCGCCAAACGAGATGTTTGGAAGTTTACCAATTTGGGATGTTTTTCCCATTGGTGACATCAGCAGATACCTTTTACCCGAAAAGCTCTGCCATTGTAGTCCGACTTTGTAGTCAATAAGTTCCTTCTTTTTCGCTATCCTCTTGTTGTGGAGCAGACTGGCTAGAACATGCACATACTGTAAATCCTCCGCTGTTTCCATTTCTAATACTAATTTGCGTATAGTTTGAATGTATATCTGTCAGTAGACTCCATATGGAAGCACTAAATAGTACAACATGGCTGACGTAGAGGCCCCTTGATAAGACCGCAAACGAAACGGCACTTTCTGAAAAGACGGTCAGAAAGCGGATGGAAGACGGTCTGTAAAACGTAATCTATGCAACATTTTGACCAAAGAACCACCATTACATGTTTGGTAGACCACAAGGAAATGTTTTAAATGTAGAAAACAATTATAATATTACCCCTTTAAACTCATCAAAAAAAATCATATATACACAGTTATAAAAACCACCAAATGTATATTTAACTCTTTAAAAGTTAGCTCTATAGTCCACACTAAGTGAATAATGGTTCAACTTGGATCTGGTTAACTTTAACTTCAACATACAGTACTGTAAATATTGCAGCTGGAAGATTTCAAGGATAACTAAGATTAAACTAAGCTTCTTGTTCAAAAAACACACAGACTTTAGTTTGACTTAATTCTGCCAGTCGAAATAGATTTGCACTGATCTTGCATAATAACAGAAGGCACTGTGCTAGTTCAAGAGAACAGAAACAGTTGCAGGGATATCATCTTGAATTTTCCTCAAGATCAATAAAAGTAAGTTAAAGTTAAAGTACCTATGATTGTCACACACACACTAGGTGTGGTGAAATGTGTCCTCTGCATTTGACCCTTGTTCACCCCCTGGGAGGTGAGGGGAGCAGTGGGCAGCAGCGGCTCCGCGATCGGGAATCATTTCTGGTGATTTAACCCCCAATTCCAACCCTTGATACTGAATGTCAAGCAGGGAGGTAATAGGTCCCATTTTTATAGACTTTGGTTTGACTCGGCCGGGATTTGAACTCACAACCTACCAATCTCAGGGCGGACACTCTAACCATTAGGCCACTGAGTAGGTATACATAAAATGTCTGTCTGTCTGTGATGTCTGTCTATTTCATTTAGTTTTGAACAGTGTGTATTAACAATACATCCTCCAGGAAATAAAATGTGTGTGTTTTCTGTATAATATTAGATCATTACCTTATACTATGGCGTTATTTTTGTGTCTTAATGTTGAGGTCACAGAAGCAGCGTTTGTAATTATACCACAGTAGCATTGATCACTGAAGCATTTGGAGCTGTCAACGTTAAATTATAATTAATACGTAGCATCCCTTGTGTTGATCAGGAAGAATTAATCTGCAGTTAAAGAGGTTGCCATGGTGACACTTGCCCATAGTTTTTTTGATTGAAACAAGGATTCAACTGTGAGACACCAATCCGTCTGGGGTTTATCACCCCAGGTCACTAATAACTAGCACGTCAATGGGTATTATTTGTGAGATAGGGGAATTTCAGAGAAATATCAAATATCTTTGCATGTAATATAGTTAAAAAAAAAAAAACATCAACAAGGCTTCACCTGGTGTAAAGGTCACTTTCATGTCACTGCTTCCTGGGCTTGTGAAGGAGCTCTGCAGGTGCTGATCTCGAATGCCTCACATTTTTGTCCGCTTTCAATGTCCTGTTGAAGGTGCATTGCAATGTCTGGATCTCTACTTTTTGCGTCAGATGAACACTTCCTGTTACGCCCCTTTTATGTGTGCCATGTGGGCAAGCGGTACACCTCTGTATCGAATCAAAGGTTCTGTACAGAAAAATATGATTACAAATACATGTAGCAAAACACCCCTGCTAGAAACACATTGGAATTAGGTTGTTGCAATGCTGAAAACATGCAGGCAAAGCTACTTTATTACAGATTCACTGACTCAATAGGTGTGTTTTTTTATTTAGCTTAAAGGGTACCTGCATTTATTTTGGAATTGTTGACTATGTCTCCCGGCTGGCCTGGGAACGCCTTGGGATCCCCCGGGAGGAGCTGGACGAAGTGGCTGGGGAGAGGGAAGTCTGGGCTTCCCTGCTTAGGCTACTGCCCCCGCGACCCGACCTCGGATAAGCGGAAGAAGATGGATGGATGGATGGATGGATGGATTGTTCCCTATGTGATATATTTTTCTTATCTGTGTTATGTTCGGGTAGCATACTTTTGCGGTGGTCGTCAGGAAGCACATGCAGGTAAAAAGATGAGAGACTCGCTTGATATGCGGCGGCAGCCCCACATGAAACAAGGATGGACCCACTCGAGATGAGGATGGTGGCGTTGGATCCACTTGAGATGGGGATGGTTGCGTCAGTCCCACTTGAGACGAGGAAAGCAAAGTACGACCCACGTGAGACAACGATGGTGGGGTTGGACCCACTTGTCAGCAATGCCATTTTGGATTTCCCGTTGGCAAGCTTAAAGGCCTACTGAAATGAATTTGTTTTATTTAAACGGGAATAGCAGATCCATTCTATGTGTCATACTTGATTATTTCGCGATATTGCCATATTTTTGCTGAAAGGATTTAGTAGAGAACATCGACGATAATGTTTGCAACTTTTGGTCGCTGATAAAAAAAAAGCCTTGCCTGTACCGGAAGTAGCGTGACGTCACAAGTTGAAAGTCTCCTCACATTTCCCCATTGTTTACACCAGCAGCGAGAGCGATTGGGACCGAGAAAGCGACGATTACCCCATTAATTTGAGCGAGGATGAAAGTTTTGTGGATGAGGAACGTGAGAGTGAAGGATTAGAGTGCAGTGCAGGACGTATCTTTTTTCGCTCTGACCGTAACTTAGGTACAAGGGCTCATTGGATTCCACACTCCCTCCCTTTTCTATTGTGGATCACGGATTTGTATTTTAAACCACCTCGGATACTATATCCTCTTGAAAATGAGAGTCGAGAACACGAAATGGACATTCACAGTGACTTTTATCTCCACGACAATACATCGGCGGAGCACTTTAGCTACGGAGCTAAGGTGATAGCATCGTGCTTAAATGCAGATAGAAACAAAAGAAATAAACCCCTGACTGGAAGGATAGACAGAATATCAACAATACTACCAAACTCTGGACCTGTAACCACACGGTTAATGCTGTACCGGCTGACGAAGCCTAGCAATGCTGTTGCTAACGATGCCATTGAAGCTAACTTAGCCACGGGACCTCGACAGAGCTATGATAAAAACATTAGCTCTCCACCTACGCCAACCCTCATCTGCTCATCAACACCCGTGCTCACCTGCGTTCCAGCGATCGACGGCGCGACGAAGGACTTCACCCGATCATCGATGCGGTCGGCGGCCCGGAGACGGAGGAAGTCAAGGTGAGGACAGCAAAGCTGTAGTCACGGTAGCGCGTCTGCAAGCCAACTCAAAGTCCTCCTGGTTGTGTTGCTGCAGCTGCCGCTAATACACGATCCCACCTACAGCTTTCTTCTTTGCTGTCTCCATTGTTAATTGAACAAATTGCAAAATATTCACCAACACAGATGTCCAGAATACTGTGGAATTTTGCGATGTAAACAGAGCTGTTTGTATTGGGATACAATTGTGTCCGAATACTTCCGCTTCAACCCGTGACGTCACGCGCAAACGTCATCATACCTAGACGTTTTCAACGTTTAAAATTGCACTTTATAAGTTAACCCGGCCGTATTGGCATGTGTTGCAATGTTAAGATTTCATCATTGATATATAAACTATCGGACTGCGTGGTCGGTAGTAGTGGGTTTCAGTAGGCCTTTAACGATGGTGACTGGCATGGTGTTGTTGCCTCTTCTATTCCGTGAGATGCACACATCAATGGTGTTAATATCGACATTAATTCTCTTCGATTGCAGAACGTTGACTACTTGTTGCTCCGTTGAAGCAGCGTCCATGTCCTCTGGTTCTCCTCTGTTGTCAACTGCTCTTGCATAGGATGGAGGATTAATGTGTAGCCCTGCACACACCAGACTCTGTCAACAATGTCTTTATGGACCTTGCTTTGTGCACTGGTGCACAGTCATGTTGGAAGAGGAAGGGGCCCGCTCCAAACTGTTCCCACAAGTTTGGGAGCATGGAATTGTCCAAAATGTTTTGGTACCCTGGAGCATTCAAAGTTCCTTTCACTGGAACTAAATGTAAGGTTTCCCTTTTGAGGAACCTTGAAATATTACAAATATTTAAATATTTTTTGTGGGCAGCCTAAGGCACACCTGTGCAACAATCTTGCAGTTTAATGTGATGTGGGGTGGATTATTGTGTCAAAGAAGAAATGCTCACTAACACAGACATAGACAGATATGTGAACAATATTTGAGAGGAATAGGTCTAATGTGTGTATAGGTCTAAACCATAGAAAATGGATGGATGGATGGATGAAGTTCAATTCATAAAAAATGGGAGCAAAAACAATAGTGTTGAGTTTATAATTGTATTCAGTATAGTTGATACAATTATCAAGCTGGCTGATATAATTTATTGCTCAATGTCCCAGAAAGTATGAGAATGTGTGAGATGCTGCCTGCTCTTCTTTACTTTTAGAACAACCTCCTTTTTGTCAAGATATTTACACAAAGTTTGGTGATATCTTTTCTGTCGTCTTCATGTCCATGCATCTCTGTCGCGTTATTTGATAGAAAACAACCAAAGTGGGACCGGGAAGACGCCAGGGAAGAAGGACAAAATTACTCTTGACAAGTATGCAGAGGAGACATGTAGGCGACCAGCCCTGCATTAGAAGGAGGGAAAGTATTTGCATGGCCTGAGAGCGCCACAGTGAAAGCAGCTGAGCAGACTAGGGAAGATTTCTCACAAGAACTCAAATAAATACCCTAGCAGACATCAAAACATATTTGCGGAGAATTATGGTCAATGAGAGTAAATTGTATTTTCAAATGAATTAAGAAAAAGAAAAAAGAAAGAAAAAATTGGGCTTTACCAAAAAGGGAACTACCAGGACATAAGGGCTGATTCTTGAGCAGTGGTTATTAGTATCGACTTCAATAATTGTTTATTTATTTAAAATACTAAACACGTGTATCATATGTGTATATATTGTATCTGCTGATGTGGTTTTGTGCACTGTAAAGAAAAGAAAGTTCAGAAAACGCAAATTTTCAAGGCAACATGATGCAACAAGATTTTTGCGTTTTCTCAACTTTTGACTACTGCTGGCCAGACACTGTTTTGGTACACTGTAAAAAATACGATTTGCAATTGTTGGACCAATTATAGTTTTCAAGTTAGTCAGACTCAGAAATAAGGTTTCACTATGATTAACTACCAAAACAGTGTCTGGCCAGCAGTAGTCAAAAGTTGAGAAAACGCAAAAATCTTGTTGCATCATGTTGCCTTCAAAATTTGCGTTTTTTTTTTTTTTACAGTGTGTAGTTGTAAAAAAAACAAAAACAAAAAAAGACGATACTTATAAAAAATGTTCGATACCGTTATACGTCAAAAATCCAAATATCGGCCCCAATAATCGGCCGGGCGGAATAGATCATATTTCCATTGCCTGCATTGTTTGCCGCCTTTTACTAGCAATTTGTTTATTATTTATGCACAGAAAAGGGAAAATTATTTTCTCACATAAGGAATGATGAATTCAAAATTCCCAAAAAGTGCAGTTCCCCTTTAAGTACCCCACCATATACACAAAGTATAAATACAACACTGTAGTTTCCTGGATTTGTAAATTCTGTTTAAATTAAACAACGTATTTAGTGTGTTAATCTATGGGTTTTTAAGTCCTCCAAATGTATCAGGAATTGCTTTATTTTAGCGATGCAAATTGCAACAGCTTTGCATGACAACGAGGCCACACTTAAAGCGAACAATGACCTTAGCACACATGACGACTGTCTTTATTTCTCATTTCTATTCCTCCTTGTGCCAGCTGTATTATTTAGCATGCGCTCGTGTGCACAAACCGCAGCTAAAAAGCACTCAGAATTGCATGAATAATTACTCACACTCGCGTCAGAATTGCAATTTACAATAATGCGGCATTCATGTACCTTAATACCGAATAAAAACAAAATATACATAGGTGACTAATCAAACCACTTAACTAATTGATATACTGTCTTCATTATCCTGTGCTAAGAGGCAGCGGTGCAGTAGGTTTTCTCAGGATTAGAGGAAATACATGTGATGTATGATGTTGCTCTGCTCCTGCAGGGTGACTGGCAAAGAAGTCCCTTCAGTGGTGCCTCTAAACCCAGGGCAGCAAATTGTCTGTAGCCGGCCGATTCCCTTCTTAGATCTCATTGTCCCGCCTCCTTGGGGAGTGTTTACAGCCAGCAGGTCACCCTGAGCTGTCTGCTGCGGCATATTCACATTGTGAATTCTAGAAGGAGATTTATCAGCGAGCCGTCATCTTCACCTCGCCGACCTCAGACGTCCTTGTTTGTATCCCTTGTGAAAGAGCACCTGCGTTTTACACACCACTGTTGCATAATTCACAGCATGAGGGGGGAGGGGTTTTTTTTGGTGGGAGGGAGGGGTCAACTGTTTTCCATGACTGACAGTCCATGTGATAACGATGCTCTTAAGCATCACCACGGAGATTTGAGGGACAATCCTGGATAGACATTATGCAGGAGCAGCTACAGTAACGTACAGTAACGTACAGTACACAGTGCATGCACGCTGTCGGAGCTGACGTTGACTGATCTAATCTAAAGCCATCAAATTCAAATCGCATTATTAAATTGTAGGAGGCACTAAAGATCTCTAAAGGCAAAATGTATTATCTTCTTTATTGAGCCATATACAGCATCACCCCGAGAAAGGTTATATAATCATACATAACTTTATAAAAACTAACTGATAATCTCACAAACATAAGACTGTGGTAGATGTAGGTAACACATAGTTGCGGACACAATGCAATTAAAACGTACATTCTGGTCATTGATGATTGACACTGTCAGAGAGGTGGTAGAGTTGAACAATACAGTAGTCCCTTCATTACATTGCAGTTTAAAAAATAAACAAAAAAGTTGTACAAACCCCGTTTCCATATGAGTTGGGAAATTGTGTTGGATGTAAATATAAACGGAATACAATGATTTGCAAATCCTTTTCAACCCATATTCAATTGAATGCACTACAAAGACAAGATATTTGATGTTCAAACTCAAACTTTATTTTTTTTTGCAAATAATAATTAACTTAGAATTTCATGTCTGCAACACGTGCCAAAGTAGTTGGGAAAGGACATGTTCACCACTGTGTTATATCACCTTTTCTTTTAACAACACTCAAGAAACGATTGGGAACTGAGGAAACTAATTGTTGAAGCTTTGAAAGTGGGATTCTTTCCATTTCTTGTTTTATGTAGAGCTTCAGTCGTTCAACAGTCCGTGGTCTCCGCTGTCGTATTTTACGCTTCATAATGCGCCACACATTTTCAATGGGAGACAGGTCTGGACTGTAGGCGGGCCAGGAAAGTACCCGCACTCTTTTTTTATGAAGCCACGCTGTTGTAACTCGTGCTGAATGTGGCTTGGCATTGTCTTGCTGAAATAAGCAGGGGCGTCCATGAAAAAGACGGCGCTTAGATGGCAGCATATGTTGTTCCATAACAATACCTTTCAGCATTAATGGTGCCTTCACAGATGTGTAAGTTACCCATGCCTTGGGCACTAATGCACCCCCATACCATCACAGATGCTGGCTTTTGAACTTTGCGTCGATAACAGTCTGGATGGTTCGCTTCCCCTTTGGTCCGGATGACACGATGTCGAATATTTCCAAAAACAATTTGAAATGTGGACTCGTCAGACCACAGAACACTTTTCCACTTTGCATGAGTCCATCTTAGATGATCTCGGGCCCAGAGAAGCCGGCGGCGTTTCTGGGTGTTGTTGATAAATTGCTTTCGCTTTGCATAGTAGAGCTTTAACTTGCACTTACAGATGTAGCGACCAACTGTATTTAGTGACAGAGGTTTTCTGAAGTGTTCCTGAGCCCATGTGGTGATATCCTTTAGAGATTGATGTCGGTTTTTGATACTGAGGGATCAAAGGTCACGGTCATTCAATGTTGGTTTCCGGCCATGCCGCTTACGTGGAGCGATTTCTCCAGATTCTCTGAACCTTTTGATGATGATATGGACCGTAGATGTTGAAATCCCTAAATTTCTTGCAATTGCACTTTGAGAAACGTTGTTTTTAAACTGTTTGACTATTTGCTCACGCAGTTGTGGACAAAGGGGTGTACCTCGCCCCATCCTTTCCTGTGAAAGACTGAGCATTTTTTGGGAAGCTGTTTTTATACCCAATCATGGCACCCACCTGTTCCAAATTAGCCTGCACACCTGTGGGATATTCCAAATAAGTGTTTGATGAGCATTCCTCAACTTTATCAGTATTTATTGCCACCTTTCCCAACTTCTTTGTTACGTGTTGCTGGCATCAAATTCTAAAGTTAATGATTATTTGCAAAAAAAAAAATGTTTATCAGTTTGAACATCAAATATGTTGTCTTTGTAGCATATTCAACTGAATATGGGTTGAAAATGATTTGAAAATCATTGTATTCTGTTTATATTTACATCTAACACAATTTCCCAACTCATATGGAAAAGGGGTTTGCATATTTCCAACCTAAAAACAGCATATTTAACATGTTTTGGGCCTGTGTTAAATTAAGTTTTATTCATGTATTTGAGGTATTACGTTGGAGTATTTGTCTTATTTTTATCACTATTATTTATTATTATTTTTATTTATATTGGACGATTAGGCACACTTAAAATCCTTTCATTTTCTCAAGTATCGACAGTGCACCTTATAAAACGATGCACCTTATGTATGCATTAATTCTGGTTGTGCTTAATGACCTCAAACCAATTTCATGTGGTACATGGTGTAATGATAAGTGTAAACAGTAGATGGCAGTCACACATTCAAGATGCACATGGACTGCTGGTGGATGCCTGTAGTTCAATAAATGACGCTAGCAAGTAAGCCAGCCAAACTAAAACTTTGATGTTTCATTGAGGATATGGAACATTACTCATCAATATCTGTCAAAATGTTTTAGTACGACTTTGGTAAGCTATTAAGCTGCACCGCTTGATAGGTTGTTGGAGCATTACGGCTACTGTAGTCAGGCGTACTGTGCTTCAACAGACGGTTATCATTACCATGATGCAGAGGTGTGGACTCGAGTCACATGACTTGGACTCGAGTCAGACTCGAGTCATGAATTTGATGACTTTAGACTCGACTTGACAAAATGTAAAAAGACTTGCAACTCGACTTAGACTTTAACATCAATGACTTGTGACTTCACTTGGACTTGAGCCTTTTGAATTGACATGACTTGACATGACTTGCTACTTTCCCCAAAACCCAAAGATGAAAAAGTTATTCGGGAGCGCTCCGTATTTTTCATTGTGTACTTGTCTATCAGCGTTGCGTGTGTCAGCTGGTGTGCTCTAGAGCACACCAGCTGTTGTACTGAGCTCAGTACAACAGCCAATCAAATTAGATCTACTTTGTTTTCATCACACAGCATTCATCCAATCAAATTGCAGGACAACCAACGAAGAAGACATGTCCAAACCACACGCCAGTGAACAAAAAATGATACCTAAAATAATTTCGTTTGGGTATAAAAATTACGAGGTGGTCAACACAAAACGGTTTGCAGTATGCAACACATGCGGTTCGAAAATTACTGATGGAGAGGCAACAACTTCCAACTTCGTCCGGCATTTGAAGTTGCACAAAGAACGGTAAGTTTTGAATGTAAGATAACGTTTATTGGCTAAGTAACGTGACTTTTATTTGCTGTGTAGTTAAATCAGTGAGGCTGTAAACTCACTGCTAACGTTATAACGTTATTGCAAACACGGGAATCTGTTGCAGTTCACTACCTTATTCATACTTTTTGTTCAGTGATTTTTTTTTAAGCAGGGTTACGTTAGTCAATATATCACACGTAACGTTAGACGGCGGTCAGCAGCACCGCGTATTTTAGCCACCTAAAAAAAGACAAAAATAGTAAAATAAAGGTAAAATAAATACTACGCCCCCATCGTGCACAAATGACTGACAGACTCTTGGCTAATTTGGTCTTTTGCTAATGCAATGCAGCATAGAGCCCTGACATATAAAAAGTACAACTTTTTTGTTATGTTCACGTATATGTCATGTTTTTTCAATGTTAACACTTTTGTACAAATAAGTACATTTGCACTTTATTTTTTAATGTGTTTGTTCTGTAAAGGAATGAGTTAATGTTTAAAATGACTGGTTAATAGTGCTATTATAAAGTGCAATGTCAGCACAATTTTCTTTCCTGCAATTTAAAATGCACTTGTTTTAATAAATAAATACAGCGTTTGAAAAGCATACACAATCTGTGTTAATATATTAGTCTGTGGTTAAAAGGACTTGAAAGGACTCGAAACTCAAAATGCAGGACTTAGGACTTGACTTGAGACTTTCCAGTCTTGACTTTGGACTTGACTCGGGGCTTGCCTGTCTTGACTAGGGACTTGACTTGGACTTGAGGGCAAAGACTTGAGACTTACTTGTGACTTGCAAAACAATGACTTGGTCCCACCTCTGCCATGATGTGTGTATAAGGACCCCAAAATGGCACCTGCTAGGCGACATATTATCTGGCGTTTTGTTTCGCTCTATTATGTAAAACCAACATTTTTCACTGGTACCTGCTGATGTGCATTTGGGAAGTGCATTAGTCCTGAAAATTTGAAATTACTCTGTGGAGGCATTGCGGAGATATTAATAAGAAATCTTGCCTTCTATACTTCCTAAAAACGAGCCGTTACTTCATCGGTTGAGAAAACCATCACCGGAATATCCATATATGATATAAATGTACAGAAAGTTAAATGTACACAAAGTCCTTGCGCGTGTCTGCCATTGTAGTCTGCGCCGTAGTCAATAAGATAATTGTTCTCAATCCTCTTGTTGTGGGGCATGGACATGCATCCTCCGCTGTTGCCATTTCTAATATAAAGTAGAGTATAGTACAAATGTATATCTCTCAGTGAACTCGCTATTGAAGTGCTAAAAACTACAACAAAAGATGGCGGGAGAAGAAGCAGTCGAAGTGCAGGCACATAAGTAAGTACCCACAAAACGGCGCATCCCGAAAAGACGGTCAGAAAACAGTTGCAGAAGGTCTGTAAAACATATATTATGCAAAATGTTCACCAAAAAAACACGATTACATGTTATGTAGACCACAAGGAAGTGTTAATGTAGAAAAAAAAATCGTAATATGACCCATTTAAAGGCCTACTGAAATGCGATGTTCTTATTTAAACGGGGATAGCAGGTCCATTCTATGTGTCATACTTGATCATTTCGCGATATTGCCATATTTTTACTGAAAGGATTTAGTAGAGAACATCAACGATAAAGTTCGCAACTTTTGGTCGCTGATAAAAAAGCCTTGCCTGTACCGGAAGTAGCAGACGAGTAGCGTGACGTCACAGGTTGTGGAGCTCCTCACATCTGCACATTGTTTACAATCATGGCCACCAGCAGCGAGAGCGATTCGGACCGAGAAAGCGATGATTTCCCCATTAATTTGAGCGAGTATGAAAGGTTCGTGGATGAGGAAAGTGAGAGTGAAGGACTAGAGGGCAGTGGGAGCGATTCAGATAGGGAATATGCTGTGAGAGGCGGGTGGGACCTGATATTCAGCTGGGAATGACTAAAACAGTAAATAAACACAAGACATATATATACTCTATTAGCCACAACACAACCAGGTTTATATTTAATATGCCACAAATTAATCCCACATAACAAACACCTCCCCCCTCCCGTCCATATAACCCGCCAATACAACTCGAACACCTGCACAACACACTCAATCCCACAGCCCAAAGTACCGTTCACCTCCCCAAAGTTCATACAGCACATATATTTCCCCAAAGTCCCCAAAGTTACGTACGTGACATGCACATAGTGGCAAGCACGTACGGGCAAGCGATCAAATGTTTGGAAGCCGCAGCTGCATGCGTACTCACGGTACCGTGTCTGTGTATCCAACTCAAAGTCCTCCTGGTAAGAGTCTCTGTTGTCCCAGTTCTCCACAGGCCAATGGTAAAGCTTGACTGTCATCTTCCGGGAATGTAAACAATGAAACACCGGCTGTGTTTGTGTTGCTGCAGTCGGCCGCTATACACCGCTTCCCACCTACAGCTTTCTTCTTTGCTGTCTCCATTGTTCATTGAACAAATTGCAAAAGATTCACCAACACAGATGTCCAGAATACTGTGGAAATTTGCGATGAAAACAGACGACTTAATAGCTGGCCACCATGCTGTCCCAAAATGTCCTCTACAATCCGTGACGTCACGCGCAGACGTCATCATACTGAGGCGTTTTCAGCAGGATATTTTGCGCGAAATTTAAAATTGCACTTTAGTAAGCTAACCCGGCCGTATTGGCATGTGTTGCAATGTTAAGATTTCATCATTGATATATAAACTATCAGACTGCGTGGTCGGTAGTAGTGGGTTTCAGTAGGCCTTCAATGTGCTTTATAATCCAGTGCGCCCTATTCATGAAAATAGACGTGTTCATCGACAGTGCGCCTTGTAATCCAATGCGCCCTATAGTCCGAAAAATACGGTATTAATGTATATTGTGGCTATCAATAAATATTTTCACTAAGCTAAACAAGACTGCTGGCGCTACAATCTTGGCTTTCACTGCAGCTATCTCAAGTTGGCAACCTTTTGGCAAAACTTTTTGATGGAACTCATTTTCAACTCATTAATAACACATCTCCATATTCATGAGACTTTGACGCAAGCAATATGACAAAACAGCAGCTTGAAGTAGTATCGGCACTTCAGGCTAACAAGACTCCTATAAACGATCAACACTTCATCTTCGACAACGATAAAGCGGCTTTGAAGTGATCGATGTGGAATGACAAATCAGGAAACAAGACGCTAACAAGAAGGAATGCCAACAAGTGACAACAAAGCTAATGATCATAGCTGTGACTGTTTCTGCAGAACAATTTAAAGTGTGTGGTTTTTGCACATGGAAGCCCAGCTAACTTTGAAGAATTACCCAGGATGTGACAAAGTATTTACACATTGTCGCCGTGCATATTGGCGGGGCGATGGCCACACCATTGGCGCTTGGAGGATCCTCCGGGCAACCAGTGAGTACTGTAATCTACAGTGGATCATACTCAAGCCTACTTTCTTGGGTAAAACGAGTGTAAAGGTGATTTCATCTTATTTCATATTTAGAGGGCACTAATTATATAAAAAAAATGGAAATGGAAGGTCGTAAACAATTGTTAATGCATGCTCTTACTATGAAAATATTTACTTTAATAATAATAATCCCACTTCCGTTAATGGCGGTCATGTTTGGTCCCAATTAACTATGATAAATAATTGACGACTGTATGCTACTGTAGTTATTGTGTTGTGGGTTGTTTTGTTGAAGAAATGGCATAACATTTTAATGTGAGCTGTTTTTAATATGTTTGCTTTTGTCTAGGGATGTCCGATAATGGCTTTTTTGCTGATATTCCGATATTGTCCAACTCTTAATTACCGATACCGATATCAACCGATACCGACATATATAGTTGTGGAATTAACACATTTTTATGCCTAATTGTGTTGTGATGCCCCGCTGGATGCATTAAACAATGTAACAAGGTTTTCCAAAATAAATCAACTCAAATTATGGAAAAAAGTGCCAACATGGCACTGCCATATTTATTATTGAAGTCACAAAGTGCATTATTTTTTTTAACATGCCTCAAAACAGCAGCTTGGAATGTGGGACATGCTCTCCCTGAAATAATCCTGATACCCACTACAACTATGGGAAACACTGTACTTTGACTTTCACATGTTTTTTTAAACATGCCTCAAAACAACAGCTACACAAACAATGAAGGCACACAGCTTCAGTCCAGAGTATACTATAAACTGGGCTCAACCTGCCCTGTTCTTAACGTATTCGTATGAGTAACAAAAATGTGCAAATAAAAACAAGAAAGGCAAAAAAATAAAAAACTGCTTCAGTCTAGACTAGTAGATAACACAGCCATCCTTTAAAGTGCATGAACATTAATAAAACTGCTTCAGTCTAGACTAGTAGAAAACACAACCCTCCTTAAAGTGCATGGGGAAAAAAGGCACAAAACATAAATAAAACAGCTTCACTCAGTCCAGCAACAGATGAAGCTCAAAGAGTGGGTTAACTCTTTTTCTCTTTGTCACGTGTGAGAGGTAGATTTTTCTGAATGAAAACAAGCATCTGCAAGGGGTTCTGGGTATTTGTTCTGTATTTGTTTATGTTGTGTTACGGTGTTGATGTTCTCCTGAAATGTGTTTGTCATTCTTGTTTGGTGTGGGTTCACAGTGTGGCGCATATTTGTAACAGTGTTAAAATTGTTTATACGGCCACCCTCGGTGTGACCTGTATGGCTATTGATCAATTATGCTTGCATTCGCTAGTGCGTGTGTAAAAAGTCATAGACAGGCCCGGCCCTAATCAATCTGGCGCCCTAGGCAAGATTTTAGGTGGCGCCCCCCCACATCGGCAGTGAAGTGTATATACTCACAAGAACCCGAATAGCTTTGTCTTTGACCTTTTTTTTTTTACTTACAACTATACCTAATATATAAAGGGGTGGAAAAGTGACTATTACCTGCAGGGCAAACATTAGCTAACCAGAAGGCAATAACAATGTAAACAAAAAACACCTGCTTAAAAGATCTAATACAAATGTCCCTGAGGAATGTAAGGTGGGAGTACTGTAATTACCTAACGTTACATTATTATTTTCCATAACAATTTAGCCCCCTCCACAATATTAACCCGACGTTAAAACAGAACTAGCTATTTATTGATTAGCAATTGCCGAATCATGTAACATTAGCTTAATGCTAAAAAGCCAGGTTACTATCACATTCTGTAACAGACAAATAATTTCATGTAGGCTAACGTTACCTACCTGCTACCTCTGTCTTTTCTCGTTTCTCCTCTTCTTTTCTCTTGTTTCTTCCCTGGGCACCTGACAGTTTTGGCCGTTTTGACATCTTGTGTTGATTTTTTGATGTGGTGACGTCCAAAAAGAGTCATGATACGGGAAGGGAGGGGGCGTACCGTGCGTGTGGAGGAGGGGGGGGCGTAATGTTGTAACAAATAATATTTCTATTAAATAGGCTTTACTTTGCATTTTAATTAACGTGAGATTATTTTTTGTATTTAGAAATAATAGTAACAACTTTTTTTTTCTTTTTTTTTTCTCCAACATTTGTGGCACTGGCATGGCGCCCCCTGATGGACGGTGCCCTTAGCATTTGCCTATACGGCCTATGCCACGGGCCGGCCCTGGCCGTAGATAGTATGTGACTGGGCCAGTACGCAAAGGCAGCGCCTTCAAGGATTAATTGGCGCTCTGTACATCTTCCTGCGTCCGTGTACACAGCGGCGTTTTAGAAAGTCACAAATTTTACTTTTGGAAACCGAAACCGATACCGATCATTTCCAATATTACTTTTTGAAGCATTTATCGGCCGATAATATCGGCGGTCCGATATTATCGGACATCCCTACTTTTGTCTTATATGTAAGATGCCAGACATTTTTTTTCTTTTTTTTCTCGGTTTTTAGTGTTTAACATATACAATTCGAAGCAAGAATGAATGAATGTTTTGAGCATAAGAATACTGGTAATATAAGTTCTAGTTATAGGTAATCAGTGGTGCAAAGGTCACACTAAGGTATGCTTTTTTTTACAGTGACAATTTTCAGTAATACTGCATCTTTTTCACTGCTAATTGGTGATTGAGTCATAATGATGACACTGTTTTGCCTGCAATTATTTTCTAGTAAAGTCAGGAAAAACACGTCTATGGATGTTCTCATTCATCCTGGTCATTGTCATCTCAGGGCATTCAATCGATTGTAACAGGACTGTTTGGTTTGGCTCAGAAGACGTTTCACCTTTCGTCCAAGTAGGCTTCATCAGTTCATGCTCATGCTCATCATTGGTCAGATCCAGTGGCGGGCCGTGCGTTTCCCACCTAGGCCTTCAGTGATGTCCGACTTCAATGATCACCTCTCAAAATACCATCATTGATGTCACCACATGACCATTGCTGGAGAAATACGATACAGGAACACATTTACGCACTACTGGTCATTGAATCATCACCAACAGGGTACAGAACAGGTTATTTTCTGGCGCATTTAAAAATCAATAAACACGCATCAGCAATTAAAACATATCTTATGTGGTATTGTCAAAATTTAAATTGCAAAAAACATATTAAACGTGAAAAAATTAAGAAATAAAATATCTGAACTCACAATCTGTAGAACCTTTTCGAGGTTCCGGGGTTGGCCGACATGGTCTCACAAGATGTATTTTCTCTTTTAATATCCTTCTTGAAAATGGCCTTGCAAATATATGTGTTGTCTTGTCTAATCATAAAAGATGCAGACGAGGCGTGTTGGCTGACTTCTTAAAGTTTACTCCAAAAGGTGCTCATCAAAAACATCCCGCTGCCGGCATGGCTAAACGGGGCTACTGCGCATGCTCTGCACCACTGTGGCATGCTGGGTAATGAAGTTATTGTGTTAACTAGCTCATAACATCACTATATATCTGCCTTAGGCCATCTAGAAGGCCTTACTGACAACAACTCGTGATCTGATTGGCTATCGCAACTGTCTGTCACTGTATGTCCCCGTTCAGTGACAGTGCACAGATGCCCCATTGTTTATTCTGAAGGCCTCAGGCAGATTTGGTACAGCATGGCAACATAAGCTAGCTGAATTTTGATTGGATAAAAACTCTATAACCTAAAAACAACAGTGCTGGAAGGAGCATAATATGACATGAAGAGAATATGAATACTTTTAGATATTTAGGGAAAATAAATTAAAAAATACATTTTTATCTTTAATTATGATCATGATTTCTGGTTGTTAGGCCAGAAGAGAAGGCCTTGCTGGCCCTGACGGCACACTACTGGTCAGATCTAGTTTTAGACTTAGAATGATTAGATCTAGTAAAACACATAATCCTGCTGTTATTATAACAATGTTTTTCAAATAATGTCAACAATATACAATTCAATGATTGTCTTTTCTTGGAGTATCTATTTGGTACACAAACATATTTGTCTAAAAATCCATTTCTAAGATGGGTGCTGTGGGGGCGCCAGAACTTTGGCCGGAATTGCTGTTCCATTGCTGAATAAAGTCTGGACTTGAGAGCTAGTCTTTCTTTCCCTTCGATGTAGACATAAGACTTACCGTGTAGTTCAGACCTGGGCATTCTGCGGCCCGGGGGCCACATCCGTGCGTCCCTGTCCGGCCCGCGTGAGGCCAATCATAAATTACAAAATAAATTTAAAAAAGTATCTATGTCGAGTGTGCAATACAATGGTGCTGCTTTTGTTTTGAAAATTGTAATTTATGGGCGTATGTCCGGGTGTAACCTGTGAGTGAAGGTGCACAGTGACAAGTGATGCACGGTTATCCCCGAGATGTCAGCTCACGCTAAAAAAAGAAATGTTGATGACGAATGGCGTGTTTCCAACAAGACATGGACGGCCATGTATTTCTTTACAGAAATTAAAGGTAAAGCCGTGTGCTTAATTTGTGGTAGACAGGTTCCTGTGTTTTAATAATATAATTTGAATCGCCACTACACGACGAAGCACGAGGAACAATATGGGAATCTGTCTGATGAAGACCGCGCAAGGGAGGCTGATGCGTTGATGGTAAAACTGCAAACCCAAAAAGGACTTTTTGCCATATTTCACACCCCCAGATATGCAACCGTCAGGACAAGTTTCGTCATTTCTCACAAAATCGCCAGAAAAAGTAAGGCGTTTTCTAACGGAGAGTTTATTAAGGAGTGCTTATTGGACTCTGTTGCGCTGATATGGCCCGAAACTTGGAGCTTCAGCTGAAGGACAGAACGGCCGACTTTGACTGTTTTTCGCTGGCTTTGGATGAGAGCTGCGATGTACGTGACACCGCCCAGCTGCTCATCTTCTTATGTGGGATAACTGCAGACTTTCAAATCACGGAGTAGTTGGCAGCCATGCAGTCAATTAAAGAGACAACCAAAGGTAATGACTTGTTCACAGAGGTAAATGCTTGTTTGGACATGTTAGGACTGAAATGGGATAAGCTGGTAGGTGTGACAACAGAATGTTGTCCAAATCTGACGAGGAAAAATGTTGGACTTTTAAAGAAGATGCAGGATAAACTTTAAATTAACCCTGCGTAGAAATTGACATTTTTGCATTGTGTTATACATCAGGAAGTGTAGTGTAAGATAGTGTTAAAAATAAAACCATCAAAAGCAATCTGCTTTTGTATAAAGTTAAGTTAGGTTAAATGAAATTATTATTATTACTATTAATTATTATTATTATTATTATTATTATTATTATTATTATTATTATTATTTATCTTACGGTATATCAAAAATAATATTGAGCAAAATTTCATTGAAATATTGTCGATGTGGCCTTCCAGCAGTGCTCGGGTTCCTCATGCGGCCCCCGGTAAAAATTAATTGCCCTCTCCTGGTGTAGTTTTTTTTTTTAATAAACTTTTTTCCCGACATGCACCAAGCTGCTCACTCTTTCACACACTCCATTTTTCACTTACCCCTTAAACTGTTCCGCCCCAAAGCGGAACCCACATCGCCACAGACTGCAGGAGAGTGAGGGAAGGTGAGCTGTGACTCATTTCGAAAACTGGCTGCGCAGAACAGGGCTGATAAGAGAGGTTTTTTTAGTGTGCTGCAATTATTAATCCTCGGGAGGTGTTTGATCCAAGCAAAAAATGCATATGTCCCATTTAAATGAGTCTCTTATAAGAAGCACACATACAAGAAGAATACAACATATTTTCTGAAATGATTTCTGTGAGTTTGTACTGTATAAGAATGTGTGCATTCCGCCTGCATGCACTTGGGCACAGTGCTCAGAGTCTCATTAGTATGGGTTTCCACGTCTCTCCTTCAGCTGAACCTGCTGTAGTAGAGCTGCCTTCCAAACTGCCGCATTGTCCCCGGATGACTGATGAAAGGCTGCTTTTGCCTTCTCCTCCCAAGGATGGGTGAAAGGTGTCATCATTTTGGTGAAGTCATACCTTGGTGTGTCTTTTTTTGCTCTTACTTCTGTTTTTAGCAGATTTTAGTTACCTGTTTATTAAAGGGTATCGGCAGTGCATCCGAAAAGTATTCACAGCGCTTCACTCTTTCTACATTTTGTTATGTTACAGACATATCCCAAAAATGGAATACATTAATTGTTTGTCCTCAAATTAAAATAATGCGTGATAACAATGTGAAAGTTTTCTTCTTTAATTTTGCAAATTTATTAAAAATAAAAAAACACATGAGTATTCACAGCCTCTGCTCAAAAACTTTGGCAACAATTACAGTTGCAAGTCAAGGCAGTTTCGCCCATTCCTCTTTGCAGCACCTCTCAAGCTCCATCAGGTTGGATGAGAAGCTTTGGTTTTCCAGGATGTCTCCGTAAATTGCTGCATTCATCTTTCCCTCTATCCTGACAAGTCCCCCAGTTCCTGCCGCTGAAAAACATCTCCACTGCATGATGCTGCCACCACCATGCTTCACTGTAGAGATGGTATTGGCCTGGTGATGAGCGGTGCCTGGTTTCCTCTGAACATGATGCCTGGCATTCACGCCAAAGAGCTCAATCTTTGTCTCATTGGACCAGAGAATATTGTTTCTCACGGTCTGAGAGTCTTTCAGGTTCATTTTGGCAAGCTTTCTACTAAGAAATGGCTTCCGTCTGGCCACTCTACCATACAGGGATGAGATGGTTGTCCTTCTGTTGGAGCTCTGATATCGGGTTCTTGGTCACCTCTCTGACTCGACTATGATGAATGAAGCAATGTACTGAGATATCCGAGATGAAAACCAACGCTTCCCATCCAACCTGAGAGAGCTTGAGAGATGCTGCAAAGAGGAATGTGCGAAACTGCCCAAAGATAGGTGTACCAAGCTTGTGGCATTGTATTAAAAAATAATTGACGCTGTAATTGCTGCATCAAAAAAAAATTGAGTAAAGGCTATGAGTACGTTTGTGCATTGATTTATTTTATTTTTTTTAGATTTACAAAATAATAATAATTGTCATTAAGGGGTTTTATTGTCTGTAGAATTTTGAGGACAAAAATCAATTTATTCAAATTTGGAACATGGCTGTTACATAAGAAAATGTGAAAAAGAAGTGCTACAAATGCTTTGCAGATGTACTGTATAAAGCAAAACTAACTTTGTTTACCTATTGATATCTGCTTTTGTGTATTTGGGATCTGCATAAGTCCCGTAAAAAAACAAACCATGGAGGCATGATGGGGACATTTATAAAACAATTTTGCCTTCCTTCTTACTGCCTCCAAATGAGCCGTTTGGAATTTTCCCCATTTGTGACGTTTTACCCATTGGTGATGTCAGCGGATATCTCTACATATGGTAGAGGTTTGCCCGAAGAGGTTTGCCCTAGTCCGACATTGTAGTCAATAAGTTCCTTCCTTTTCTATGTCCTCTTGTTTTGAGGCAGACTGGCTTGTACATGCACATGCATCCTCCGCTGTTGCAATTTCTAATACAAAGTAGCGAATAGTTCTAACTTACATCTGTCAGTAGAATCGATATGGAAGCGCTAAAAACGGCAACATGGGTGATGGGGAGAAGACGCCGTCAAAGAGGAAGCACGTAAAACAGACCGCTCACAAAATGGCGCATCCTGAAGAAAGCGGCTTGAAGATGGTCTGTAAAACATAATCTATGCAACAGTTTGACAAAAGAACCACCATAACATGTTATGTAGACCACAAGTGTTATAAATAAAGAAAAAAAAAATCATATTACGACCCCTTTAAAGCCAGTGTTTCATTGATGATGTCTTTAGTGTTTCAAAATGTCTTGGACTACTTGCACTTATTCGACATCCATTTGTGTTTTTTAGATTAGTTTCTATTTTTTCCGTTGGATTGTTACACCTGAACTACTTTATTGATTTCAGTTGTTGATTGTATTTATTTGTTGTGTTGCAAAATTGCAACAGATTTGAGCAATTTGTAATTCTAAAATATAGTCATATTATGGACCTATTAAATGACGTACTCGACATTTCATTCCACTAACAGCATCTTGAATGAGTATCTGAATATTCAAAGGGACAAAATCAACATATCAATTGTTACAATTAAAGCTAAAATAGTTTTTTAAAAGATAAATCGTCAAGAAAAATCACCGTTTTGGAAATGGCTGGGAGCCACTCAGAATCTGTATCTCATCATGCTCATCTAAATGAAAAGGTATTATTTTAAATGTAACAAATAACAGCGCTAACATGATAGGAGGTGTTAGTTATCACCTGTTGTATTCAGATGACGTGCTTGTTTTACTGCTGCTGGGATGAGATCGGCGCCGTTTTAAAACGCGACTTTCATTTATAATTATTGCATGCTGCGTGTTCAAATGTTTCAGCAAATTGCTTGCATGTCCTCCTCTTGATGAACTAGCAGCCTTATAATTATTACAAGTAGCGCTGTTGCAATCTTTTTTTGTAAAATGTAGTCTATTGAAGAGCGTTTGTTGCGCCCAGGCGCCGCCGTTTTGACATCACTACGCAACATCATTCCCACCTGGAAGGACCGATAAAAGAACCGTCTGAATAAATGGCAAGTGATTCCAAGGAATTGATGCTCTGATTCTCGATTCCTACTTCTACCCACATACATACTGAAAAAAAGACATAAACGTAACACTTTTTTTTGCTCCCCATGAGTTAAAACGTTTACTATATACACAAAATACCTATTCCTCTTAAATATTGTTTACAAATCTGTCTAAATCTGTGCTAGTGAGCATTTCTTCTTTGCCAAGATAATCCATCCCACCTCACGGGTGTGGCATATAAAGATGCTGATTAAACAGCATGATTATTGCACAGGTTTGCTTTAGGCTGCCCACCATGAAATGTGAAGTTTTATCACATAGCACAATGCTACAGATGTCGCAAGTTTTGAGGGAGCGTGCAGTGCTGACTGCAGGAATGTCCACCGAAGCCAGTGCCCGTGAATTGAATGTTAATTTCTCTACCATAAGCTATCTCCAAAAGCGTTTCAGAGAATTTGGCAGTACATCCAACCGGCCTCACAACTGCAGAACAGGTGTAACCACACCAGCCCAGGACCTCCACATCCAGCATGTGCACCTCCATTATCGTCTGAGACCAGCCGCTCGGACAGTTGCTGCAACAATTGATTTGCATAACCAAAGAATATCTGCACAAACTGTGAGAAACCGTCTCAGGGAAACTCATCTGCATGCTTGTCGTCCTCATCGGGGTCTCAACCTGACTGCAGTTCGTCGTCCTAATCGACTTGAGTGGGCAAATGTTCACTTTTGATGGCGTCTGGCATGTTGGAGAAGTGTTCTCTTCATGGATGAGTGCCGGTTTTCACTATTCAGGGCAGATGGCAGACAGCATGTGTGGCGGTGTGTGGGAGAGCGGTTTGCTGATGTCAACGTTGTGAATCGAGTGGCCCATGATGGGTGTGGGGTTATGGTATGGGCAGGTGTATGTTATGGACAACAACCTGATCAACTCTATGCGATGGAGATGTGTTGCACTGCGTGAGGCAAATGGTGGTCACACCAGATACTAACTGCTTTTCTGACCCCAGGCCCCCAATAATGCAACACTTTACATTTTAGAGTGGACTTGTATTGTGTGCAGCCTAAGGCACACCTGTGCAATAATCATGCTTTTTAATCAGCATCTTGATATGCCACAACTGTGAGGTGGGAAGGATTATCTTGGCAAAGAAGAAATGCTCACTAACACAGATTTAGACAAATGTGTGAACAATATTTGAGAGGAATATGTATTTTGTGTATATTGGAAACGTTTTAGATTTTTGAGTTGAACTCATGAAAAATGGGACAAAAAACAAAAGTGTTGCGTTTATATTTTTGTTCACTATAATAATGCTTGTGTTTAGGCGACCTTATAATGAAGGGTCATGCATCCATCCATCCATCTTCTACCGCTTGTTCCTCCTGGGGTAGCAGGGGATGCTGGAGCCTATCCCAGCTGCACTCAGGCGGAAGGCGGGGTACAGCCTGGACGACTCGCCACTTCATCATAGGGCCTACACCGATAGACAGACGACATTCACACTCACATTCACACACTAGTGTTACAGTACAGCGGGGGAAGAAGACGGCACAGAGGCAAGGATGTTGTTAAACTCTATTTATTAATAAATACAATAGGAAATGAGACGTGTAACTAATCCAAAATGTGTATGGTGTGCGACTATGTGAAGTTAGTATATGTTGAGTGTTACCGGGAGGTGTTGAAGGTGCGTGTTGGGGAAGTCCAAGGAGGGCAAGGCAAGCTCGGAGGTCCAGGGACAGGTAGGAGGTCAGGGGCAAGAGAGAGGCGTCAAAGTCTGTGTCCAGGCGGTAGGTCGAGATCCAAGAAGGCAGCCAGGGAATCAGAGGGAATACGAGGAGACGAGACACACAGCTCGTGACCAGGAAACGGAGGAATGCTGCTGGATGGCGACACAGGTACCCAAGACAAATGAACACGGAGGGGGAGAAACACAGAGAGAGAGAGAGAGAGAGTGAACATAGAGCTACAGACGTGTCGGCCTACTGTACGGAACAGGTAGCTACGTTCTGGCCCGGAACGCAGGTTTGCGCTGGCTTAAAAAAGCGCAGGGGACTCATCAGCGTCAGGTGTGTTGCTTGCTGATTGATTGCAGCTGCGCACCGGCGCAGGGGCGCGCTTGGAGGTGCGCTCGGTGGAGCGCACAGATGAATGCGCATTGGAATGCGCCCGGGCCGTGACAACTAGGGCCAATTTGGTGTTGCCAATCAACCTATCCCCAGGTGCATATGATTCTTAAAAAAATGTGAATCACAATTTGTGATTCCCTGGGACAGATTTTTTTCCACATAATCTAAGGCACGCGCACACACACACACACACACACACACACACACACACACACACACACACACACACACACACACACACACACACACACACACACACACACACACACTCTCCATGTTCAGGGTCACGTGCTAATGTTTTAATAAAATCACATGTTTTTTTCTTGCTATTACCATAACTATTGGTACAAATTGTCTAATGATTAAAATAGTTAATAACAAATACAATTCTGCTTAGGGCCTCAATGTGTTGCCATCATGCTAGCGATTAAAATGGAAGCTTGTTTTTGTGAATCAAGATGTTGTACAGCTCCAAAAACTTTTTAATTGCTGGATGCTACTATGGATATAACAACCAGATGAATAATGCTGCCCTGGTAGGACAGGCAAAGGTGACAACTATATTGGGCCTTGACCACAACATTCAGTCCTTGCCTTTATGGGATGACAATGAATGGGACGGAGCAAAGGGGTCGTATCAGAGCACAGGGTAGTTCTTTCTCGGCGCACTCAAAGACGTAAACCGTCTTCCTTCCTTGAGGCCAGAGGATAAACTCTGCACAATACGCTGCCTTTGACATCTCTCCTGGCTTTCATTCATTCAGACCCCCTCTACGTGACTGCAAACCACACTGCCTTTGCAAAGTCACCTGATTATGCAGTGTTCCCTTTTTAGCTTTCACATCATCAGCTCTCCGACTCATGCCTTACTCATGCAGCATGGGGGAGAGGGATTTGTGGGTCATTAAACTTTGAGAGGAAAGCTCAGCTTTTCCGTGCCGTGATTGTTGGGACCCCGCTGTGTAGTCTGCTCTCTCCTGCTAAATCTAACTGTAAGACAGCACATCATTGTGGTTTCTCTGCCTCCCACCTGCTTCATGTTAAGCTTGCATCAGGGCTGGTAATATTTCCCACTCTGACTCAGAGTCTCTGGTACACACCTATTTTGTTCCTTGTGTGCTCACAGTGAGACGTATTGACATGTTATCGAAGTGCTTTTGGTAATGTGTTTGGTGTCGCTAGATAAGAGGCCTGTACATCAAGCTGTGACAGATCTGTCTTGCAGCTGCCTCACCTCATCACGTATCTTCTCTCATTCCTCCCATTCACTAATTTTTGTCAACATTACAACAGTGTGGTTTCACTTACTGGCTGTCATTCGTTGTGTTGTGCTGGCAGTTTGTTATTCTCAGTACCATATCCATCTCTTCTCTAAGATTGTACCTGTGCTGTTTTCACTGTATCTTTCTTTATTCAACAGTTTGGCAACAATCTTGCCATAAACTCTACTGCTTCACCAGATCCCCCTACTACACCCTAAAAGATAGCAATGTGATGTATACATTATCGATATTTTGTCACACCTCTTCCAGGGTTACACAATATAGACCAGTGTTTTTCAACCACTGTGCCTAATTGGGTTGACATTTTTTTTTGCAAACCAGTAATTATAATCCGCAAATAATGTGCCGTTGTTGAGTGTCTGTGCTGTCTACAGCTCGGCAGAGTAAACATGTAATATTCTTCCATATCAGTAGGTGGCAGCATGTAGCTAATTGCTTTGTAGATGTCGGTAACATGGTTTGTTGTGATCACAATATGCGGGAGTTAGCGTGTAGGTAAAAAGGTATCTAACTCTTAAACCAAAAATAAACAAAAGGAGAGTGCCGCTAAGAAAAGACATTGAAGCTTGGGGATGGCTATGCAAAACGAAACTAAAACTGAACTGGCTGCAAAGTAAACAAAAACAGAATGCAGGACAACAGCAAAGACTTACAGCGTGTGGAGCAGACAGCGTCCACAAAGTACATCTGTACATGACAATCAAAAATGTTCACACAAAGAAGGATAGCTCCGCACAACTTAAATCGTCTTGATTGCGAAAACAAAGCATGTGCGGGGAATGTTCAAGGAAGACATGAAACTGCTACTGGAAAATATCAACAAATCAGGAAAAGCCACCAAAATAGGAGCGCAAGATAAGAACTAAAACACTACACACAGGAAAACACCAAAAAACTAAGTAAGTCAGGGTGTGATGTGACAGGTCTGACAGTACACCTACTTTGAGACAAGAGCTATAGTGATCCATGGTTAGTTATGGTTTAAATTCATATACAACAATTGCGAGAACGACTTTTTAATTGTCAATATCGGCTGCTGAGTTTAATTTTTCAATGATTTCTACTGGTTATGTGCCTCCGAATTTTTTTAATGAAAAAAATGTGCCTTTGCTCAGAAAAGGTTGAAAAACACTGATATAGACAATATACGATATAAATTAGGGGTGTAACAATTTGTTTGACTGTCAAAACGAGGTCCTTGGGGTGTTGTGTTTTCCCGGAATGCAAAGGAAAGTTGGCGCGGGCAAGGCGTGAATGTAAGTACATATTTATTTAAACACTAACAAACTACAAAAAAAAAAAAGCAAACAAAAGGCGCGCACAATGGCGGAGATCAAACTTGACTTATGAAACCAAAAGACTAGCACAAAGGCAATTAACTATGAACACGAAACAAAAAACACTTACTGTGGTATGGCATGAAGCCAGGAGTAGACAGGAATATCATGGGTAGCAGAGGTAGTATGGATGGATAGATAATGTCACCAGGACGATCAACTGAAACAGCCAGGCTTAAATAGCAGTGACATGATCAGTGACAGGTGTGCGAGTGCAAAGCGTGAGACAGGTGCGTGACATGAGGACAGGTGAAAACTAATGGGTTGCTAAGGTGACAAAACAAACAAGAGTGCACAAAGAGTCCAAAAACAAAACCGAACATAAGTAAAACAAAACATGATCACAGACATGACATTGAACAACGATTCGATTTGATTCGATTTACGAATTTGTAGTTGCCGATACGATTCAGGGACAGTATTATATTTTTAGTACGATAGAATCTGAAACGTTTCAGTGAGTTGAAATCGATTGAGTAACTCTTGGCAAAAATAAATAAAAAATCAAGCAGCGTGACTGTGAAATAAATAGTGGATACTGGACACTGCGGGTGAAATTTCCTTTATTCTTGTTATTTCTTGCAAGAGAGTTATGTATAAATGAATTATGGATACAAATAAGCAAGTAAACAATAATTAATGGACAATGCATTCACATCTTATCTGAATAGAGTTCATTTTAAAGCCAGGGTGTCAAACTAATTTTAGCTCAGGGGCCACATGGAGGAAAATCTATTCCCACGTGGGCCAGACGTGTAAAATCATGGCATAATAACTTAAAAATACAACTACGACAACATGTCAAATTGTATTCTTCATTTTGCTTTGGCCCAAAATAAAACAAAAACATTCTGAAAATATACATATCACAAATAATCCTTTTGACTTTCTGAGGGAAAAATTGGTGCAGTTTCAAAAACACCATGAAGAACACAATGAACGTAGAATTAATCTCAGTGCATCTTCAAATCAATTAAACTTTAAGTCACAGCACCATCTAGGATTGAACAAAAAATAAAGGATAAATAAAAACTCTTCTATGTATCAACTACCTCATTTGTCATTTCCACATATTAATCCTCTGCTAACTCAACAAAGCATAAAAACTAAAGTAGAAATTATTCAAGATGGTTCAGTTACTCCCTGCCTTTGAGGCATCACTGTGTATTGATAGAAAAATAAAAGCTGTGCAATGTGTGAACAATTTCAACCAACCAAAAAATAAAAAGTTAAAAGACTGACAGTATTGCAGTAAATCACACTGTTCACTTTTTAAAATTTGCACAGAAGAAAATAATTTTCACAGAACTATATCAATGTGCAGTGTTTCATGCAGAATTTTAAGTGTGGTTACCAATTGTTTGTTTTACTCCTGTTTGTTTTACTTTGGGTCGAGGGGAAGGAGTCGCAGCCCCGCTTTACCGTGTACCTCTTGCTTAGTATACTTGCTTGCCCCGGTATAAGATATTTGCTTGCCTAACAGAATTGCTATTGCGACACCCAGTGGACACATTTAGAACAGCAGTTGTTTTAATTAAAAAATGCAGCTCAATTTAAATCTAGCAATCTCATCTCGCGGGCCAGATTGAACCTGTTCGGGCCGCATTTTAGACATCGCTCTTTTATGGCGGCAAATAAACTTTGTTTCATAATAGAACGATATACTAACAGCTAACTGCTAACTGTAACCAAGGGGGCGGATCGATATAAATATCGACAGTAAGAATACCAAGTATAGTATCAGTATATGGTCAATACTCCTGTGTTTACACCGATATGTTTTATTATCAAACATTAGTTATTCTTTACAAACACAGGAAATAGGTCTCTGCACACAGGAGGACTTTAAAGGCAAAAACAAATGTCTTAAATGAGAGCTAATTATAGGTAATATTTTTATATTTAATTGATATTGTCACACTGCCATCCTGTGTTTTTGTCTCATAGTAGAAGTAGAAGAAGGAGGACATATTCCGACAAGTAGGTACACTTTGACAGCCAATTTAGACCCAGCAATGGTAAGAACAACACAAAAAGGCGCTTGGTTCCACCCGGCTTTTCTTTGCGAGGATTATGAGTCATTCTTCATCTAAACAATAATATCTGAAAATTCTAGCAGTTGTCATCCCATTGACAGCAGACCTTTACAGTAAGTGATGTGTTATTATATTTGTTGGCTCTCTTAATGTCTGCAGTTAGTAGTAATCAGTGATGTTGTTAAAAAATAGCAACGTTTTTTAAATTAATGCACCACGTATGCTTTAAATGAACAAAATACGTATATATTAAATGTTATTATAAATATGTTTGTTACTACTTTACATATATAACTTACCTCATGTATATAAAACCTTAATAGAGGTGTTTGGATGTTTTTTAAGGACTTTATAGGCAGAATAGAGCGACTCCCTTAGACTTCATTGTAAGCTGACTTTTGATAGCATTTATTTGCATAAAAAAAAATGTATCCGTCCTCCTGTCTTTTATAATGATTGTGAACGATAGGCAAAATTGCCAAAAAAAAAAAAGTACAGTTCCCCTTTAAAAACAAAACCACAGAACCCTTGCAGGATATTCATCAATTTGCAGTTTAGCTCAGCGGTAGATGAATCCTTAGGCTCCAACAGACTAGTGAGCAAATTAGCTGACTCACAGTTTGTTATTTGGTGTTCACAAATGGCTGATGTGCTCATGTCAGGAATTATTGCGTACAGCCAGTCTCTGCAGTGTGCCTCCACTCGCTCACTAAACACCTTCTCTACAGCATACTCATCCAGTGCTGAAAAAAAAACGTGTTACTGACTAAGCTTAATTCATCAGTGACAAGAAAGTTTTAAATAATTGACTGATTTCAGTTCAGATTTATTGTTAAACAAAATTCATAGCCAGTTTACGTCTACTTGCTTGATAGAGAAACATGCATAATATCCAGACTAACAAAAGCAAGGGTCATGTACCATCATACTTTAGTGGGACGGCGTGGCGGTGGTTGGGAGAGTGGCCGTGCCAGCAACCTGAGGGTTCGTGGTTCGATCCCCAGCTTCTACCAACCTAGTCACGTCCGTTGTGTCCTTGAGCCAGACACTTCACCCTTGCTCCTGATGGGTCATGGTTAGGGCCTTGCATGGCAGCTCCCGCCATCAGTGTGTGAATATGTGTGTGAATGGGTGAATGTGGAAATAGTGTCAAAGCGCTTTGAGTACCTTGAAGGTAGAAAAGCGCTATACAAGTATAACCCATTTACCATTTACCATATCATACTTTAAAAGTATGGAATTTGATTATGTTTTACACATTTGCATTATCCTGATGTTTACATTGTAGACCATGTACAAAATGCCAATTAAAAATCTAACAGAAGCACATTCAGTCACTGGATGAAAACACTCTTAATAAGGACAGTGTAAACAAAACAATGTTAAACAGTTAATTACTTTCTTTGACTATCTAAAATTGATGTATTACGCATTTTAATGTCATCTTACTTGATCTTTGTAATGAAAGCGTAATACTGGTGGTTGTAATTCTCCAATTATAATAACCAGGCAGTAAAACTAATTATGTCCCAGTCCCACAGTGAGTTATTCAGAGTTAAATACTGCTTTATTGCCACCCAATCAATTTCAAATTCGAAAGCATTAAATCATCATTGAAAATAAAAAGTTTATTCCTGTTATTCATGACATGCCACAACAGTGTCAGGCTTACTCAGGTGTGGATCCCAAAAAGGGAGTCTAGCAGTGTCGCAATAACACATAGTCTTTCATGTACAACTGGACCAGAGAAAACATCTAAAAGATGCAAAGAGAGAATGGTAAAATTGAGGTTGACGGTGCAAAAAAAAAAAGGAAATAGATGGCATTGAGAAAAGGGTAAAAAGCAGCTACTGTATTTTTCGGAGTATAAGTCGCACCGGAGTATAAGTCGCACCTGCCGAAAATGCATAATAAAGAAGGAAAATAACATATATAAGTCACACTGGAGCCCGGCCAAACTATGAAAAAAACTGCGACTTATAGTCCGAAAAATACGGTAGTTGGTGGGGAACTTACAACATTGTGGTTGAGCAGAGCTACAATACAAAACAACAGGAGTCTCTCTGGCAAACATACAGGTTGGCAAACAAAGATCCTGCATTCTCTTCCTGCAGTCAAAATACCCCTAATGACTGATTGGCTGGCTTAGGCTGTAGAGCAGTGGTTCTTAACCTGGGTTCGATCGAACCCTAGGGGTTCGGTGAGTCGGGCTCAGGGGTTCGGCGGAGGTCAAAACACACCCGACTCATCGTGTAAATAAAAACTTCTCCCTATCGGCGTATTACGGATACGGCAACAGCAGAAGTCACACTGATTTGCAAGTGTGTGATTTGTTGTGGGTTTGTGTTGTGTTGGTTTTGTTGTTTGAACAAGGTGATGTTCATGCACGGTTCATTTTGTGCACCAGTAAAAAAACATGGTAACACTTTAGTATGGGGAACATATTCACCATTAATTAGTTGCTTATTAACTTGCAAATTAGTAACATATTGGCTCTTAACTAGTCATTATTAAGTACTTATTAATGCCTTATTCGGCATGGCCTTATTTTAACCCTAACCCTCTAACCCTAACCTTAACCAAATAACTCTAAATTAAGTCTGTGTTACTTAGAATATGTTCCCCATACTAAAGTGTTACCAAAAACATATAATTGTGTCTTGAATTTGAAAGAAAAAAACGACATTGTATTTTTCACTAAAGAAGGGTTCGGTGAATGCGCATATGAAACTGGTGGAGTTCGGTACCTCCAACAAGGTTAAGAACCACTGCTGTAGAGTGATCTATGAAGAAACACAGAAAGAGGCCAAAAGGTGAAAGCATCAAATGCAAATGCTAAAAGAAAACATCATCTATTAGTACATAATTCCTAGCAAGAAGTGAGGGTTAAATTGCTTCCAAAGACATACTGTGCACCTCGGGCACTTTGGTAGCTCAGCAGCTGCAGATGGCAAATATAGTGTTTAGAGTGTGTATGTTTAGTCGACTGGATTGTTAGTTTCTGCTTTGTGTGCTAAATAAAGCTAATTCAGATACAGGGGTACATCAACTTACAAATATTTTGAGATACAAACGGTTTCTCTGCTTTTTGTATATGCTTTAAAGGGGTCAAATAACTATTTTTTTTCTACATTTAAAACACTTCCTTGTGGTCAACACAACATGTAATGTGAGATCGGTAGGTTGTGAGTTCAAACCCCGGCAGAGTCATACCAAAGACTATACAAATGGGACCCATTACCTCCCTGCTTGGCACTCAGCATCTTAGATGAGCTCAGGTCCAGCAAAGCCGGCAGCGTTTCTGGGTGTTGTTGATAAACGGCTTTCGCTTTGCATAGTAGAATTTTAAAACTTGCACTTACAGATGTAGCAACCAACTGTAGTTACTGACAGTGGTTTTCTGAAGTGTTCATGAGCCCGCCCGACGGATCCAAGGTCACGAGCATTCAATGTTGGTTTTCGGCGATTTCTCCAGATTCTCTGAACCTTTTGATTGTATTACAGACCGTAGGTGGTGAAATCCCTAAATTCCTTGCAATAGGTCTTTGAGAAATATTGTTCTTAAACTGTTCAACAATATGCTCATGCATATGTTCACAAAGTGGTGACCCTCCTTGTTTGTGAATGACTGAGCATTTCATGGAAGCTGCTTTTATACCCAATCATGGCACCCACCTGTTCCCAATTAGCTTGTTCACCTGTGGGATGTTCCAAATAAGTGTTTGATGAGCATTCCTCAATTTTTTTCTCAGTCTTTTTTGCCACTTATGCCAGCTTTTTTGAAATATGTAGCAGGCATCAAATGTCAAATTAGCTAATAATTGCAAAAAATAAGAACGTTTCTCAGTTCGAACGTTAAGTATCTTGTCTTTGCAGTCTATTCAATTGAATATAAGTTGAAAAGGATTTGCAAATCATTGTATTCTGTTTTTATTTACGATTTACACAACGTGCCAACTTCACTGGTTTTGGGTTTTGTACATTATGTGTTTTATATGTTAAAGTTGTGCTGTTTTTGTGAGGGTCAAGCATGGATTCATCTGATTCAAACTTTTTTCAATAGGCGGGCCGATTTGAGCTTTTTTGAGTGTTTTGAGTGACCAGCTCAGTCATAGAACCAATTTAGGTTGTAAATTGAGGTAGCACAGTATATTTATTCTTCCGTCATTACCATCAATCAATCAATGTTTACTTATATAGCCCTAAATCACAAGTGTCTCAAAGAGCTGCACAAGCCACAACGACATCCTCGGTACAGAGCCCACCCACATAAGGGCAAGGAAAAACTCACCCAAGTGGGACGTCGATGTGAATGACTATGAGAAACCTTGGAGAGGACCGCATATGTGGGTAACACCCCCCCCTCTAGGGGAGACCGAATGCAATGGATGTCGAGTGGGTCTGACATAATATTGTGAGAGTCCAGTCCATAGTGGATCTAACATAATAGTAAGAGTCCAGTCCATAGTGGGGCCAGCAGGAAACCATCCCGAGCGGAGACAATACCATCCATCCATCCATCCATCCATTTTCTACCGCTTATTCCCTTTGGGGTCGCGGGGGGCGCTGGAGCCTATCTCAGCTACAATCGGGCGGAAGGCGGGGTACACCCTGGACAAGTCGGAGACAATACCAATACCAATAAATCATCACAACCCAGTAAAGTTAAAGTTAAAGTTAAAGTACAAATGATTGTCACACACACTAGATGTGGTGAAATTTGTCCTCTGCATTTGACCCATCCCCTTGATCACCCCCTGGGAGGTGAGGGGAGCAGTGGGCAGCAGCGGTGCCGCGCCCGGGAATCATTTTTGGTGATTCATCCCCCAATTCCAACCCGTAAATGCAGTACAGTATTGGTTAATTCCTAGATTTCTAATGTTTTTTTTGTTTTTTTTACAATATATGAAATCATTGAAAAGTGAAAAAATTCACCGTTTTAGTTTCCATGGAAAAAGTTTCTCTCACAATATATACACACCACTGATACAGGTCACTCTGACAGAGGCTCTCAGCGTTAGGCCCCCCTATGTGTGTGTATGTGTGTGTGTGCGTGCATCTGTTGTGACTGCAGAATGAAGGAGGTCTCAGCATGCTGACCACAGTAATGACAAGTGCATAGATCCAACTGATAAAAGGCCCTTGCTCACTTAAATTGGATACATTTAGAGGACACTAATATCACTATATACATCGGGCATCGTACTACCTTGCCACTTTGAGTAAGACAGATGTGTAATACTGTCTAGGCTTTGATGGCATGAACTTCTCTCTTCTTTATCAGTTGTATTGACGTATATATACAGTATTTATGTTTTATCTTTACTACTTCAAGAGCATCCTAAGAAGATTCACTTAATCTCCTATTTTGGCGTATTTTGCAGTGGTATGCTTGAACTGCCATAAATAAGATCTTCACCACCACTTTTAGGTAAATAGGAAACCCGTTCTTGACAACGTTCATTCATAAGATTATATTGAGTCATTTTTTTATATACAACAGCATATTATGTGGGTGTGCTGCACGGTGGCCTTTTGGTTAACATGTCACAGTTTGGAGATACGGGTTTAAACCTCTGTTGGAACACCTGTTCTCCCCTTATTGACATCGGTATTCTCTGCGTACATGCAAAACACATGCATGTTAGGTAGGTGCGGTGCGATACCAGTGTGACCCCGGGGAACATGTTTTTTTTTTTTGCCGTACCAGAATGTGATGAAGCAAATGTAGCACTTGGCTTCACTGTAACCACAGTGGGAGACGAGAAAAGACCAGTTTGTTTGTGTCCTTTAATGTTAATAAGCCTACAATATTATGCAGAGGTATAATTATAACAATTTTATAGATGGTGGAGAGTGGGGGGGGGGGGGGGGGGGGCAAAATATTTTCTTCTTCCTAAGGGTGGCGTAATGGAAAATATTTAAGAAGCACCGTCTTACAATAGAAGACTAAGCTAGCTACACAACAAATCGACACAACATCGCTAACGTATCATTCACACATTTGTAACCCACTGTTATTACTTACCGTGTCATTGTCTCCTCCATTGCCATTATAATTGGCACCGAGCTGGGCATTAAAAGTAGTTTTGGGAAAATCCATCGTTTTGGGAAGGTTTGTGGGCAAAGCAGGACTCTTCTATGCACACACTCAGAGAGACGTATTCACAGTTAAAGGCACATTGTCGCGAAACTAAATAATTACCCAGGCTCTTCTTACTTCTTCAGATGAAACTGGAGGTTTGAATAATGTCATGAGTTGGTTAATACAACCAATAACATTTTGTTCTTCGACATAAAAATTGTCCTTAGTGAGTGAATGTGAGTGTTGTCTGTCTGTCTGTGTTGGTTCTGTGATGAGGTGGCGAGCAGTGTTGGGACTAACGTGTTACAAAGTAACGTGTTACTGTAACGCCGTTAGTTTCGGCGGTAACTAGTAATCTAACGCGTTATTTTTTATATTCAGTAACTCAGTTACCGTTACTACATGATGCGTTACTGCGTTATTTTACGTTTCTTTTTATGTAGTATAAAGTGTGTTTTATCGGAGCGCTCGTTCTGATTCTTCTTGTGTCACAAGCCGGAGAAGAGAGACATGCGCTCTGTGTGTGTGTCTGGGTGTGGGTGTGAGTGTGTGTGGGTGTGAGTGTGTGTGTGTGTGGGGGGGGGGGTGTTTGATCATGGCGGAGCCAGAAGTCAAGTTTGCTAACATGGAGATATTTTCACTACTTTTCTTTTGTCGAGCACAAAGAAGATAACATTTTAGTTAAATGTAAATTGTGCTTTGGATCAAAGATGCCATCTACTGCCCAAAACAGCAATTCAAATCTGCTGAAACAAGCTACATAAGCAACATGCTTCGACGAAGCTAGTAAAGAGAGATAGAGACTCCAATGATACTTCACCTCCACCACCACCACTTAAGAATTAACTCTGCCTCTGCTCATCATTCAGCACTGAAGGTACACACACTCTGTCAATCAATGTTCCCTCTAATTTTTCATGTTTGTGAGCAAACGCAAAAACTCCCTGAGCATTCAGTGGAGCCCATGTGAGCAACATCAGATGTGCACACTGTGGCTACACCAGCAGCACACCTGTCCCAAACCTGACTAAATAACAAGTTAAATCTCCATCCATCCATCCATTTGCTACCGCTTGTCCCTTTCGGGGTCACTGGAGCCTATCTCAGCTGCATTCGGGCGGAAGGCTGAGTACACCCTGGACAAGTCCCCACCCATCGCAGGGCCAACACAGATAGACAGACAACATTCTCTTATTATTATAATCAAATGACAGCAGTCATTTCCATTTCTAATACAAGTGTTTAGGCCCACTTACAATGACAATAACAACAAATATTGTTTTTCATGAACTGTGTACTTGTATTGTTTGTCTGGGTGGAGGTCCTGCTTTGGAAATAGTTTGTACCCCTTTCAGACATTGCATTTAGTTCCCATTAAAACATTCACATGTTGCACAATGAGATGTAAGCAGGGGATCATGTGTACATTCCTACAACTTCCTGTTTGTAAAAAATATATTTTTATTAGTATGTATTTAATATAGTAACAGCATTTAATGATTCATATTTATAAATTAAGATTCCTAATAAATGACATTAGAATAAGCACACATTTGATTGGTAAATCATAGAGTAACGACCTGGAATTACACTTTATGTGTGGTGTTGGAGTTGTCCGACTTTTTGTGTGGCTGTAAACGCATCACTGGCTAAGTGCCATATGTGCATGTGTTGGCGCAAGTGAGAAAGAGCGAGCGGCTGCTGTTGATATAACAGTGATTTGTTTATGGCCGACAATAAAGAGTTTTGCTCAGTAAAGTGATGGATGGAATTCATGTCCTCAAAGCGTCTCGACAGACGTATTATTATATTTGAACAATGATGACAAATACGGTTTTCTCTGTCGTGTCAAAAATTGTTATGCGCTTATTTTTTTATTTGATTTTGTGCGTGGCATAGGTTTGCCGTGCGCAGAGGACACTTGAGCAGTGCGCAATTGCACAGGCGCGCTCCTTAGAGGGAACGTTGCTGTCAATTCTCTTATATACTCTTTCATTCTAGACTTCTAGAGTGTTTGATTATCACATCACTCTAAATGTATAGACTATAAAGTTCACAAACATAAAGAGGGATGCTAGTGGGCCAGGCCAATCTTTCCTTATCTCTAAACTAAAACTGGGGAAATGTGTAGAGTGTTCTGGGCTTCAGACATGATTTTGTATCAGAATTTCTTGAGGAAAACACGCCTGGTTAGACTTTGTGTATGTAGTGTGTGCCTTTCTTGCTTTACAGCTATGCTGTTATTATGCGGTTTGTTACTTATGTATGTCATGTTGCAGCTATTTAAAATAGTTTTGTCGATTTGTTCTGGCCAGAAACAAATTGGCCTTTGTAACATATCTTTTGTCTTTGTGTGTTGTATGTAGACCACATTGCTTAGCAGAGTTCAGTGATGCAAATGTATGTCAAGTTAATCAACAGATTGTATTATTCTCCAGTGCAATAACAGTACTGAAATGAAGGCTAAAAGGGCATTAATGGGAGCTTTAAAAAAAAAAGAAGAAAAAAAGAAGTAACTAAATAGTTACTTTTCACAGTAACGCATTACTTTTTGGTGTAAGTAACTGAGTTAGTAACTGAGTTACTTTTGAAATGAAGTAACTAGTAACTGTAACTAGTTACTGGTTTTCAGTAACTAACCCAACACTGGTGGCGAGTCGTCCAGGCTGTACCCCGCCTTCCACCCGAGTGCAGCTGGGATAGGCTCCAGAGGGACAAGCGATAGAAAATGGATGGATGGATGGATGAGTCGTATTTTGGGCATTATGTTGTCTAAACTACAGATGCGCGTGCATAAACTAAAAATGGCGCACACGTGCAAGGCAGTTTGGGTAATGTATACCATATATGGATAATCAGCTGACAATGTTCCCAATTGGTGACGTCGGATTTTAAATCAGGGTGGTCAAACTCATTTTAGCTCAGGGGCCGCATTGAGGAAAATCTATTCCCTGCGCTGGCCGCACAGGTAAAATCATGGTATTAAAACTTTAAAATAAAAACAACTTCAGATTGTTTAGTTTGTCTTACTTTGGCCAAAAATTGAACAAGCATATTCTGAAAATGCACACATTACAAATAATCCCTTTGCCAAAACACTGTAAGTTAGTTTAAAATTCTGAGGAAAAAAATGGTTCACTTTCAAAAACACCATGACGAACATAATGTGAAGTGAAGTGAATTATATTTATATAGCGCTTTTCTCTAGTGACTCAAAGCGCTTTACATTGTGAAACCCAATATCTAAGTTACATTTAAACCAGTGTGGGTGGCACTGGGAGCAGGTGGGTAAAGTGTCTTGTCCAAGGACACAACGACAGTGACTAGGTTGGCAGAAGCGGGGATCGAACCTGGAACCCTCAAGTTGCTGGCACGGCCGCTCTATCAACCGAGCTATACCGCCCCTATACTATAATGAACATAGACTTTGCCTCCGTTTTTTCCAAGCCATTACACGCTATGCACTTCCTGTTTTTGATTGTCATTTTGGCATCTCATCAATAACAACATTTGGAAAAGCAATCAAGTGTTTCCTCAAACCGCCACATTAGTGAAATCCGCAACTGCGACAACACATTAATTTATCATCATTCAGATATTATAATTATAATATAAACAAAACATTTATCAAAATGACACAAAAGCCGAAATCAAGGAAACATAACTACAAACTTAACCAATGTGAACATAGTAAATTTGAGCATAAAATAAAATAGAACAAACACAACAAATGTACAAACACACATACAATGGAATTCAGGGTGCGCATTGTGCATTCACCAATTGCAAGCGCTGCATGGAACTCTAACTAAAAAGATGATGATCAGGTTGACTTGAGTCTTTGCATCTTACCATTTTGTTATGTTTTCCGTTGACTGGATAATTTACATTGAAAGAAGGTTTTGTGCATAGATATTGCCGCCATCTGCTTCCAGCCACAACAGGAGCAGCTGATTGCTTGCACCTTAGAACCTTTATTTAACCAGATAAGAAATCCATTGAGATCAAGATCTCTTTCACAAGGGTGACCTGGCCAAGAGGTCAACAATTGCTTGCACCTGCGCTGATTGGAGTAGCAGCAGCCAATCCGGAGGGCGCTTAAAGTCAGCTGACACGTCATCTTTAAACACCGTCATGTGTGACATGGGTTACACTTGAATTGCTACTGCGACATCCAGTGTAACCCATGTCACACATCAAATGAAGCCTCATCAAGCTTCATTTGATAAGGCCTTGAACAAGTGGCTGCTTGGGAGCCAAAACTGTATTCATAGTTAAAAGGCTACTGATATACAATGGAAGTATATATTATGAAAACTGTATTTTATCAATTGTTTTATGTATTCATGTTATGTACAAGTTACATTTGTGGCAGTGAATGTCTACAACAGCACTCTTTGACACTTAAATATTGGAATTTTACATTTTAATATTCTGAATCTGTGCAATAGGTTTGTCCTGATACCAATATTTTTGGTACCGGTACCAACATATATTTCTATATTTTCTGTTTTAACTAGGGATGTCCGATAATGGCTTTTTGCCGATATCCGATATTCCGATATTGCCCAACTCTTTAATTACCGATACCAACCGATACCGATATCAACCGATACTGATATATAAAGTCGTGGAATTAACACATTATTATGCCTAATTTGGACAACCAGGTTAGGTGAAGATAAGGTCCTTTTTTAAAATATTAATAAAATAAATAAATTAAAAACATTTTCTTGAATAAAAAAGAAAGTAAAACAATATAAAAACAGTTACATAGAAACTAGTAATTAATGAAAATTAGTAAAATTAACTGTTAAAGGTTAGTACTATTAGTGGACCAGCAGCAATGTGTGCTTACGGACTGTATCCCTTGCAGACTGTATTGATATATAATGTAGGAACCAGAATATTAATAACAGAAAGAAACAACCCTTTTGTGTGAATGAGTGTAAATGGGGCAGGGAGGATTTTTGGGTTGGTACACTAATTGTAAGTGTAGCTTGTGTTTTTTATGTTGATTTAATTAAAAAAACAAAATTAAAAAAAAACAAAACGATACCGATAATAAAAAAACCCGATACCGATAATTTCCGATATTACATTTAAAAGCATTTATGGGACATCTCTTGTTTTAACATGTTCTATCTACACTTCTGTTAAAATATAATAAGCACTTGTTCTTCTGTTGTTTGGATACTTTCACAAGTTTTGGATGATACAACACATTTTGGTATCAATCCAAGACCAACTAGTTACAGGGTCATGCATTGGTCATATTTAAAGTTATCCTTTGCCCAGGGATGCTCACCTGTGCAATTGGCTTTGAGTTGGCCTCCAGCGTTGTCCTCCACAGCCTCACTGAGTTCTTAATGACGGTTCTTTGCATCCGGTTGATGTCATACAGTTCCAGGCCCTCCACTACCCATATGCCTGGTATTGAGTCAGAGGCTTTCTAGTATTGAATCAAGGTAGTGCACAGGTTGGTGCTTCTGGTTTTACAAAGTGGGACTACTGCCCTGTGAACCAGTACCTGGTGTTTGGCTCCCTAAGTGTCAGCATTTATTATTTATTGTTGTCATAACTTGCATTTGTCATTGGGTTGTGCCATCGTGCATTGGGGCGCTGAATGCATAAACTGCAGTGCACCGCTTCTCAGAAAATAGCGGCGTGGAATCAGTGACTCCTAGGCATATTTGAATCGTGATGCATTGTGATCAGGATGTAAGTCGTATCAAATCGAATCGCCAACTGATGAAAAGGTATTTTTAATGTATCGGATTGTTGTTTGTGAATCGAAATGTATATGGTTTTGGGTAGAAACCTGACCTTGTCCATCCCTGTTTTTTTACAAAGCAATATGCTAAACAACATGCCAACTATATCACACATTATGAAATACTCTCAGAATCAGTTGACTCTGTGTGTTTACTATACAGCCAATATTTTTTTTTACTATACAAACAAAGAAAGAATTGTGATTATTAGGACATGAATAATTTTATGGATGGTAACTTTGACAAAGCACATCATGAAGATTGAAAGACCAACGTTTTTTGGCAACTTACTGTCATTTAATTGTCATAATTCGTTTGATTCGGCATCTATCGGCAATGGGCAAAATCTATGGTGTCATTTTTTTAAACAAATTGTGATGACAAGTACAATGTGGTGTACTGGTCACTAAGTGTCAGTCACTTGATGGCGAATAGATGAATGCGACGGACTACAAAGGCGGACGCGTGCAATTTTTCAGGACTTATGCAGATTCCCAATACAGATCAGCAGGTACGAGACGGTAAGAAAAGTTGCTTTTGCATAATATTGCGAAACAAAACGCCAGATAATATGTCTTACTTTATACACACACCATAATAATACTCGTATGTTGAAGCACAGTACAATCCATCAAGCTTGTATTTACCAAAGTCGTACTAAAACATTTTGAAAGATTTTTGAGCGCCGTGTGTAATGTTCTATATTTCCAATGGAACGTATCAAATGTTGGTGTTGTTTATTTGAGTCATATTGCCATCATACTGCAGTCTACACGTATCTCTTGTGTGTGACTGCCATCATAGTGCAGTCTACACATATCTCTTATGTTTTATTGCAATTGTTGCGTCAGACCAGTTCTTCTTCCCAGGGAATCTAAGTTACTGGTCAATCCCAAGTTCTTTCGATGACATATATGCTGAGTAAGAAGGACCGTTATGACAGAATTGGAATATTGTAGTTTTATTCCATAGCTTTAGGAGGTCAACTCAATCAATACATTCGTATCGGCTGCTCGAGTTGATTTGGCATTCCAAAGAAAAAAGCAACTCATTTCACACAAAGAAAGTCCCCATTCCCCCTCTCTCAACACTTATAAGAGAGACGTGGGGGTTTTCTTCACATTCCGTTGTTTTAACCAGGCATCTGAAATGTCTAAAGAAACTGGTAGAATACACAGAGGAAAAATACTAGGCGCTACTCTAACATGGCTATCTAAAAAGAAAGAACTCTCAATCATATCTGCCTCCTTTCCACACCATCTACTGGTCACACTTATCATTTCACTATGTACCAAATAAAATAGCTTTGAGGTCGGTAAGCAAAACCAGAATCATTCCATACATTAGGCGCACCGAGTTATAAGGCGCATTGTCGAGTTTTGAGAAAAAACATATATTTTAAGTGCGCCTTATAGTCCGAAAAATACGGTCAAAGTATACACAAGGTTTCTGTAGATGAACCTGTGGAAGGATTATTACCGTTGCACTGAGGGAGCAGTGAGGGATACTTGCTGCCCGGGCGAACTGGTCGAATCTACACATAAGCACATGGAATGCATGACAGCGAAATGCTATTTAAAAAAAACATCTCAATTGCTGCATTAGCTGAAGAAAGACAGATAGGGAGGCTGAATGCAATCTTTGTAAAAAAAAAACCCCAAAAAAACCTTGCAGTATGTGGTGTAAAAATCAGCCTGTTTCACTAAGCCTCAGGCTGGAGACAACACAATCCAAACTGCAAAAAGACAATTCCCCCAAAATAGCTTGATTAATGAAAAAAGGACTTGGCGAGATGCTTAAAATTGTCTATATAATAATTTTGTCATCCAAGTAATTGAGATGCATCTTCACGAGCTGAAAGGTACATTATAAGCACGCTGCAGCACACATTGGGCCATGGCTTTTTGTCACCTAAAGACTATGGTTATGGTTATGGTAGTGGTTTATCTTATTGTTTATTCAATGTAGTTTTGTTTGCTTTATGCATCATTTTAGCTGTTTGCAAGATGTACCAAAAGGCAGCCCAAATTGTGTTAGTCTGGATTTGTCTGTTTTGTTTTTTGTTTTTTTTTGTGTCCTGTCCAGCTTCTCAGGCAAATCATATAGTTGATGTAGATGCCCATGTCGGCTGTTCAGATTTACTTTACAAAAGAGAAGTGTCAGGATACTTCTCTTGTTGCCTTATTTGTATTTGACTTTATTAAATGTATTTATATTATCATTTAGTGCAGCCGGGCCGGGCCGGAGCAGGAGGGGATAGAAAGAGGAAAAAAAGAAGACAGAGGGGGAAATTGTGGGGACAAGAGGGGGATTAGACAGAGAGACAAAAACAACAACAGCAAACAACAACAACAACAACAACAATAGAGCAACATCAACAAATACGACATGTACAAATATGATGGTAAAAGTAATAGCAAATAAGCAGTTAGTGAAAATAAAAAATAATACAGAAATGACAATGAGCATTATTACACTACAAATGGATCAATACAAATACCAATAGAAATAGCGCTATTGATAAAGAACACTACCAATACTTTACCTTTATTATCAACAATACAGTTGTTCAAATGCAACAATACATATTTTTTATTACGAATTGTCTGTTTGGCAGTATGGGTGACATTATTTGACATACTGTATAGATAATGTAAATATTATAAATAATAATATAAATATAAATATAATAGGCATGGTCAAGTTTTTTGTTGCAGACGATTTAAAACATAATATATATATTTTTTCTCCTTTTACTCCTTTCTCTTGCTCAGTTACAAAGGATGGAAAGGATAGGATGGAAAGGATAATGCACACAAGGGCACAAAAAGAGGGCGAAAACCAAAAGGTATAAAGTAAACTAAAAATTTACCATAGTAGCAATATAAAATATAACATACATGTAATATTTACATATCATATATACAGTATATAATATATACTGATATATTATATTATTATATTATATTGTTATATAATATATACAATATATAACAAATCCCAATTACCATGTACAATATTACAGTATATATAACAGCCGCGGCAAAAAAAAAAAAAAGGGCAGCATAAAATAGAGAGTAGATCCAGCAGAAAATTTACATTATAAACAAAGAGAGGTAGCTAACATAGAAGCGGTCAGGTAATAGACACATATCATCTATTGCTGTATGGCAAGTGATTATGTGATATGATGCAATGTTATTTCAAACTGCAATAGTTTTTGAACTAATAAAATAAAAATTTACCGTATTTTGAATTATCTGCCATTTGTATTAGATTGGTTTCTTCAAAAAGTAGGGAAACAATTGTAAATCATAGTTTCAGCGTGCACAGAGGACTGCTTTCAAAGGCCTCTGGGGTCAGCACAGGAGTTTGCTCCAAGTAAAATACACCAGAGACGTCTTTGCAGCACTGCACCTGGACTTGAGATAAGCTCCACACTTCAACAAACCTCAAGGTCGCTGGTTCCAGCAAAATGCTCTCATCAAACCAGCAGCTTGGTGTAATATTCATAGCCAATGAAGACCCTATGTTGGATGAGTGGCATTTTAATCAGGCATCTGTTTAGGCAACTACATGCTCAAAGCAGCCCGGTAGGGGTCCTGGCTTGGATTGCGGAAGTAAGGTTAGAGACACATAACTAACGGTAGAGAAGTTGGAGGTAGATGACCTGTTGGAATAAAAACACAACTCAAAGCCTGAAGAAATCGTCCTGCAGTTTATTCCATACATGGAAATATTACATGGTGTCAGAATAGAGGAGCAGAACCGACACTAACATGGAACCGACAGGAGTGCCGTCGCCCCGCATGGATTGGGACTCTCTCGATTTACCAGGAGAATGGAGAAAGTTCAAGCAGCATGTTGGACTGATGTTTTCCGGCCCGCAACAAAGCAAAGGTGAAGCGGAAAGATGCAGCTATTTACTCCTGTGGGTAGGAGAGAAAGGGCGGGACATTTTTAATACGTGGGTCCTGACTGCGGAGGAAGTGAATGTACTGACAGGGTAGTACGACCGTTTTGAAGCATATGTAACACCCAAAAAGAACACAATATTTGCTAGGTATAGGTTCCAGGAAAGAGTGCAGGTGAAATGGGCAAGCAGGGAACAGAGCTGAGGTTTAAGTTAGATACTGGGGCCCAGGTGAACATAATTCCTCTGAGAGAGTACCGCAGCCTGAAACAGGAGTCTAAGCTTCAACCCACCACGCGCAGACTGACAGGCTACGGGGGAGAACAGCTAAAAGTAAAAGGCACATGCACAATAAATTGCAAATATAAAGCATGCTGCATGATGTTGGACTTTTACATCGTAGAAACGCAAGCGCCCCCTGTGCTAGGTCTACAAGCATGCCTGGACATGGATCTCATCAAGTTAGTGCTGTCAGTCACTGCGCCGCCGCCGCTTGAGAAAAGCACAGTGATGGAGGAGTTTAGTGACGTGTTCAAAGGGATCGGATTATTCCCCGGGAATGCAAAATCCACCTGGACCCGAACGCAATACCCGTGGCGGCCCCTCCAAGAAAGCTTCCACACAAGCTACGCTGTCAACTAAAGGTAGAGCTACGAGAGATGGAGAACACACACATCATCGCCAAGATAACTGAACCAACAGCGTGGGTAAATCGGCTAGTGGTCGTCGAAAAACCACAGACAGGCAAGCTCAGAGTATGCCTGGACCCTAGAGACTTGAACAAGGCCATTATGCGCCCGCACTACCCACTACCAACACTGGAGGACATCACGTCTGAGCTAGCAGGAGCGCGCTACTTCAGCGTAATGGACGCCCGCTCAGGATATTGGGCCATAAAACTTTCAGAAGAATCGTCCAAACTCACAACGTTCTGCACGCCGTTCGGGCGTTACCGATTCCTGCGGTTACCATTTGGACTCATCTCAGCACAGGACGAATTTCAGCGGAAAATAGACGAAACCTATGAGGGCCTTGACGGCGTACTCGCAATCGTTGACGACATCGTCATTTACGGAGCGACCAGGGAGGAGCATGACAGAAGGCTCCGTACTATGCTGCAGAGGTCACGGGAGAGAGGAGTCCGGCTCAACCCGGAAAAGAGCACCGTCGGAGCCACTGAAGTAAGTTATTTCGGGCATCGGCTCTCAGCAGACAGTCTCAAGCCAGATCCAGATAAAGTATCCGCCATCAAGAACATGGAGCCGCCAAAGAACCGGGCAGAGCTAGAGACTGTGCTAGGCATGGCCAACTACCTGGCCAAGTTCGCCCCCTGCCTCTCCGAGGTGAACGCGCCCATGCGACAGCTGCTGAAGCAATCCAGCGAGTTCCTGTGGGACAAACAACAGGACGCAGCGTTCCAGAAGATGAAAGACGTGCTCACCATAGAACCGGGCCCAGTCTTGGCCTATTTCGATCCGGAGAAACCTCTCAGTCTACAGGTGGATGCTTCGAAGTACGGGCTCGGAGCCGTGCTGCTCCAAGAGGGCAGACCCATCAGCTATGCGTCCAAATCCCTTACAGACAGTGAGATCAACTATGCGCAAATAGAGAAAGAAATGTACGCAATACTCTTCGGCTTCAAACGTTTCCACCAATTCGCCGCCTACGAACGCCACGTCCTGGTGGAATCGGACCACAAGCCACTCGAGTCGATTCTGAAGAAGCCCCTTGCTGCAGCCCCTCCGAGGCTACAACGTATGATAGTCCAGCTCCAAAAGTATAGCTTCACAATCGAACACCGTCCTGGGAAGGACATCCCGGTCGCCGACATACTCTCCAGAAAATCCCTAATCTCCCACGGCAACGACAACCTTAGTGAAGGAATGGACTGGCAGGTGCACATCGTGTACCACAGCTTGCCGGTGAGTGACCCTAAACTGAAAGAGATTGCAGCAGCTACAGAGAATGACACACAGTTCAGGCAGCTGAGCCAGGTGATACTGGACGGATGGCCGGAGAAAAGAAAACAATGTTCCCAGAGTGTGTCTGCATTCGGGAACCACCGGGACGAGCTGTCAAAAACGAATGGAATTATTTTCAAGGGAGAGAAGATCGTCATTCCAGCCAGCCTCAGAGAGGAGATGCTATCAAAAATCCATGCTGGACATATGGGAATGGAGAAATGCAAACATAGAGCCAGGGACATCATGTTCTGGCCAGGGATGAGCAAAGACATAGAGGTCATTGTGGAGCAATGCTCTGTCTGCCAAGAACGACGCCCAGCAAATGCCAAGGAACCCATGATACCACACCGGATCCCGGACCGGCCCTGGCAAGTAGTTGGAACGGATCTCTTCATGTGGAACAACCAGGACTACCTGGTAACTGTCGACTATTACAGTCGTTTCTTTTAACTAGACAAACTCACCAGCACCACGTCAACCGCAGTCATTCACAAGCTCAAGGCAAGTTTCGCCAGACACGGCATCCCAGAAACATTGGTCTCAGATAACGGCCCCCAGTATACGTCCAAGGAGTTTGAGTCCTTCACAAAGCCATGGGAGTTCAGGCACGTCACATCAAGCCCATTTTTCCCACAGAGTAATGGCCTCTCAGAGAAATCAGTACAGACGGCCAAAGCTCTCATGGACAAAGCCAAAGCTGATGGACGGGACCCATACATCAGTCTTTTAGAATATCGAAACACACCAGTCGACAATTTCAAATCACCAGCACAGTTGCTGATGAGCCGCAGGCTACGCTCCGTCCTGCCAATCACCGACCAGCAGTTGCAACCAGAGATCGTCAGTCACCAAGAGGCACATGCAACGAGAGTACAGAGACAACAACATCAAAAGAGATACTTCGACAGGTCAAGCAGGCCACTACCACCACTACACAGTGGAGAGCCCATCAGACTCCAGGAACAGGGGCACTGGAAGCCAGCAGTGGTCGTGCAGCCTGCTAACACCGAACGATCATATATCATCCGCACTCCAGAGGGACAGGTGTATCGCCGTAACCAGAGACACCTCCGAAGCACCAAGGTACACCACTCTCACCCACCTGAACCGACCCCATACTCACCTGACGACAACACACCGGAAGAAAACCACGCACCTTTCACACGCACAAGCGAAGCAATGGACTTGCCTGCTTCGCATGCACCAGAACTGCCATCTGATTCGGAAGCAGAGGCTTCATACCGCACCAGGTCAGGCAGAGAGGTAAAGCCTCGAGCCATTTTGGACCTATGAATTGTAAAGGGTGTACGCCGAACGCTGCCCTGAAAAAAAAAAAGAAAAGAAAAAACGAATGTAACCTTATATGTGTAAACTGAAACCGTCATATTTATCGGTGATTCTGATTATTGTTGTGAATTTACAGTCAAGACTTTTCACAAATGTGTTTGATATTTTCATACGATATTTTCTATTACAGTGCAATGCATACTGCATATGGGTTCACTACTTCGCTAAAATGTTAAATGATGCATTCTGGTATTGAGACATGTTAGGCCGATACCTGTGTAAGTTCTACAATACGTTCCAGTCTTTTTATAGTATCGTTTTGCACTAACCAGGTACCTCACACAGAATCTGTCTATTGTGCCATGTTTATTCATTTAATATTTGTTCCCAGTTTACTAACCTGATATGATGCTATTTTATGCATACATGGTACAGGCAGCACTTTACTATTTTGTTTTGTTTGTTTCCATAAAAAGGGGGATGTAATATTCATAGCCAATGAAGACCCTATGTTGGATGAGTGGCATTTTAATCAGGCATCTGTTTAGGCAACTACATGCTCAAAGCAGCCCGGTAGGGGTCCTGGCTTGGATTGCGGAAGTAAGGTTAGAGACACATAACTAACGGTAGAGAAGTTGGAGGTAGATGACCTGTTGGAATAAAAACACAACTCAAAGCCTGAAGAAATCGTCCTGCAGTTGATTCCATACATGGAAATATTACACTTGGCACAAAATGCTTTTCAAGGCGGACAGTGTGTTGTGAAAAAGCCATTTAGTCTGCTTGTGCTCTTGCATCTTATGTTGTCATACCAGACATACAATGCCAGAGCTTGATAGTACCTCTTTGCAAAGATGACTTTTCTGACAAGAATAGTGGTTAGAAAATGTGTACAGTGTGAGGAAAATCCACGTCTTAATCAGTCTGCAGTGTACTGTTCACCCATTCATTGCATGTGCATGTTTTCAAGACATGCAGAAAGAAATCTGTCGAAGGTAAAACATTCAACCTTTGCAAAACAATTTTGATATCATTTGGGGTTTTTTCTCAAAATGTTGATGCTTATCTTTATGTGGAGACATTTTTTGTTAACATGTTACAATGAAAATATAGCCATGATCCTTTTATACTGTATTCTATAATGTTGTTTTATTAGGGACCGAGTCCCTTTGGGACAGAGGACCCTATTGTATTTCTAGCGTTTTATTATTATACCGCCGCCTCTTTGAGCTGTAATTTGACCCCCTTAACATGCTTCAAAACTCACCAAATTGGACACACACATCAGGACTGGAGAAAATTGTGATCTAATCAAAAAACCAAACCCCACAACTCAAAATTGCACTCTAGCGCCCCCTAGGAAGAAAACACAGACAAAACTGCCTGTAACTCCCTGTAGTAATGTCGTAGAGACATCAAACAAAAACCTCTATGTAGGTCTCACTTAGACCTATATTTCATACACTGACAACCCCCAGCAAAAAACGTCCTGCAATTCCCCCTTCAGAACAAAAGTTGTGTAAAAATAGACACCTTTTTTCCAACGTTATCTCTTCTGAGCGCGTTTTTTGCGTCGGCTTCAATTTAGCACAGGAGAGAGATTGAACCCTTCTGATTAAAAGTTGATGAAAGAGTTTTAATTACTGCTCCGGTTTGAATTTTATGAGCCCTCAAAGTCGGTCCCGTCCATCGCTGCTTGCAGCTTTAATTTATTTAGATTTTGACTTCTATTAATTTGTACATAAAAAGGCAAATGTATTCAGTACTACTCAGTGCTTTTCCTACCATAACCCTGAGAGGTATTTTCTTTATATAGTATAGCCCCAGAAGTATTTTCCTCCTCTCATAAATAAACCAAAAAGTTGTATTTAATTTATATAATTTACAAGACAGTATATACATTATTTTACAACATGTTTCTCTACATTGTGCGATCACATTGATTAAATGACACACATCCTGGATCATTTCAATTGATTGGGGGATGGTGGTTACCATATACAACAGGGGTGTCCAAAGTGCGGCACGGGGGGGCACACCGACCAGTAGGAGGCCACATGGAAGACCCAGGACACTTGGGAGCAGGACGAAGTGGCTGGGGAGAGGGAAGTCTGGGCTTCTCTGCTAAGCTGCCCTTGTGACCCGACCTCAGAAAAGCAGAAGAAGATGGATGGATGGCATTTTTGCCATAAAAAAAACTGTGTTTTCTTTGGGGGAAAAAAAGACTATAAACATGGAAAAAAAGGAAACTTTGGGATCAGATAGATCTGAAGTTGACCTATAGATATTTTATAGGCGTTGAAGGTAAAAGGAAATATAAATACAGTACTTTTAGTTAACACTGAAATGACTAAGACCCTTTTTGGTCCCTGGGACATTTAACATTCATCAAAATTCATCAAAGGCTTGCGGAGCTGGCGCTGAGCACCGGGACGTACAAGATTCACAGTGTCTTGGCTGAATGAGCAGGTATCGGACACCTCGGTCTCCTTAGACACATCCTCGCTCATCCTGGCCGAAAGTTAGTGGGCGGCCGAGGGTGGAGTTGGCTCTCTTGGTTGCTTTGTTGGGTCTGCTCCTGTCTCTGGCCATGCTCCCCCCCACCCCAGCAGACGATGAATGTTTTTATTTTATTTTTAATTTTTTGTTGTTGTTGTTTTACTTTGTTGCTGTATGTAGATGGTTGCATCAGCTCTGCTCTTTTAATGTCTTTTGTGTTCTTTGATGTTTCCGTCTTACACACATGCTTATGTGTGCTATGAATATGATTTTTTTCCCCCATTGGCCTCAGTCTGGACCCCCTCTCCAGGGGCCCAGGCTTAGACTGATTTTTTTTTTGGCAAATCAGGCTTTCAAGTGGAGAGACTGTGAAGAAGATCTGTTGAGTGCAGATAAGATAAGCTTGAAGTTCATTATGTTGACAGTGTTAACATGCAAATATACACTTAATTAAATTAATGCATGACTGAAGGTGGCTGCATACTTTTACACTTCATACCTCTTCTTGTTAAAATATAACACGTCGGAGAGCATTAGTGCATGATTGAAGTTGCTTATGTAATCAGTGTGGAGATAAAGGCATTGTTGTTTATCACTTTTCCAGTCATCTGAGTTTAACAACAACTGCAAGGTTTTTATTTCACATTTGGTTCAGCTCCCAGGGCCAAATGATTCAGAGAGGCTGTCACATGACACATGATAATGAGGAGGCTGCACTACAGCAGCAAGATGACAGCAAGGAGGTGGCCTCAAACACATTACAGCAGCAAAATGTGTGCCTGAGTTTCTCACGACAAGAATCTGTCCCGTTAACGGATTGTATCATGCAAAACCCAATTTGGAGGCAATGCAAAGACATTTACAAAATAATTGTACCTTTTTCCAAACATGCCTTTTGAGATTAGTCCAAGCTTGTGACATCAGCATACTTGCCAACCTTGAGACCTCTGATTTCAGGAGGTGGGGGGGACATGGTTAAAAGGGGAGGAGTATATTTACAGATAGAATCCATCAAGTCAAGTATTTCATATATATATATATATAAATAAAAGAAATACTTGAATTTCAGTGTTCATTTATTTACACATATACACACACATAACACTGATCTACTCATTGTTGAGTTAAGGGTTGACTTGTCCATCCTTGTTCTATTCTCTGGCACTATTTTTCTAACCATGCTGAACACCCTCTCTGATGATGCATTGCTGTGTGGCACGCACAAAAGTGCTTGCATCAAATGCACTAGAGTCTGGAATCTTCCATCTCTCCCTAGCATGGCCCAAAACCGGTCAATCTTTGCTTCCTGAGGAAGATCTTCACTGCCAAGCACTTGGTAGTCCACTACTTCTTCCCGGAGGCTATCCAGGTCCAATCGCAGCTGCGGCTTGGAACTTACAAGCGTATTTCTTCATCTTACTCGTCGTCGGCGTCGCCACGGCTGTATCTTCCTCGTTCTTCTGCTTCGTCTCCTTGTTGTGTGTGCAGTTGTGCACTGCACTCTCTAAAAGCCGGAGATGTTATTGTCACATATGCATGTACAGTAGATGGCAGTATTGTCCTGTTTAAGAGTGTCACAACTTGCTGTTTACGGCAGACGAACTGCTTTACGGTAGACGAAAACGTGACTGCTGTTGTTGTGTGTTGTTACCGCGCTGGGAGGACGTTAATGAAACTGCCTAACAATAAACCCACATAAGAAACCAAGAACTCGCCCTCGATCATTCTACAGTTTTTAACGTGATTGGGGAGGCACGCTGTTTATATTGTGGGAAAGCGGACGTGAAAACAGGCTGTCGACACGTCACTCAGGTCCGCATGGAGCTGGAGGGGGCGTGGCCTCCAGCTCCGCCTGAATTTCGGGAGATTTTCAGGAGAAAATTTGTCCCAGGAGGTTTTCGGGAGAGGCGCTGAATTCCGGGAGTCTCCCGGAAAATCCGGGAGGGTTGGCAAGTATGGACATCAGCATATTTATTGATAGGAAGAAGGCACCATAATGCCTGATATAGGATTGCACAATACGATGCACAATATTGGCCGACGATAGATTTAAATTCTATCGCGGCTAACTTGCATGTTGGTGACACTTTCTAGCTGTGTCCGGTAAATTGACATATTCCACAAACCCGTCCTCAACGCAATGCAGCGTCCTCGCTATCGAGCGCAGTTGATGTCCCTCCACAGTACGAAGCCGCTTCTAAGTCACAAATCCTTGGCTCTGTATCAGCAAAAAAGCATCACTGGAGGACTGATGATAAACCGTGGGGGGGGGATCAATACAAATATCGACAATAACGATACCATAATCAGTATACGGTCAATACTACTGGGATTAGATCAATATTTTACTATCCCAACATGTTTTGTTGTTCCTATAGTACCTATTTTTTAACTAACACAACTACTAAGTGAAGTATTATTGTATGTATATAAATAATACACTGGGTAGTTATGACTGGAACATGTTTTATTTCAACCCGGTTGTTTACATGGCCGGCATGCTAGTAGTGGTGTTACATCATAAAAGGTCCGTCGTGCATCCGCCGCGTCATATCCGTTCTCAGCACATATCACTACATCCCCCCTGTTTAGTTCTAACACCTCCCCTGTAAATTTAGTTATAATAAATTCTCTGCAAGAAACACAAAAAACATAACATTCCTCAGGTAACCAACATGAGCGATATCACTTTCAAACATTAGTGCAAACATCAGTAAGTAGTGTAATGTCCATTAATTCCCTTGTTCCTGTTTTTTTTTTTTTTTGTGTAAACACCTATAATACAATAATATACTACAATAACGTCAATGATTCAATAAGAACCAACGTAACATGGACTACACATAGTCCTTGTAGTGAGAGGGCCTGTGTATAGCCCTACCACCTCTTGTGTGCCTCTGTCCTGGGCTATTGGGTGCCTGTGATCTGGTGTGTTTAGGATCTGGGCTATTGGGAGACTGTGTGTCACATGGTGGCGTTGTGGCCGTGTCCGGTGGCCCATGGTGACCCTGGAGAGTGTCCTCCTCTTGGTGCTGTGGCTCAGCAATGTGGGCCTGGTTTATGCTTCTCTGCATTTGTGGGTTGTATAGCTCACGCAGGTGGCTCCTGCACCGTCTGATCCGGTTGCCATTTGGTGTTTGTACAACATAGCTTCTTGGCTCATTGCACTTTTGTACAACAATAGCTGGATGCCATGTTCCTCTGTCCTTGTTCACCACCGTCACATGCTGTCCGGGACAGAGTGGGGGCAGTTCTCTGCGGCATCCACGGTCGTGGTGCTCCTTCATGTCCTCTGTTCTTTGTTCCAGGTGTAGCCTATGTTCCTCCTTCCCTGGATCTGCTCTGCTTGGTAGCAGGGTAGCAATAGGTCTTCCAAACATCAGCTCTGCAGGTGATGGTAGTTTGCTATCGATGGGTGTTGCTCTGACTTGCAGTAATGCCATCGGAAGGTCGCCTCCATGTACCAGGGTTTTTGTTACAATCGATTTGATGTGTCTCACATGCCTTTCAATGAACCCGTTGCTCTTTGGGTAGTGGGGCGAGCTTGTAATGTGCTTGATCCCCCAGTCTGTTAAACATATCTTGAAGGCCTGCCCTGTGTACTGAGGCCCGTTGTCTGTTAGGATTTCGTCTACCCGTCCGAATAGCGACATGTATAATCGCAGCTTTTGTGCGACCGCATGGCTAGACGCCGGCACAGGCATCTCATCTACTAATGGGTATTTGGAGTACCTGTCTACAGTTAGAAGGAACAGGCGACCTTTGACCTCAAATAGGTCAGAGGCCACAGACTGCCATGGTTTTGACGGTAAGTGGTGTGGGTGAAGGGGTTGTTTTGGGTTTGCATCCTGATGTTCCACACACACCCTGCATGACCTGCACACACTCTCAATGTCATCATTCATTTTAATCCAGTATACACTCTCTCTTGCAAGGCGACGTGTTTTCTCGATGCCTTGGTGGCCAACATGTAGCTGTGTCAGTATGTCATCAGTCATAGATTCTGGAATGAGTATCTGTCTGCCTTTGAATATGACTCCTGATTCCATTGCAAGCTCATCTCTGAAGGACCAGTAGGCACGCAGATCTTTCGGCATGTCCTTGATGTTCTCTGGCCAACCTTGGTGGATTACATCTTTGAGTGCGTTGAGTCTGTGATCCTTGGCAGTCTCATTGCGGAGAGCATCCTGCTTCTCAGGGGAAAAGTTTATTATTGCGACAGTGTGTTGCTGTGGGTCTTCGATCTCTGCATCAACACCATCAATGCGTTCATCCAGCTCTATGTCACCGTGGTTTTCAGGGTTTGGCAGCCGGCTCAGGGTGTCCGCCAGAATCATTTGGGGTCCTGGTCGGTATATGACATCATAGTTGTATCCCTGTGTCTTTATCAGCATGCGCTGGAGTCGTGGTGGTGCAGCATGCAATGGCTTCGCACATATGGTGACTAGTGGTTTGTGGTCCGTTACCACGATAAACGATTTCCCATAAAGGTATGTGTGGTATCGCTGCATCCCATACACTATGGCTAGCATCTCTCGCTCTATGTTACTGTACCTCGACTGGCAGTCAGTCAGTGTCTTGGAGCCAAAAGCGATGGGTCTGTCGTTCTGTACAAGGGCCATGCCCAATCCTTTCTGTGACGCGTCAACCTCGAGGGTTAAAGGAGTGTTTGGGTCATAGTATTTCAGGCAGGCATGCTCGGTGACTGTTGACTTCAGATCTTCGAAGCACTCCTGGTGGTCAGTGTCCCATATCCATGGTGCTTCGTTTTTTAGCAGCCCCCTCAGGGTGTGAGCTTTATCCGCAAACTTTGGTATATATGTATATAAGCATCCCTATGAACCTGTGCAGATCCTCTTTGCTTTGGGGTGTTGGCATTTTCTGTATGTCCTTAATCTTGGCTGGGTCTGGCCTGATGCCTTTTGCTGTGTACATGTTGCCAAAGAATGTAATGTTGTCTTGTTTTATTGTGCATTTTTCACTGTTGAACACAACACCTGCCTCAACGGCTCGTTCCATCAGGTTGATTAGGTTCCTGTCATGCTCTTCCTCAGTTTCACCACACACCGCTATGTCGTCGGCTATGCTGACCACACCCCGGAGCCCCTCCAGGATCTGGTCCATCTTGGCCTGGAAGAGGTCCTGAGAGACACTCAGACCGAATGGCAAGCGCTTCCAGCAGTACCTGCCGAATGGAGTTCGGAATGTTGTCAGGGGTTGTGATTCTTCATCAAGGCGAATAGACCAATACCCTGCTTTTGCGTCAAGTTTGCTGAATATTTTCGCCCTTGCAAACTCTGGGTTAAGTTCCTCCACAGTTGGGATTTTGTGTGGGCACCGCCGAAGGCCGGCATTCAGCTTTTTAGGGTCCAAGCATATCCTAAGTGACCCGTCTTTTTTGGTGCTGTATGTCAGACTGGAGCACCAGTCTGTATGTTCTTCCACCTTCCGTATCACATCTTGCTCTACCATTTTATTCAGCTCTGCTTGCAACTTGTCCTTTATGTGGATACTGCATTTCCGTGGGGGGTCGATGAATGGTTCAGCATCCTTTTTTAAATAGAGTCTGGCGGTTCCACTGAAGTTGCCTATCTTGTCAAACTGGTCTGGATAAGCTGACTTAAGTTTTGCGATGGTTGTTATCCTCTTCAGTGGCCCTGTCCCTCTGTCTCTGGCACTGTCCCTCTCCTTCACTGTGTCAACATTGACAGTTACCAGGTTCAACATTTCGCTCGTCGGCAGTCCAACTACAGCCGGGCCTGGTACATCCACTAAGTAGAACTTGGTGTTGACCCATTTGGACTCTTTGTATTGACACGGAATGTCAATGGTACCCAGGCAGGGGATCTGATGACCACTGTATGCTGATAGCCTCCTGTAGTTTTTCTTCAGCTTTTTCTGTGCACACGCATCCTTGCCATACATCTGCTTGAAGGTGCGTAGTGGGAGTGTGTTGCCAGATGCTCCTGTGTCTATTTTTAGGCGGAGTGTGTATCCGTAACCCCGTAAGTCAGGCGGCCTCACCTTCAATGTTGTGTATGCCTCTTCTCTGGGTGCTTTGCTCTCTATGCTGTACATACATTTCTCGCTGATGGTGATTGAGTGAAATTGTGATTGGTACTCACATTCCTCATCGGCCTCCGAGCCATCTATGGTGTTGATATGAGACTCACCACGTTGCCTGTTGTGGCCCCTGGAGGCTTGTTGTCTGTCACGTCTCTGTTGTGGTGGGGGGGACTTACTCCTTTGGCCCCCACCCCGCCCGGAGCGTTGCTGTCTCAGCTGCTTGCTTTTCCTACAGCACTTCGCCCAATGGCCTCTTGCACCACAGGCAGAGCATTCGTCATTATATGCGGGACATTGACGGGGTTTATGGCTCCTACCACAACTTGGGCACGTCCGCCCTCTGTCCACAGCGTGGATTTTCTCACTGTGTGACATGCCAAGTTGCTGTAACTGTTCATTACCTGCTGATAGGGCTTCGTATTTTCGCCCTTCTGTTAGTACATCCGCCAGAGAGTGGCCTTTGGGTTTGCTATACAGGTCATTTCTCAGAGCATCATGAGGTGTACTAGCAATGATGAGTTCAATTAGACGTTCGTTGAGCTCTTCATCAGTAAACTGGCATTTTTGAGCTAACGTTCTGGCTCTGGTAACAAAGTCGTCAATGCTCTCATTTGGCTTTTGCCTGTACTGCATTAGGTGGAGTCTATGGATCCTAAAATTCACATTCAGTTTCAACTGACCTTCATAGAATTCCCATAGTTTAGCAGGCTTCTTCTTGTCATCCTCACTGAGACCACTTGCATTCAGCCGTTTCAGTCCTTCATCTCCAATGCCACGGCATATTTTCCTCGCTTGCTTAGCAGCATCTGTTATTTCTTCATCCTCTAGGTAAAGAATAATTTTCTGTTTAAACAGTGATATGGCCTCACTCAGGTCCGGGTCGGTCCAGTTCATGGTCGGTAGGTGTGTAGCCATGGCGCACTCTCGTTTGTGTTGCTCCCGACGTGCAGACCGCTGCTATCAGTTAGCTCGGCTCCTCACGTGTGGTGCGGGCGACGACAGAATTATCCTCGGACAACTCCCCCTCTCGTTCTGCTCCGTGGGTGATCACTTTAGTCACCGCTGCCACCATGAAGTATTATTGTATGTATATAAATAATACACTGGGTAGTTATGACTGGAACATGTTTTATTTCAACCCGGTTGTTTACATGGCCGGCATGCTAGTAGTGGTGTTACATCATAAAAGGTCCGTCGTGCATCCGCCGCGTCATATTCGTTCTCAGCACATATCACTACACTAAGTAAGTTATACAATCCCTTATATAACCAGCAATCTAGTCTAATGCATCTAAACAGGAACTAAATAAAATCCAGTTTACCCAAAACAGAGCTGCGAGACTAGCTCTCCATTGCTCATTTAGGACTGGTATTGAGACAATGCATCATGAGTTGTCATGGATGAAAGTTGGTGAAAGACTAGCTTGTAGTTTAAAAACATCTATACATACCATAAACCTGCTTATCTGTATTCTCAGCTGTTGCTTGCTCGTGACAGTCACAACTATGGGACCAGGCTAGCCCTGAGAGGTGCTCTCACCCACCTTAAATCTAGAACTGATGTTTTGAAAAAGACTGTTATGTATCGGGCAATCACTTACTGGAATCGACTTCCACAATATCTGGTATCAATCACCAGCAGAGTGGGTTTTAAGAATAGACTGAGAGGAGAAGTATTGCGGAAAAACATTATTCTAGATTGTACCTAATGTCATGACTGGTTCATTTATCTTCTTTTGACTTATTATTTGCTTAAATTCATTCTTGTTTCTGGTTATTGTTTTCATATTGATATTATCTTGATTTTGAATGTACTTTATGTCATATGTTATTCATTATGGTACTTTTTCATTACATATAATATTGTTGTATTTGGTACACTAATGTGTATGTTGTAGGCCATTGGTTCTTTGTTTTATTTTTGGAAAAAAAAATATATATATTTTTAGATGGCTCTTTTTTTTTATCTTTGGTGTGAACATTATCATGTAAACTGCAAGTTATTGTTTTTTTGTTTTTGTTGTTGCTATTTTTGTGCTACAAACTTGTATTATTTATCTTGTTGTACGACATTGTAATATTTTGTTTTGTGGTTGTGTGATGTTTTTTGCCTGGACCCCAGAAGAAGAGTCTCCACTGCGGTGTAGACTAATGGTGATCCTTAATAAACTAAACTAAACTAAAATTAGCAGTGGCAGTTTGCCAGCATTGATGACAGCTGTGTTGAATCTTTTCACTGGATTGTAACACTAGTTAATAAAGAGATTGAATGTGCTTCGATGGCTGTCCTTTCTCCTTGTCCACAAATATCATGTCACTTCAATCATTGATTTGTTGTTAATTATTCCCTCATAGTAGTAGCAGGGGTGTGTGTACTTAGCCTACATGTTGTTTGCTGTGTGATGTTACATCTTCCTATTTAATATCAAGTTCACTCTAGGATGGTGCTGCTTGTTGCTTTCACGAGTAAAAAGTTACTTCCTGCATAGAATTTGCTGTGCTTCTGACGCTGTCATGTTGACATACACTCTGGAAATTAGTTTCAGTTCAGTTTATTTCGAACGTGCATACGATAAAATGTAATGCATCACATATTTCCAGTTGTTTCATTACAACACGTCCGAAAAGGAGTAGGAAGAAGCAGAGCTTATTTAATATTACCCCTTTTCATATCATAGCAATTGTATCCCATTTCCTTGTTCTCTGTTTGTAACAGAACAGTGAATACATAAATATACCATAAGTAAGTAAACAAATATTAAATACATAATCATTATCTCAAAAAAAAAAGTTTAAAGTTGTTCATCATAATTGTTCTTTTTTGTAATTTGTGAACACATGTAGTTTGAACAGTCTCTTCAATTGACTCAAACTGGTGCTTTGTTTGATTTCTTTGCTTAATTCATTCCATAATTTATTTCTGCATACGGGTCTGTTAAAGGTTTGAAGTGTTGTACGCGCATACATATTTTTTCAAATACATTTTCCTCTTAGGTTATATTTCTCCTCTTTTGTTGAGAAGAACTGTTGAACATTGTTGGGTAGCAGGTTATAATTTACATCATTTTAGCTGTTTGCAAATGCACCAAGTTATTGAATTTAAATATTTTAGTTAAAATAAATAAAGGGGTTTGTATGTTCTCTATATCCAACATTATGCATTATTCTAATTGATCTTTTTTGTAACACCGTTAGTGAATGAAGCGCATATTTGTAGTTGTTTCCCCATATTTATACACAATAACTCAGATATGGTAACACTAGCTAGCAGTAGAGAATATGAAGTGATTTTTGGTCCAGAACATCCATCCAATCATTTTCTACTGCTTGTCCCTTTTGGGGTCGCGCGGGGGGTGGGGGGCTATTTTAGCTGCATTCAGGCGGAAGGCGGGGTGGTACACCCTGGACATGTTTTGCTTTATTCATTATTGACGTGTTTCTTGCTACTTTGTTGTTTATTTTTTACATGAGATTTCCAGTTCATTTTATCATTTATTATTACACCCAAAAATGTGTTTTATTTGACCCTTTCAATATCTACTCCGTCTATTTGTATTTGTGTTTGACTTTCCCATCGAATAGCATTATTTTAGTTTTACTGAGGTTCAAAGATACTGTGACGATCTGTCACTCCACTTCTGTTTGTGGTTCCCTGTTTTGGTATTTGTTTTCTGTCGGCGCTCTTATTTTTGTTCCCCTTCCTGCTTGTATCCCTGAGCGCTCGTTTCCCTCACCTGTCCCTGTTTGGCAGCTGGTTGCAATACCAACAAATTACCACAGCCCTGGTTGCAATTGCCAATCAGGCTGCTATTTATGCCTGCCTCGCCTGTTCGTTAGTGCTCGAGGATTGTTAATGTTTAGGACCTTTGCATGCATGACTGCTTCTCCCTATTTTGAGTATATTAAAGATTCTTACTTGCACATCGTTCTCCTGTTTCATGCATCTTGGAGTCACAACTACCGCAGCCATGCGAGTTCACCACAGATGGTCTGTTTTTTGTAAAACCATCTTTTTAATTTGTTAATTTCTTCTGTTATTATTTGTATTAGCTTCTGTATGTTCTCTCCTGAACAAAACCGTTGTATCATCTGCAATAATACTAACTGTAAGTCCTTTGTAACTTTACAAATGTCATTTATATAAAGATTGAACAATTTTGGTCCAAGTATTGATCCCTGAAGTACGCCAAAAGATATTTTCAGCTCTGTAGAAGTGTGTTCGCCTATCTTCACGTATTGCCTCCTGTTGGTTAAGTAAGTTCTTAACCAGTTCAAGACCAACCCTCTGATTCCATACCTTTCTAATTTGTTTATTAAGATTATTTACCACTTGCCAAGATTTTAAGAGCTATTTACTTATTTTTAGTCATTGACTATACATCAGAATCTTAATTTTAGCATGAATAATTATATTTTAAAAAATCTTAAAATTATTATTTAAACTATTTAAATAAGATATTTTGGTATTCCCCACATGAAACATCTTGTTTAAAGATTCTGCATCATCCCGAGGATGCTTGATTTAAGAATGTCAACTTGAAAAATGCTTGTTTTCAGAATGAAATACTTATTTATATCTTTAAAATCCTGCCAATTTCTAGATATACAAATCTTAATTTAGGTTGTCTTATCAGGTACAATAAACTCGCTGCATGGATGGATTATTTCACTAGTTTTTAAATACTGTTTTCCTAAAATCTAGTCTAGTTATGTTATATTTTGTCAGCTTTTTTTTTTTGCAGTGCAACCACATCAAAAGTAGCGTGCCACGTTAAATCAAACATATCGGTAATGGTATTGTAACATACATAAAAGTAATTAATTAGATTACTCGTTACTAGTAAAAGTAAGGGCGTTAGTAATGCCGTTTTTTTTAACACTGGTAACAGATAATAGTTTCTAATTTTGTGTAGTTATTGTTTTGCTATATTGACTTTGTTTTCCTCAAACAATTGTATGTATTAAAAACAATAAGGAACTAGTGTTGTGTTGATATTGTTACACTGTCAATAACACTCACTATAAATATATTGAACAATTTACAGTTAATAACTGTGATCGGTATTGGTATCAGACAATCTCACTCATGGATGATCAATATGGCAGTATAAAACCCTCATAGAAACATCCCTAATTTTTAAACTTTAACAGAAGCGTAGATTAAACCATGTTTCAGCAGAAATTAACCAGCTGTGAGGAAATAAGCAAGTCGAATAACATTTCAGTACTGTAGTTTTGAGAAAATAATACAACTGGAAACGAATAAATATTTTAACGAATATGTCAGCAGACAATTTTTAAAATGATTTTATTATTAGTTATATGCCAAATAATATATTGATTTTAGGCCAAATCGCCCATCTTTCATGTAATTTATAATCTAGTTTGTAAGCATTTTTAGGAACAAACCCTTCAAAGTGATTGCTATCTCAGAAACATGGATCGATGCTAATAAAGGAATAGATTCTGATCTGGAAGTACGTTAACGACATCACATCATAATTACCAACACGGCGGGGGAAGGAGACGGTACAACGACAGGGATTAATAGGTTTATTGAAACTGATGATGATGATGTGTTGGGGTGTGTATGCTATTATACGTGAATGGTGCAAGACGATGTGTAGAATTAACAATGTAAATGTTACCAGAGTTTGTTGTAAGTGCGTGTTGGATGAATCCTTCGTCAGACCAGAGAGGCAAGGCGAGAAGACAGTCCGTGGGCAAGCGAGGGGTCGGGGCTGGAGAGAGGCGACGAGGTCCGTGTCCAAGCAAGGGTCGAGGATCAAGGGGGGCAGTCCAGAATCCAATGGGAAGTCCAGGCATACAGCTCGAAACAGAAGGAACACAGAGGACATAAGACACGGGCGCAGTGAAAGCACAGAGCGAGCAAGTACGCGGAGGGAAGCCAGAGACGGGATGCTTACTACAGAGAGTGAACTACGTTCTGGCATGGATGGGTGGATTTTGATAGTAATACTACAAGTGGTCTGCTGATCTACCAGTTGTCTACCAGTTTTCAAAATTTCTGACGGAAACTACGCGAAGGGAATCATGGATGACAACAAGACATTTCAAAGACTATGCACAGAGAAAATTATAATTGCTTTTAAGAATGATCAAGAACAGCAACATTGGGACAATGTGTACTGCAAAAATGATGTAGATAAACAAACGGTAAATTTTGAAACACTTTTCATGATGCTTTATGACAAACATTGTCCATGGAAACAACTTAGTATGAAGCAAAATAAATTTTATTGCAGGATTTTACACCCATCACCAGAGGTGTGGACTCGAGTCACATGACTTGGACTCGAGTCAGACTCGAGTCATGAATTTGATGACTTTAGACTCGACTTGACAAAATGTAAAAAGACTTGCAACTCGACTTAGACTTTAACATCAATGACTTGTGACTTCACTTGGACTTGAGCCTTTTGAATTGACATGACTTGACATGACTTGCTACTTTCCCCAAAACCCAAAGATGAAAAAGTTATTCGGGAGCGCTCCGTATTTTTCATTGTGTACTTGTCTATCAGCGTTGCGTGTGTCAGCTGGTGTGGTCTCAGTACAACAGCCAATCAAATTAGATCTACTTTGTTTTCATCACACAGCATTCATCCAATCAAATTGCAGGACAACCAACGAAGAAGACATGTCCAAACCACACGCCAGTGAACAAAAAATGATACCTAAAATAATTTTGTTTGGGTATAAAAATTACGAGGTGGTCAACACAAAACGGTTTGCAGTATGCAACACATGCGGTTCGAAAATTACTGATGGAGAGGCAACAACTTCCAACTTCGTCCGGCATTTGAAGTTGCACAAAGAACGGTATGTTTTGAATGTAAGATAACGTTTATTGGCTAAGTAACGTGACTTTTATTTGCTGTGTAGTTAAATCAGTGAGGCTGTAAACTCACTGCTAACGTTATAACGTTATTGCAAACACGGGAATCTGTTGCAGTTCACTACCTTATTCATACTTTTTGTTCAGTGATTTTTTTTAAGCAGGGTTACGTTAGTCAATATATCACACGTAACGTTAGACGGCGGTCAGCAGCACCGCGTATTTTAGCCACCTAAAAAAAGACAAAAATAGTAAAATAAAGGTCAGTTAAAATGTATACTATATTATGAATATGTGTACCGTTTTAGCTAGCTTTCTGACATACTGTTGGTTGTTTACCTCAGTGGTCCCCAACCCCCGGTACTGGTCCGTGGATCGATTGGTATCGGGCCGCACAAGAAATAATTTTTTTCTTTTTTTCTTTTTTTAATTAAATCAACATAAAAAACACAAGATACACTTACAAGTAGTGCACCAACCCAAAACAACTCTCTCCCCCCTTTTGTTCTGGGCATTGAACATGAAGACTCTTCCTTCACTGTTCCGAGTGGCCATGAGAGTCTTGGCAGTGCCTGCCTCCAGTGCTCCAGTGGAGCGAGTTTTCTGCCATGGTGGCATCATACTACGCCCCCATCGTGCACAAATGACTGACAGACTCTTGGCTAATTTGGTCTTTTGCAAATGCAATGCAGCATAGGGCCCTGACATATAAAAAGTACAACTTTTTTGTTATGTTCACGTATATGTCATGTTTTTTCAATGTTAACACTTTTGTACAAATAAGTACATTTGCACTTTATTTTTCAATGTGTTTGTTCTGTAAAGGAATGAGTTAATGTTTAAAATGACTGGTTAATAGTGCTATTATAAAGTGCAATGTCAGCACAATTTTCTTTCCTGCAATTTAAAATGCACTTGTTTTAATAATGTTGAAAAGCATACACAATCTGTGTTAATATATTAGTCTGTGGTTAAAAGGACTTGAAAGGACTCGAAACTCAAAATGCAGGACTTAGGACTTGACTTGAGACTTTCCAGTCTTGACTTTGGACTTGACTCGGGGCTTGCCTGTCTTGACTCGGACTTGACTCGGACTTGAGGGCAAAGACTTGAGACTTACTTGTGACTTGCAAAACAATGACTTGGTCCCACCTCTGCCCATCACTCAGCCCATCAACACCACACCAACACTCAACTCCGCCCTATTTGTTCCCCCCACAACACCTCTCTCCACTTTCCCTCTGACCTGTGGACTTCAGGTCTGCATTTAACCCACCCCTAATCTGAAAAACACTACAAATTTAGACATGTAGCTGTGAAATTAACCTGGAACTAGTCTGTCAATGTGAATTTACTACCTCATGTTCACTTCATTATCCTTCAGCTCTATTCACCACTACATCATTATTCCATTAGCCTTGTACATATTAGTTAGTTAAGTAGTTGTTGATAATTATACCTAATTATTTATGTTTATTGTTGACAATGTACAAAGAGAGAACAGTCTACAAAGCCATTAATTGTGTGTTAAACATATATGGCCAATAAAGGTGATTCTGATTCTGAACAATCAAAAAAAAATGCTTGTAACAAGAAGCATACATTATATAGAACTTGTATAACACAACGAGCTACAGAGACAGAAAATAAGTACAAAACATATTTTTTAAAACTAGCTCACTAGCATTTTACAAACATTTTAGGAAATAATATTACAGTCATTTATTAGACAGGAACAAAACAACATGAAAGCAACATGGGGCATCCTAAATAGCGTTATTAAAAATGATGCTAAGAAGGATTACCCTCAATATTCTCAAACAGAAAAAAAAAAATGAAAATATGAACTAAGTAGTAAGAGCTTTAATCACTACTTTGTGAATATTGGACCAAATCTAGAGACAATTATTCCAGATCATATGTCAGTTGAGGGCTTGAGTGACACTATAGACAGAAAACTAACCGCAATGTTCCTCAAGGACATGACAAAAGAAGAAATCATCAGTACTGTGAGTATATGTAAACCCAAGACCTCAACGGATTTTAGCGAAATTGATAGGGAAACGATAAAAAAGGTTATTGAAGAGATTTCAGAACCATTCATTCCTATCATTTCAAGATAAAATAAAACAGCCAAAGTTGTGCCGATTTATAAGACTGGAGAAAAACACCAGTTTACAAACTACATACCTGTTTCCTTACTTCCACAATTTTCTAAAATTATAAAAAAAATATATTAAACAAAAGATTGGACAAATTCATGAATAAAAGCGGAACACTCGCGGAGAGCCAATACAGATACAGAGCCAACTTTTCAACATAGATGGTATAAATCCAAATCACTGAAGATAGTACCAATGCAACAGATGGTAATAAGTGTGCAGCTGCAGTGTTTATGGCTCTAACAAAAGCATTTGACACAATTAATCTCAATATCTTGATTAGCAAATTAGAACGGTATTGCATCAGAGAGCTGGTCTTGAACTGGGTAAGAAGTTACTTATCCAACAGAAAGTAATATGTGAAGTTAGGCGAACACACTTCTACAACACTAAATATATCTTGCGACATGCCCCAAGGATCAATACCAGAACCAAAACTGTTCAATCTCTATATAAACGACTTTTGTAAATTTACAAAGGACTTAAAGTAGTACGGTACTAGTTGCAAATGATATGACTGTGCTTTGTTCTGGAGAGAACACACACACAAGCTAAAACAAATAATAACAAAAGAAATGATCAAATTAAAGGGATGTCTTGACAAAAACAGACTTCTTCTTCTTTGAATCTCAGTAAAACTAAAATAATGCTATTTGGTAACAGTAGAAAATAAAATCCAACAGAAATTAAAATAGACAGAGTAGATATTGAAAGGGTAAAATAAATTTAAATTTTGGGTGTATAATAGATGATAAAATAAACTGGAAGTTTCATATAAAAACATACAACATAAGGTGGCAAGAAATATGTCAATAATGAATAAAACAAAAGATATACTGGGAAAAAAATTGTCCCATATATATACTGCTTGCTAGTTTTACCATATCTGAGTTATGATGAATGACGTACTAAAGTATCCTTCATTCACTAACCGCGTTACAAAAAAAGTCAGTTAGAATAATGCATATTTTTGGATATAGAGAACATACAAACCCTTTATTTATTGAATCAAAAATATTGAAATTAAATGATTTGGTGCATTTGCAAACAGCAAAAATTATGCACAACGCAAACTATAACCTGCTACCCAAGAATGTACATTTGTTTTCCTCAACACAAGAGGAGTAATATAACATTAGAAAAAACATCTAATTTAAAACATTTGTATGCACGTAAAAAACTTAAAACCTTTAGCATATCAGAATGTGAAATAAAATTAGCGTATGGATTAGGCAAAAAAAGTCAAACCAAGTAAAAATATGATTGAGTTTCAGAAACTGTTCAAGCTCAAAGTGTTTACAAAGTACAAAGAAGAGGATAAACATTTAAAACTTTATTGTACAATGAGATCATCTTCATTATGTGAATTACAACGTATTCAACTATGTAATGAGAAATGTACTAATTACAGATTTAACTTGTGTACAAATTGAAAAGGGAAAGTATACAAATGTGATAGTAATTGCTATTAAATAGAAAAGGAGTAGGATTAAATAAGCGTTGTTTCTTCCTACTCCTTTTGGGACATGTTGTAATGAGAAACTGGAAATATGTGACATATCATATTGCAACTGTATGCACGTTCAAAATCAATTTAAACCATAATCCATCATTAGTTATTTATTATTTTATTTATTGATCTAAATTACTTAGATGTATTTAGTATTTATTAATTTGTATTTATTTTCAATGTATTTTTATATTATTTGACATTCAAACACAAGAAGTGAACAAACTATCAGAAGTAACTGGGACATAGAGATTAAAATGGTCGGCCTAAGCGCTGTTTCTTACTACCCGAACATATTAAATAGTGAAAACGTAAACATGCTATGTTGGTCAATTGTTAAACATGTCTAATACAAATAAAACCATTACCATTATTAGTGTTAGTAGTATAAGTAGTTGTGGTCATACGAAAAAACTTATTGACCCCTGCCTGTTTCAAAGCCCCTGTTTGTCATGGTTGTAGCCAGCTATGAGCAGACTGCAGTAAATATTGTCCTTTTTAGACATATGTTTGTATGAGATACAGTACGTGGTCAGAGTGATGCCCTGTGCCATAGATGTGGCTTGTCATGCAGTATGTATAACTCACTTTCAGAGGTGGGTAGTAACGCGCTACATTTACTCCGTTACATCTACTTGAGTAACTTTTGGGATAAATTGTACTTCTAAGAGTAGTTTTAATGCAACATACTCTTACTTTTACTTGAGTATATTTATAGAGAAGAAACGCTACTTTTACTCCGCTACTTTTATCTATATTCAGCTCGCTACTCGCTACTAATTTTTATCGATCTGTTAATGCACGCTTTGTTTGTTTTGGTCTGTCAGACAGACCTTCATAGTGCCTGCGTTTCACCAAATACAGTCACTGGTGACGTTCACTCCGTTCCACCAATCAGATGCAGTCACTGGTGACGTTGGACCAATCAAACAGAGCCAGGGGTCACATGACCTGACTTAAACAAGTTGAAAAACTTATTCGGGTGTTACCATTTAGTGGTCAATTGTTCGGAATATGTACTGTACTCTGCAATCTACTGATAAAAGTTCCAATCAATCAATCAAAACTGTGAAGGAAAAAATACCATTTTTTATTTCAACCGTACATCCCGTCAAAAGCCTAAAGACTGACTGCACAGTTCCTGTCTTCACAATAAAAGTGCCGCTCCATTGCGACTGCGCTTTCAAAATAAGAGTCTCCAAAAGCCAGCGCAAACAAGCTAGCAAGCTACGGAGTTTGCCGCCAATGTATTTCTTGTAAAGTGTATAAAAACGAATATGGAAGCTGGACAAATAAGATGCTAAAAACCAACCACTTTCATGTGGTATTAGAAAGGAGGAACTTGTTTTTCTCCTCCATTTGAAAATGTTGACGTTATCATCACTACTGTCTGATTACAATCAATGCAAGTCATCAGAATCAGGTAATACACCAACTTATATTCTTGTCTTCATGAAAGAAAGGAATCTATATGTGTTAAACATGCATGTATATTCATTAAAACACCTTTAACATATAAACAAAAGCGGCAAAATAAATAAATATAAATTATATACTGTATATATCAATGTATGTATGTATATATATGTATGTATATATATATATATATATATATATATATATATATATATATATATATATATATATATATATATATATATATATATATATGATGTGTGTGTGTATGTTACTCATCAGTTACTCAGTACTTGAGTAGTTTTTTCACAACATACTTTTTACTTTTACTCAAGTAAATATTTGGGTGACTACTCATTACTTTTACTTGAGTAATAAATCTCTAAAGTAACAGTACTCTTACTTGAGTACAATTTCTGGCTACTCTACCCACCTCTGCTCACTTTTACATGGGCAAATAAGAAAGCTAAATAATAACAATGGTGGCGGTAAGTAGTCAGAACTGCTTAATACTGGATTGGCAGCCTCAGGGAGCTTTACAAGGCCAGTGTATATTCAATATCACAATACATTGTTAATGATATGTTAATCTTATACATTATGTTGTGGCGGTCTTGAGTCAACAAGTAAAAGTCAGAGGCGCTTCATCTGTGCTGGAGAAAAACACTCTTTCATGGGGCCAACAAATGCCAACACTGGCTTTACATAGCAGAGATTTGATAACAAGGGGGAAGGTCACCTAGCACACCACTAACTAGACATGGTGCAACACAAAAACACAAAATAACAATCGCGCAACACGTAACAGGCAAAGAGCTATAGATATAGGTGATATGGCCTATAATCTATATTGCAACATATAATGCAGCATCTTGCAATAACAATATACATCACATTATAACATTTGGCATATAAATGATAACGGGAGCATTTCAAAGCGAGTTACAAAGGTTCCTAATTTGGCTGCTGACGTATGCAGTATTATATTGTGTAATTTAAGGATGTAATATTTTGTTGAAATCATTATAATCTACTAGTAGATATTATAATAATTTACTTTCAGACTTACTGAAAATATCTGGTTATTTTTTGCTTTAACATGGTTATATCTACACCATTCATCAATCGTCTTCCGCTTATCCAATGACCGGTCACGGGGGCAGCAGCCTAAGTAGAGAAGCCAAGTCTTCCCTCTCCCTAACCACTTCATCCCTGGAAGATCCCAAGGCGTTCCCAGGCCAGCTGGGACATAAAGTCTCTCCAATGTGTCCTGGGTCATTCCCTTGGCCTACTACCGGTTGGACGTGCCTTGAACACCTCAGGTAGGCATCGGGGGGTCATCTTAACCAGACGCCTGAACCTCCTCACCTGGCTCCTCTCAATGTGGAAGAGCAGTGGCTTTACTCCGAGCTCCTCCTGAATGACAGAGCTTGTCACTCTAACTTTAAGGGTGATGCTCTGCCAACCCGACGGAGGAAACTCATTTCGGCCACTTTCGGTCATAACCCAAAGCTCCTGACCATAAGTGAGGGCTGGAACGTAGATTGACCGATAAATTGAGAGCTTTGCCTTCTGGATCAGTTCCTTCTTCACAACGACGGACCGATACAGCGTCCGCATCACTGCAGACGCTGCATCTATCCGCCTGTCGATCTCACAATCCACTCTTCCCTCACTTGCGAACAAGACCCAGAGGTAGCACTCCACCCTTTTCCGGGCGAGAATCATGTACTCGAACTTGGAGGTGTTGATTTTCATCTCAGTCGCTTCACACTCAGCTCCGATTCAGTGAGAGCTGAAGATCCTGGCCAGATGAAGCCAGCAGGTTCACATCATTTGCAAAAAGCAGAGACCTGATCCTGCAGCCACCCAACCGGATCCCTTTCTGACTGCGCCGAGAAATTCTGTCCATAAAGGTTATGAACAGAATGGGTCACAAAAGGAAGCCCTGGCTGGATCCAAACCTCACTGGAAACAGGTCCGACTTACTGTCGGCAATGCGGACCAACTTCTGACGCTGAAAATGCAGGGAGCGGACCGCCACAATCAAGCAGTCTGATACCCATACCATACTCTCTGAGCACTCCCCACAAGACTTTACGAGGGACACGGTCGAATGTCTTTTCCAAGTCCACAAAGCTCATGTATTGGTTGGGCAAGCTCCCATGCACCCTCAAAGACCCTGCTGAGAGTATAGAGCTGGTCCACAGTTCCACGCCAAGGAGTGTGAGCCCGCGATAATTGAACACACCCTGCAGTTCCCCTTCTTAAAGAGAGGAACCACCACCCCAGTTTGACAATCCAGAGGCACTGCCACTGATGCCCACGCAATGCTGCAGAGCCTTTTCAACCAAGACAGCCCGACAGCATCCAGAGCCTTAAGAATTCCGGGCGGATCTCATCCACCCCTGTGGCCGTACCATTGAGGAGCTTTTTTATCTACCTCGGCAACCTCAGCCCCAGAAAAAGGAGAGCCCACCAGCACTACTTCCTCATAGGAAGACGTGTAGGTGGGATTAGGGAGGTCTTCGAAGTATTCCCTCCACTGATCCACAACACCCACTTCGAAATCAGCAGCCCGCCATCTCCCACATACACCCACCCCTGTTTACATTCAAGAGCTCCAGCTTAGCCCTTAGAATGGCTTATTGTATCCTCCTGCGGTGCGTAGTGTAGCATGTTAGCTATTCCTTGTCCTCCAGTGATAAAGCTAAGAAATGTAGTTTACCTGGAACCATTGAGGCGAGGATCGATTAGTTAAGCGGCTTAGAAGTTTGCACTGTGGAGGGACGTTAGTGGCTACCGAGGATGCTACATTGCGTTGAGGACGTGGTTGTTCATTTGTCGCTGTCAAATTTGCAGGACACAGCTCGATGTGTCATCAACATGCATTACCACGATATGACGATAATATTTAAAGCGACAACTACGGAGGTGATCGAAAATGACTAAGCAACAAAAGCACTACAGTGACCCTAGAATATGTATTAAGGTTGGTTCAATCTTGTCTTGGGTCGTGGCAAGAGCAGGGATTTGTGGCTAAGGTTGGTGACCACTGAAATAAAGAATAGCATGTTTGGCATTGAGTCCGAATGGGCCGTGTTTCGTACCTCCGTTGCTGCTGCTGCTGATCAGAGCTGTGGTTGCAAGGCGGTTGGTGCCTGTCATGGCGGCAACCCCCGAACCCGATGGTGGACACCAGAGGTTAAGGGGGCCGTCAAGCTGAAGAAGGAATACTACGGAGCATGGCTCACTTGTGGGACTCCAGTAGCAGCTGACAGGTACTGACAAGCCAAGCAAGCCGCGGCCTCAGCGGTGGGGGAAGCAAAAACGTGGGCATGGGAGGAGTTCGGGGAGATGATGGAGCAAAGAGATTCTGGCAAACAATCGACACCTCAGGAGGGGGAAGCAGTGCCCTGTCCACATTCTGTATAGTGGGGGCGGAAACCTGTTGACCACTACTGGGGATATCATTGGGCGGTGGAAGGAATACTTTGAGGATGTCCTTAATCCTACAGACACACCCTCTGTAGAGGAGGCGGACATGTCCATTGTTGAGGTAATTAAAAAAATGCCCAGTGGCAAGGCCCCAGGAGAGGACGAGATTCGCCCCGAATACCTCAAGGCTCTGGATGTTGTGGGACTGTCGTGACTGACACGTCTCTTCAACATAGCGTGGAAGTCTGGGGCAGTACCTCTGGATTGGCAGACTGGGGTGGTGGTCCCCCTTTTCAAGATGGGGTACCGGAGGATGTGTTCCAATTATACAGGGATCACAATTCTTAGCCTCCCAGGGAAAGTCTATTCCAGGGTGCTGGGGAGGAGAGTCCGGCCGTTAATCGAGCCTCGGATTCAGGAGGAACAATGTGGTTTTCGTCCTGGTCAAGGAACACAGGACCGGATTTATACCCTCGGTAGGGTACTGGAGTGGGCATGGGAGTTTGCACAACCAGTACACATGTGTTTTGTAGATTTGGAAAAGGCATTCGATCGTGTCCCTCGCAATGTCCTGTGGGGGGTGCTTCAGGAGTACGGGGTCCAGGGTCCGTTGCTACGGGCCACACGGTCCTTGTACAAGCGGAGCAGGAGTCTGGTTCGCATTACCGGTAGTAAGTTACACAAGGTCCCAGATGTTGGACTTCGCCAGGGCTGCCCTTTGTCACCGGTCCTGTTCATTATCTTTAGCAGCTCAGTCGCCAGAATCTTTCTGCAAAAATAATGGTACCGTCTTTCAATGTACAGTAATGCACTGTAAAAAAAAATGGCCACAGATTTTACGGTAAAAACTGGCAGCTTAGGCACCAGTATTTCACATAAAACAAAAGTCGCCATGCTTCGCCCATGTCCTCTCGTGAATACCTAAATGCTTCGAAATTTAGCATCCTCCACATGTCTAATCTGTCTGGGTAAAGTTTGAAAGCACCTATGAGGATCTGGTTACAGAATAACACCTAAATGGCAAAAATCTGCAGAAAATTACCTTTTTACAATGTAAAAATGTACATAAAAGATGCTAACTAAATAAGGCACATGACTGTGACAATCTCTACTACCTTATGATTCATTATTGCCAGTATGAGGCTAAAATCCCCACACGTACTGTTGCATGGTTAAAATCGCTGTTTGGCCTGCTGACCAGTGGCACATTTTCACTTTGGCAAAAGGGCAAAAGGGTTGGGCACTCCAGTTCTAGACCTTCTCCATGTGGAAAGAGCCTTGAGATAAATATGCCGCTGTATAAATCAAAACACTTTTACTCGCAGCCACTGAGACTCTTCAGTTCCACACTGGATGTTGTCTGCCAGGGTGGTGCAGCTCACACTAAATGCAATGTATACCTGACTGATACTAGGCAGCATCAGGCCTAAGGATTGACCTTTTCAAACAAACATGCTTGAATTCCACAGTAATTGATGTATTGATGTCCTCTTTTATCTACTCTTATTTGGATGGCTGGGACCCTCTAATATGCAAGTATTATGCAACACTGTCAATTTTAATCTTTAAGTGCAAGACTATTTTCAGACGATTACGTTCTACGCATGTATTAAAATAATGACTTGTGATTAATTTAGTAAGAAGGATAAGCAGCACTGAGTTTATTTCCATGTCCAGTGGCACAAAGTAGCGGCTCTGCAGTTGAAGGCTGCTCGTCACTGTTTCTTTTTTCTCTTTGCTAACGCTCCAGTGAGCCTTCAGTCTCTCCAGTCTTCTCATAAATGTACAAAACATATCTGTGTTGAGCATCTTAGTGTTTTTGAATGCAGCCCCAGCAGGAGAAAGAGCTGCCTGACCACTTGTGTATTCAGGCAGAAGGAATAACAGCCTGATGTGTTCTGTAGAGACTAGTGACTTTTATCCTCCTCTCCCTATTTAGAAAGGCCATGCAGAATCAACCTGCTGGCTTCAAAGCATTTTATGTCACTCTTTGTACAAGGCAAACATAGCAACACAGCCACATAAAGCAAATGCTCATTTATGGTGCAAGTCTGAAAGACTTTAGAGATTTATAGATGTGTTTGTCTTCAGCATTTGTCAGTTGATGCTGCAAGAGAGGATTATTCCACAAGTCGACGGGAGCACTGTCACCAAATGAAGATATGAAGTTCATTTAATATTGAATATCATCCCGGCTTGAATCCATAATTCATTATCTAACTAATGATGTGACTCGCATGAAGGGGATGTGGATTAAAAGCTCAGTGGCGATGACGGTGGCTTGATAAAACAACTCCTCACAACCAGGTGGCCCTCATTCAGGCGGCACCTGAGATCAGTCTCTGTGACTCTCACCTAGTCCTTTAAGACATCCAGTTCAAACATGTCAGGTTATCGCCGTCTTTGAAAACACTGCCACAGTCGCTGCATCACTGTACTTATGCAAATGAACGCACTTAAAAGCTTTGAAATTTTCCCCGTTTGCAACCAGCATTGGGTGACCTGTCTCGCTAAAAACGACAACAAAAGAACACGGATACATTTCATGTTATTTATTGCGCATCCTAAATCACGTCACCTTATTTAGCAAAAGTACGCTGCCATGCATACAGCTTTAGATGCCAGAAACAGTACTGTTATGCAGCTCTAGTGTTTATCACAATAAAAACTGTTATAACGTTAGTCTCTTTGGTACAGCATGGGCCTGATCTTTTGAAGGTTTAAATTAATTAAAACACATGCAAAAGTGATAGCACACACTGGATTGGGTCTTTTAAAGGCCTACTGAAACCCACTACTACCGACCACGCAGTCTGATAGTTTATATATCAATGATGAAATCTTAACATTGCAACACATGCTTACTAAAGTGCAATTTTAAATTTTTGCAAAATATCCTGCTGAAAATGTCTCGGTATGATGACGTCAGCGCTTGACGTCACGGATTGTAGAGGACATTTTGGGACAGCATGGTGGCCAGCTATTAAGTCGTCTGTTTTCATCGCAAAATTCCACAGTATTCTGGACATCTGTGTTGGTGAATCTTTTGCAATTTGTTCAATGAACAATGGAGACAGCAAAGAAGAAAACTGTAGGTGGGAAGCAGGGTATTGTGCTGGATAACGCACCCCCGCCGTAGAATGCACCCCCTGACTGTTGTGCCGGATAACACAGCCGGTGTTTCATTGTTTACATTCCCGAAAGATGACAGTCAAGCTTTACCATTGGCCTGTGGAGAACTGGGACAACAGAGACTCTTACCAGGAGTACTTTGAGTTGGATGCGCAGACGCGGGACCGTGAGTACACACGCAGCTGCGGCTTCCAAACATTTGATCGCTTGGCCGTACGTGCGTGCCGCTATGTGCATGTCACGTACGTAACTTTGGGGACTTTGGGGAAATATATGTGCTGTATGAACTTTGGGGAGGTAAACGGTACTTTGGGCTTTGGGATTGAGTGTGTTGTGCAGGTGTTTGAGTTGTATTGGCGAGTTATATGGACGGGAGGTGAGAGGTGTTTGTTATGCGGGATTAATTTGTGGCATATTAAATATAAGCCTGGTTGTGTTGTGGCTAATAGAGTATATATATGTCTTGTGTTTATTTACTGTTTTAGTCATTCCCAGCTGAATATCAGGTCCCACCCGCCTCTCACAGCATCTTCCCTATCTGAATCGCTCCCACTGCCCTCTAGTCCTTCACTCTCACTTTCCTCATCCACGAATCTTTCATCCTCGCTCAAATTAATGGGAAAATTGTCGCTTTCTCGGTCCGAATCGCTCTCGCTGCTGGTGGCCATGATTGTAAACAATGTGCAGATGTGAGGAGCTCCACAACCTGTGACGTCACGCGCATATCGTCTGCTACTTCCGGTACAGGCAAGGCTTTTTTATCAGCGACCAAAAGTTGCAAACTTTATCATCGATGTTCTCTACTAAAACCTTTCAACAAAAATATATCAATATCGCGAATGATCAAGTATGACACATAGAATGGACCTGCTATCCCCGTTTAAATAAGAAAATAGCATTTGCCTTTAAATAAGCATAATAGAGTGTAATCAATTTGGCGGGTGTGTTTTCATGTATATGCAGAACATATGCTGATTAGTAGCATGGCCACAATAATATGAAGAAAAGATGCAAATATGATCATTAAAGTTAAAGTTAAATTACCAATGATTGTCACACACACACTAGGTTGTGGTGAAACTTTTCCTCTACATTTGACCCGTCCCCTTGTTTACCCCCTGGGAGGTGAGAGGGCAGTGAGCAGCAGCGGTGGCCGCGCCCAGGAATCATTTTTTGTGATTTAACCCCCAATTCCAACCCTTGATGCTGAGTGTCAAGCAGGGAGGTAATGGGTCCCATTTTTATAGTCTTTGGTATGACTCGGCCGGGCTTTCAACTCACCACCTACCGATCTCAGGGCGGACACTCTAACCATTAGGCCACTGAGTAGGTTAAACGCTCTCAGTGTGATTGATCAAGATTAAAGATGTTCTGCGGCCACTGTTTTGCGTCTTTGTTTAGCACATCTGAAATGTGCGTGCAAATTGGCACGGTTACACACAAATGACTGTGAAAGGATGAGAACGCGTTGCAAAGAAAGACGATGGAGAGAAACAGTCATCCGTCTGACGTGTGTCAACATAGACTATATTGCCAAAAGTATTTGGCCACCTGCCTTTACTCACATATGAACTTAAAGTGCCATCCCCTGGAATTGTCCAAAATATTTTGGTATCCTGGAGCATTCAAAGTTCATTTCACTGGAACTTAGGGGCCAAGCCCAACTCCTGAAAAACAACCCCACCCCATAATTCCTCCTCCACCAAATTTCACACTCGGCACAATGCAATCGGAAATGTAACGTTCTCCTGGCAACCTCCAAACCCAGACTTGTTCATCAGATTGCCAGATGGAAATGCGTGATTCATCACTCCAGAGAAGGCGTCTCCACTGCTCTAGAGTCCAGTGGTGACGTGCTTTACACCACTGCATTCGACGTTCTGCATTGGACTTGGTGATGTATAGCTTGGATGCTGCTGTTCGGCCATGGAAACACATTCCATGAAGCTCTCTGCGTACTGTACGTGGGCTAATTGGAAGGTCACATGAAGTTCGGAGCTCTGTAGCAACTGACTGTGCAGAAAGTCTGTGCACTATGCGCTTCAGCATCCGCTGACCCCTCTCTGTCAGTTTACGTGGCCTACCACTTGGTGGCTGAGTTGCTGTTGTTCCCAAACTCTTCACTTTTCTTAAAATAAAGCCGACAGTTGACTTTGGAATATTTAGGAGCGAGGAAATTTCACGACTGGATTTGTTTCACAGGTGGCATCCTATGACAGTTCCACGGTGGAAATCACTGAGAGCGGCCCATTCTTTCACAAATGTGTGCAGAAACAGTCTCCATGCCTAAGTGATTGATTTTATACACCGGGCCAAGGGATTAGGACACCGGATTCTCATCATTTGGATGGGTGACCAAATACTTTTGGCAATATAGTGTATATAGGCTGTCCAAAATAAGGTATTAGACATATCATCTATTCAGCAATATAATTTTAAATATTATATCTGCTGTATGACTTAAGGGGCTGATTAAAACAAATTCATTGTTTCCGAACGAGCGAACGATCATGGAATCAGCCGGAGAAAAATCGCAAACGAGTCTTAAACCGAAAAGAAAACTGCAGTCATTCCGTGAAGAATATTCAAAAGCCTGTCCGGGAATAATTATCCGTTCCAAAAAGGGTGAAAACTACGCGAATTGCACCTTGTGCAGACAAGATTTTTCGATCGGACACGGAGGAATTAGCGATGTAAAAGACCACGTTGGGACAAAAAAACACAAGTCTAATGCCGTTGCTAAATTTGGATTTTAGCCACAAAAAGGTAATGACACCAATGTTATCTATTGGAATTGTTTAGTACTGTTATACTGTTAAAAGTGTTTATACTATTTATGCTATCAAGTCCAAGTTGAAGAAATCTTGTTAAATGTTGACAGCATAACTACCAAAATACAGAAGTATGTCCTTAATATTTTTGCAGTGCTATTTCTGTTGAAAAGTTAAAATGATTACATTAGAGATGTATGTGATGTGCCACTTTTCAAGTGTCTGATGGCTTAAATTAATTTTCATTAATTTTTCATATTTTTAATTATTTTGAAAGGCTTACAAAAAAACTACATTTGAATTGTAATTCCATGTTATTGACAGGACTATTAATTTTAATGAAGTTAGCTTACCATGTTTACAGTATGATAATTGTGATAGAAATGTGAATTTTAGCCACAGAATATTTTTTACAATTGAACAAGGCAGTAGATTATACAAGCTTGGACAGAAAGTTAATAATGACACCAATTTTTTTTTTAATGGAATTGTTTAGTACTGTTTTACCATTTGTTTACTGTAAAAAGTGTTTATACTGTTTATACTTTCAATTAACAAATTGAAGTCTTGTGAAAGGTTGACAGGATAACTGGCATTAACTGTCAAAATAATTTCAAACTATTGAAGTTAGCTTACAGAATAAACATGTCAATCAACCCATATGATTTTTGCTGTAATATTTTTGTTTTGAAAAGTCACTGTTACTGATAGAAAAGTGATGGTTTTAGCAACATTTTAACCTGTCTGAATGCAATCAATCATTTTGCGTCGGGGGGCAAAGCTGAACCCCCCACCAGGACTTAATCCTGGACCTACCGGGGCCTGCGGCCCCTGGACCCTGGCTACTAGGTTTTTCTGATTTCAAAAGTTGGCAGGTATGCAATATGCATTTTCTTGCATCTGCATCATTCCAGACACATCATGACACTGCAGCGCACCGCCAGCCAGCATCCTAAAAATAGGTTCTGTTGTCTACTTCACGCTTCAATGTAGGCTAGAAAATATGATACTTGGGGTGTCAAAACAAATTGATTTTCTAATTAATCGCGATTCTTACTTGTAACGATTCATAATTGAGTCCAAAATAATCATAAATCGATTTTTTAAAAATCTGTCCTGTCCAGCCACTTTAGTAAGTGTTTGGGTTTAATATTCTCAAACAAAACCAGTTCCGTAATATAGAAATGTATCAAAGCTGTGTATCTATTTTATGGAGGAATGTAACTGGCACACGATGTTATTAAAAAAGTATTGATTTTGCATCGAGAATCGTTTCAAATCGAGAATCGATTCTGAATCGAATCGTTACTCCCAACAATTGAATGGAATTGAATCGTGTGGTGCCCAAAGATTCAAAGCCCTATGTCAGGGGTCACCAACGCGGTGCCCGCGGGCACCAGGTAGCCCGTAAGGACCAGATGAGTAGCCCACTGACCTGTTCTAAAAATAGCTCAAATAGCAGCACTTACCAGTGAGCTGCCTCTATTTTTTTAATTGTATTTATTTACTAGCAAGCCGGTCTTGCTTTGCTGGACATTTTTAATTCTAAGAGAGACAAAACTCAAATAGAATTTGAAAATCCAAGAAAATATTTTAAAGACTTGGTCTTCACTAACTGACAAAGAAACAGATAACAGATTTGGTGTCCATTTCAAAGTGTGACATGATTTATTTAAAAATGTGAGAGTTGAGTTGTATTTTACATGATTTATTATTTGTACAAACATGCTGCAAAGTAATTCATGATTTGTTAAAAAATGTTAGTGGCTAGCTAGTTAAAATGGGATATTGTGATTTCACAAGACTGTCTTAGAAGTGATCATTTGAAAATGTTCAATTTGAAAAATGTGCACTTAGAGAAAATATAAAAATAAATTGTTGCATATTGATATTTATCTGTTTCTATATATATTTATTGTGAGAAATCCTTAAGATGATCAGTGTTTCCACAAATATAAATATCATTAATTATTAATAATAACATAGAGTTAAAGGTAAATTGAGCAAATTGGCTATTTCTGGCAATTTATTTAAGTGTGTATCAAACTGGTAGCCCCTGCGATGAGGTGGCGACTTGTCCAGGGTGTACCCCGCCTTCCGCCCGATTGTAGCTGAGATAGGCTCCAGCGCCCCCCGTGACCCCAAAGGGAATAAGTGGTAGAAAATGGATGGATGGAAACTGGTAGCCCTTCGCGTTAATCAGTACCCAAGAAGTAGCTCTTGGTTTCAAAAAGGTTGGTGACCCCTGCCCTGTGTGATACATATTATAACTGTGTTGCATGTCAACAACATGACGAAGCGCCACAGGTTGGACCATTTGATGCCATGAATGTGTGATGCCATGAATGTGGCCCCTGTGTGCTTGTAAAGAGGAGCAGACAATGGAGCACATCACTGAAGCCTGCTCTCTCCAAAGACTGAGAGGAGGAATAGTCACCTTCCACACGTCAGACCAGGAGTAAACTGCTTAGCTGAAGGACTTAGCATTCGCTAAATAAACCAAATCAACCATCCATGAAGTGATCCCTGTTGTTTTTTTTGGTTTTACATTTTTTTATTTTTTTATTAAACATTTGAATTGCTTCACAATCGTAATAAATAAGAATTGCGATTCAGATTTAAATCAAATTTTCCAACACTCCTATACAGTATACAGTGGGGACGGCGTGGCAATGTTGGGAGCGTGACCGTGCCAGCAACATGAGGGTTCCTGGTTCGATCCCCAGCTTCTGCCAACCTTGTCACGTCCGTTGTGTCCTTCAGCAAGACACTTTACCCGTTGCTCCTGATGGGTCGTGGTTAGCGCCTTGCATGGCAGCTCCCGCCATCAGTGTGTGAATGTGTGCGTGAATGGGTGATTGTGGAAATAGTGGCAAAGCGCTTTGAGTGCCTTGAAGGTAGAAAAGCGCTAAACAAGTGTAACCCCATTTACCATTTACTTCAAATACAGGAAACATTTGCCTTAAAACCTCTAAAGGCCTTAGTGGCCACATGCGTGGACAGCACCTTTTAGCTCTTATTTCCAAAATTGTGTACACTACTGAATTGGGGTCTTATGCCGACATATGTACACTTATACTGCTATCTGGTGGTGTCAGAAGAGTATAACATACAATGGAATTTGGAAAATAAAGTGTAAAAATAAAAATGTGCATGTCACTACACATGAAGTACACGTTTGTGTACTTATGGACTAAGTACATCATATCAAAAGATGATTTTTAGTTTTTATTCTAATTAGGGTCCAATAAGCTCAAATAGCAAAGAGAAATAAAAAAAACATGTAAACAAACAGCTTGGGCCTTAAGAGGTTAAAATACAAAACCTTGCTGTAGAAATGCGTAAGGATTATCTTTAAATCATCAATCAATCAATCAATCAATGTTTATTTATATAGCCCTAAATCACAAGTGTCTCAAAGGGCTGCACAAGCCACAACGACATCCTCGGTACAAAGCCCACATAAGGGCAAGGAAAAACTCACCCCAGTGGGACGTCGATGTGAATGACTATGAGAAACCTTGGAGAGGACCGCATATGTGGGTAACCCCCCCCCCCCTCTAGGGGAGACCGAATGCAATGGATGTCGAGTGGGTCTGACATAATATTGTGAGAGTCCAGTCCATAGTGGATCCAACATAATAGTAAGAGTCCAGTCCATAGTGGGGCCAGCAGGACACCATCCCGAGCGGAGGCGGGTCAGCAGCGCAGAGATGTTCCCAGCCGATGCACAGGCGAGCGGTCCACCCCGGGTCCCGACTCTGGACAGCCAGCACTTCATCCATGGCCACCGGACCTGTGCCCCCCCCCACCCCCACCCCCCTCCACAAGGAAGAGGGGAGCAGAGGAGAAAAGAAAAGAAACGGCAGATCAACTGGTCTAAAAGTCATCAACTGTGTGGTACGTTACTGTTTGCACCTCCACTGCTCTGACTATATATCTTTTATAAACACATGTTTTGCACACGATGACACTTAATTTTGAATTCATGCCATTATAAACTTTTGGTAAAACCTATAACTGAATATGTTTTCACAGTCACAGAGAATTGGCATTCTATAATAGCAGCTGCATCCAGTTTTCCATGATGAATAATTCAAATGAATCACAAGGGCAGGTTTAATTCAGATAATCAGAGCAGCCATGTTTATAGCACCATCTCTTTCATTGTCAGCACTTTTTTTTCATGATGTGCACTCCATGAGGGAAGGTGTGACAACCACAATGGCATGAAAGAGAGGTTGGACATGAGTAAGCATTTATGCAGCAGCTGCAGGATGTCAGTGTGTGTGCGTGTCAGATTCAATATGTGTTTGCAGCAACTCTCAGCGTGATTGGTGGCAAATGTGTGCGAGAACGACAGAGTGTAAAGCGCATTGTACAATCCACTCCATTGATGTAGCGTTTAATTGCACTGTAACAGTCACATTATTCAATTATTGTCTATTTTGAGAATGGTAATCATACCTGCTGTTTGGTTTAATTTGCCTGACTTCAAGGAGGGTAAAGAGAATGTTTTGCCTTTGCTACCAAGCTTACAAATTACAGTAATACAGTATTTACTAAACTGTGTAATGAAGTGATTACTCATTGCTTTGTAATTCATGAGCACTTTGTTCGATATTGCTTATACAGGTTTTCCGGAATATACAAAATAGAGACGGGATACCAGGTAGCCACGGATAATTTCTGGAGAGGTACCAGCCTGGATGATTTGCCAGCTGAACCAAGTTCTAACCCAGGGTGGACCACTGTTTCACGCTCAGCTGTGGGCGGACCTGGCCGAGTCTCCTAGGACAGTGTTTTTCAACCACTGTGCCGTGGCACACTAGTGTGCCGTGAGATACAGTCTGGTGTGCCGTGGGAGATTATCTAATTTCACATATTTGGGTTAAAAACATTTTTTGCAAACCAGTAATTATAGTCTGCAAATGATGTGTTGTTGTTGAGTGTCGGTGCTGTCCAGAGCTCGGCAGAGTAACCGTGTAATACTCTTCTGTATCAGTAGGTGGCAGCCCGTAGCTAATTGCTTTGTAAAGGCAAGTAAAAAGGTGTCTTATGCTTAAACCAAAAATAAACAAAAGGTGAGGGCCCCTAAGAAAAGGCATTGAAGCTTAGGGAAGGCTATGCAGAACGAAAGTAAAACTGAACTGGCTACAAAGTAAACAAAAACAGAATGCTGGACGACAGCAAAGACTTACTGTGGAGCAAAGACGGCGTCCACAATGTACATCCGATCATGACATGACTATCAACAATGTCCCCACAAAGAAGGATAAAAACAACTGAATATTCTTGATTGCTAAAACAAAGCAAATATATGTGCGGGAAATATAAGACATGAAACTGCTACAGGAAAATACCAAAAAAAGAGAAAAAGCCACCAAAATAGGAGCGCAAGACAAGAACTAAAACACTACACACAGGAAAACAGCAAAAAACTCCAAATAAGTCAGGGGGTGATGTGACAGGTGGTGACAGTACACCTACTTTGAGGCAAGAGCTATAGTGATGCATGGTTGGTTATGGTTTAAATTCATATCCAACAATTGCGACAACGACTTTTTATTGTCAACTGAGTTTATGATTTCTGCTGGTGGTGTGCCTTCGGATTTGTTCAACGCAAAAAATGTGCCTTGGCTCAAAAAAGGTTGAAAAACACTGTCCTAGGACTATCTATTGGCTCCCTGATAGACTGGACTTCACTCATTATCTATTAATTTAACAATTCATTCATTATACCCACTCGACATCCATTGCAGCTGATTACGCTGGAAGTGGGGTTCCCACATCTGCGGTCTCTTCTTAGGATTTCTTCCTTTTCCCCAGCTGGGGTATTTTGAGTTTTTCCTTGCCCGGATGTGGGTTTAGAGCAGGGATGTCATTGTGAGTTTGTGAAGCCCTTTGAGACACTTGTAATTAAGGGCTATATAAATACATTTTAGTTGATTGATTGATTTAAATTTTGTGAAGGAGCAACAAAAATACTGGTGGTACTGCTTTTGTATTCTTTTGTATTTTTTACCATCATAAAAACAATCTCCAGTGCTGTCCTATACACTTTGTTCATGAAGAAATTAAGTTCTGATAAAACTGTCAATACACGGTCGCTCATAACACACTGAACTTTGTGGCTATTATAAAACATGCTCATGCACAATCCATCATTTTAAATTACACCCATATTAAGCCACTAAAATGTCTGATGGGTAATATGCAAAACTCTCTCCCCACACTTCCCTATGTTTGCCACATTTTAGCTGCTTGATATTTCTGATTGAATCCAAAACTTTAAGGAAATAAACAAGATAGGAATCGAACTTTCACATACTCTTACTATTTAATGTTTTATCGTTTATACGTCATGTTGCATTGTTGTCACGGGCTAATGCGGGGGGTGTTAAAGTTGAAGTAGTTGAAGTAATGTGTTGTTCAGTCTGTTATAGCTTGCTTAAATCAATGCAAATTGAAGTGTCTCTGATCATTTTCTTGGTGTTTAAAATCTTGCATTCTTTATTTTATACAAATGATTATTGTTATGTAACAATCAACGCTCTGCTGTGTGCCGAAAAAAGTGCCGCAATGTGTGTATTTGTGAATACGTGTCTACTGTATGTGTGTGTGTGTGTGTGGACATATGCATCCATATATTGGCGATTACCCTGAAAAATAGGGCTTTACCGCAGGTTGTACTGTATTCTCACATGTTTGGCGAACGTACATCTTCCATTTGGCATGAAATTAATGTGTAGACTCAAACCATTGCGATCACCGGTTACATGCAAAAACAGCTGCGTAATCTTGATCACAGATCACTCTGAGATAGAGACACAGAATTGAAATAAATAATAATGAAAAAACAACTAAAGTTAGTGTAGTGATTTCGATACCAAATTTATTTAGATGCTTATTTACACATATTTAACATCTATATCAGTACACTAACTTGAGAACTGTATAAACATAATTTGTATACACATAGTGTGTGTGTGTGTGTGTGTGTGTATATACATATATTACATATATACATTACAGATTTAAAAATATCATATTACATATATATATGATATTATATTAATATAATATGTATATTTATGTACACATATACATGTATAGACTATATACAGTATGTGTGTGTATATATTGTTACTTTACATGCAGTCGGCTTTCGGCCCCCGGCCAAATTTTGTTAGCCCAATGCAGCCCTCAAGTCAAAAAGTTTGGACACCCCTGAGCTAGATCCTCCTTTCAAAGAATTTGATCTTTGTACCATTGGAGGAGAGCTTGAACACCGAATCATCATTCCTTCCACTTCTTGCATTGTTTGTAGACTCTTTGCCTCGTACAAGTGATTAGAAAAAACACCTGTCAATGTCCCCAAAACAATAAATAGTATATTAGGCATGCCTGAAGGTCGGAGACACAGCTGTATGTTTGTACAGATAGCCTGATGCCAGATGAAGTTCAAAACAAAAGGCTGAATATACTGTAACTGAACCCAATTGGGTCAGGCCTGAAGGTCGAAGAGGCAGCTGCATAAATGCGTGCGTTTAATCAAACAGTCCAAAGTCATTGAGATTCAAATCTACATAAAGTGGATTTAAGTGTATATTTGCTATAATAATCTCAGATATAAGTGTTTATGCGACCAACATAATCAATTCAGTTTGAATTCAATGTCTTCTTGGGCGCACTGTTAAGGCGCAGTTGTTCTTCTCATGTTGGCAGTCTTACAATGAGAGAGAAACAAGGGCTCGTCAAGGGATTTTATAAAATCCCCTGACGTGCAGGGAAACCTGCGAAACAGGCTTGTAGGGATGATATAACCTCTGTGTTTTTTCCTGACCTAACGTATATTTGTATATATATAGCCGCAAAAGGCTATGCACTCCTCTTCTGTGGGTCAGCATTTTTATCACAGTATTTTTTTGGCTGTCAATAATTTGGGCAGCATAAAGAAAAAATCTGTTTGGTAAATATTTCATTAAAAACTGTCATGGATAAATCCAAATATGTGGTGTGTTTTTAGAGATAGCGTAGAAATATAGGTACAGTAGTAACCCAATGTACAAGCTGAAATGGTTCTGTGACCAAGCTTGTATCTTAAAACGTTCGTATATCAAATCAGCCCCGCCCATTTAAATCAATTTAAATCAACATTATCTGTACTTGGCCCCCTCAAAACAGCACAATTTCAACATGTAACATGCCTTTTAAAAGGGAAAACAAGATAAGAAATATTGTTTAAAAACAGTACAATAGAATGTGCTACAAACAACTACAGTGCATTCATGAAATTACCTATGAGACATGGTTTATCATCTATTACATAGCAGTTCATTTTGTGAATCCCAATATACTAATCAGAATGTATTCATGTGAACTATTGATTCTTTATTTATTTATCTATTAAATAGTTTGTGCCACAGATTTGGCATTAAAAATTGAAAATATTGCTATGAAATAAGCTTTTTTTTTCTTACTCCTTTTGAAATGTGAAACTGTAAATATGTGGTGTACCACATTGCAACTGTATGCATGTTTGAAATAAACTAATACCGTAACCATAACCATGATAGTTTAACAAAAAAACCAAGGCTGTTCCTGCAAAAGATTAAAACAGTAAATATATAAGGAATCTATAATACTATTTTGTATCCAGCAAGTAAATAATCCATGCTCATAGGAACTAAAACAAAAGCTAAACGAAAGGCCTCCTGAAATGCGATTTTCTTATTTAAACGGGGATAGCAGGTCCATTCTATATGTCATACTTGATCATTTCGCGATATTGCCATATTTTTGCTGAAAGGATTTAGTAGAGAACATCGACGATAAAGTTTGCAACTTTTGGTCGCTGATAAAAAAGCCTTGCCTGTACCGGAAGTAGCAGACGAGTAGCGTGACGTCACAGGTTGTGGAGCTCCTCACATCCACACATTGTTTACAATCATGGCCACCAGCAGCGAGAGCGATTCGGACCGACAAAGCGACGATTTCCCCATTAATTTGAGCGAGGATGAAAGATTCGTGGATGAGGAAAGTGAGAGTGAAGGACTAGAGGGCAGTGGGAGCGATTCAGATAGGGAAGATGCTGTGAGAGGCGGGTGGGACCTGATATTCAGCTGGGAATGACTAAAACAGTAAATAAACACAAGACATATATATACTCTATTAGCCACAACACAACCAGGCTTATATCTAATATGCCACAAATTAATCCCGCATAACAAACACCTCCCCCCTCCCGTCCATATAACCCGCCAATACAACTCAAACACCTGCACAACACATTCAATCCCACAGCCCAAAGTACCGTTCACCTCCCCAAAGTTCATACAGCACATATATTTCCCCAAAGTCCCCAAAGTTACGTACGTGACATGCACATAGCGGCACGCACGTACCGACAAGCGATCAAATGTTTGGAAGCCGCAGCTGCATGCGTACTCACGGTACCGTGTCTGCGTATCCAACTCAAAGTCCTCCTGGTAAGAGTCTCTGTTGTCCCAGTTTTCCACAGGCCAATGGTAAAGCTTGACTGTCATCTTTCGGGAATGTAAACAATGAAACACTGGCTGTGTTATCCGGCACAACAGTCAAGGGGTGCATTCTACGGCAGGGGTGCGTTATCCGGCACAACACCTGCCGCAATACACCGCTTCCCACCTACAGCTTTCTTCTTTGCTGTCTCCATTGTTCATTGAACAAATTGCAAAAGATTCACCAACACAGATGTCCAGAATACTGTGGAATTTTGCGATGAAAACAGACGACTTAATAGCTGGCCACCATGCTGTCCCAAAATGTCCTCTACAATCCGTGACGTCACGCGCAGGCGTCATCATACCGAGACGTTTTCAGCAGGATATTTCGCGCAAAATTTAAAATTGCACTTTAGTAAGCTAACCCGGCCGTATTGGCATGTGTTGCAATGTTAAGATTTCATCATTGATATATAAACTATCAGACTGCGTGGTCGGTAGTAGTGGGTTTCAGTAGGCCTTTAATCATTAGACTGTTTTGTTTGGAATGATTACATCATAATTACCTGCTGACTATTTGTCATGACAATGTCATTATCTCTCCATGTGCAATGATATTGATTAGTTTCTGTTTGCGCTGTACAGTTGGATAAATGAAATTGACATTTGAGTTCCATTATTGTTGTAAATTATAAAATTAGTAAAATGTAGGAACACAGTGTAACAAGATTTAATCTGTGACACACCAGGGCAACCTAAACCACATTCTAGCCGACTTGTGCAGCTACTGTACTGTTGGTAAGGATCAGGGTGTATTTACAGACTGTGTGAATGTAGTGTATGTTACACTTTAAGTGGGTTTGTCTTGCATTAACTTAAGTCATCAATCTGAGGCGATTATTTCATGGTAAAAGTGCCTTCAACACATACGTCCGCACCTGAGCCACACAAAAAAGTGCCATAAGCCGCACAGAACTCCATCTCTTGGGATGTTCTTATTAACTATTCTCAACCACATAGATTTACAGTATGTGCTGTTTCTTTCATATAATTCCTTATCTCTTTTGCAATGAATTATTCATGTGAAAGTGGAGAAGAGAGAAGACAGTGTGCTCAAGGGAGCTGGAAGAAGAGCTGGTAAAAACTTGCTTTGTCTTTGTTGGACATTTGTCACCTGAATACGCACGATTGGTATGAAGTAAATGGAGTACCATCCAGTGAGCCGGTCTAGAAATGTGCATATATTACTGTATGTCTTGTGGGTTGTAGATTTGACACATTATGGCATAACGTGAGTTTCTTTAATTGGATCCTCATCTAATATAGGGGTGTTTGACTTTTATTTTAAGGGCCACATCGTAATTATGGCTGCCCTAACAGGGCTGTTTGCAACAGTTAATATATATGAATTTAAACATACAATAACCTTATTAAACAAATTTGCATTGGCAACTGATTTTGATTATTACTTGTTTTACTGGATTTTACTATAATTATATATTATTATATATTATATATTGTAGCGTCCCGGAAGAGTTAATGCTGCAAAGGGTTCTGGGTATTTGTTCTGTTGTGTTTATGTTGTGTTACTGTGCGGATGTTCTCCCAAAATGTGTTTGTCATTCTTGTTTGGTGTGGATTCACAGTGTGGCGTATATTTCTAACAGTGTTAAAGTTATTTATACGGGCACCCTCAGTGTAACTTGTATCGCTGTTGATGAAGTATGCGTTGCATTCCCGTGTGTGTTAATACAGAAGCTGCACATATCTTGTGACTGGGCCGGCACGTTGTTGGAATTGATGAAAAGCGGACATGACGACAGCTCGTAGAGGACCTTAAATGCAGTGCATGTAAGGCACGCCCCCAAGACTGTGGTCCGGGCGCACTACGAGATATAATGACTGAAGAACACCTTCGTTTGATAATGAAGGTTGCCTCAGCTCAAAGCCTGAGCCCCGACATTAATGAACTAGCATCCAAGAAAAGATGCCAGCTATCTGGCTTGGGCACATCAGATTTGATCAGTGTGTTGCAAACTGAGCAGTTTAAAGTCCTGAATGGTTGGTTTATTCATTGTTATTTTATTTTCAAATTCATTAGCCTGTGGAAAAAGTTAATGTTGATATTTACCTCAGAAGGCTGCAAATAGAAAAGAAGCATTCAATTTTTATTTAAATTGTATTTGATATGCCATTGATATTTGTTAATTATTATTATTATTATTTTAAACTGGATTTTGCATGTCACTATAAAGTCATGTAAGCCTTGCTTGTTCAATATTCAATGCAAAACTTGTTTGGGCCCCTATCAAAAGGTTAATTTGTTCAACCTTGGCCCGCGGCTTTGTTCAGTTTTAAATTTTGGCCCACTCTGTATTTGAGTTTGACACCCTTGATCTAGAGGGCCACTGTAAAGATGTTCATCCAGGTCTGATCCTCGGGCCTTGAGTTTGAAACAGTGATCTAATGGGTATTTTGAAGTTTTGTCATGTTAATAGTTTTCCTTTGAATGTATGTGCTTATCACTAAAACAGCTTGTTTGTGTTGAAATGTAAACATTGGCTGAGTATTCTTAGAGTGCAGCAAACAATGTGTAGCTCTGCACACAACTCTGAACAATAACATGAAGCATTCACTGGCTGGTTCGCCAATACACCATTTTATGTGACCGGACATATACATGTAGTCTAAATGTTTTATATGTTTTTGCCAAAGAAGGAAAACCCCACAAGAATCAGCGAAAGAATTGGAAACTTTCAAAAATGATAATACAGGAACATTTTACAAAAAATTGACAAGTGGAAATCAGGTGGGCTTTTTTAAATTGTGGTTTAAAAGTAATGAAACTGGTCCGGACAAAATGGTAATATTGTGTCGCATATTTTGTCTGACACATTTTAGGACAAAATACCTTGATGTTTCTGAGATGTCATTGCACATTGTGCAGTATATTGTACTGTGTTTCACAGTATAGTACAGTGGGCCTTTCTCTGCATGCATCATTTTTGGGTCTCTAACCATAGAGCTAATGTGACTTACCTAGAAGATGTACAGTAGATGTGTCTCCCAAAAACTTTGCAATATACATTTGGACACATTCATTTTTTTTTTTTGATTGTTCCTTTTTTCAGTTTCAACTTATTTTAGTGAGAATTTTTTTTTCACAGAAGGCTAACAACTATTTTATCAACATTTGTATTCTATTTGGCCGAATGGGTGGACGGATGAATAGAAGTCAAAAGAGAGGCAGTTCTGTGTGTGTTGGGCATGTTTACTTCATAAATATGTTTGTTTAGACTTTGGCAGAAGCAGACACCCTTTGAAGTTTTACTTTAAGTCAAAAGAAATAGCCAAAAAAAAATTTGATGAGAAGATAAGCATTCTCTTCCCTATATGTATTTTCTATTCCAGCATCTAAATCTTTCACACAAAGAAAAAAAAACATTTCATGCTGTCAATCTGCTTCTCTCGTGCCTGCATTCTTTATTTTGCCTTTTCATTCCTCTGCTGCCTTGAAAGTTGACAATTCAGCCTTAAAGAATAAGCCAAGGTTTTCTAGGTCATGTTAGTATAATCTCCTCAATTTGAAAGTAAGCTTTCGAAGTACAGCTGTTTATTTTGCATGATTTGTGCAATTTGAATTGTGTCTTAGTGGAGAGGAGGTTTTAATGTTAAGTAGCCTCCAATGTGAGTTTTATGCTACATTGGACACATTCAAACATTCATAGTTTTTAAGGGTTTAAGACAGGGGTCGGCAACCCAAAACGTTGAAAGAGCCATATTGGACCAAAAATACAAAAAACAAATCTGTCTGGAGCCGCAAAAAATTAAAAGCGGTATATAATCGTTATGATGAAGGCAACACTTGACCTAAGTGTCTATATCAACTATAATAGCCTACTATCAAAATGACTTTAAAAGTCCTATATAAGTGTTATAATGAAGACAACACATGACATATTAGCTATATTTACCTACTATCAAAATGACTGTGTCGCAGGCTGACGCAAATCTTCGTTGACAGAAAATATCTGTCAATATCTGTCAATGTCGAAATTTTATATTTATTCTACACATTTTTACAACATTAGAAACCATTAATAAATCAGAGACTACTCATAAGGTGAGATAACTCCTGGAAATTACTGGCTTTTAATGGCCAAAGGTATAGATGTGTGTGTCCAAGTTAAAGGAAATGTCTTCTTCTAATGGATTTATTACAATATTTGCAAGCTGGGTAACGTTTGCTGTGGTCTAGAACAACATGGCACACAAACAACAGAATCAGAAATGCAGCCAATGTTATATACATATGTGTCATGAGACATGCAAAACTAAATGATATACAAAGAGGATAAAAGTAAAGGATATTAAATGAGCTCAAATATACCTACAAATGAGGCATAATAATGCAATATGTACATACAGCTATCTTAAATAGCATGTTAGCATGGATTAGCTTGCAGTCATGCACTGACCAAATATGCCTGATTAGCCCTCCAACAAGTCAGTAACATCAACAAAGCTCACCTTTGTGCATTAACGCACAGTATAAAACGTTTGTTGGACAAAATGAGACAAAGAAGGAGTGGACGATTTTACATGTAAAAAAACTGTTGCGTCACAGTCCGCACTATGGTGAGTTCAAGAACCGCCAAAATTAGTAGGACAAAACAATGTTAACTAAACACTCTCATCAGTGAAGCATACACACAAACATATTAAACAGTGGGCTTTCTAACAATTGGGAAGGTTTGTGTCATGTTTGTCCTCAAACAAAAAACATACTAAAACAAAAAAAATATTTTTCCCCCATCTTTTTCCATTTTCAATAATTTTTTAAAAATGCTCCAGGGAGCCACTAGGGTGGCACTAAAAAGTCGCATGAGGCTCGAAAGCCGCGGGTTGCTGACCCCCGGTTTAAGATGACGCTTGAGCTTTTGTGTTCATTTAGTACTTATAAGGCTTTTTTCTGTTAGGTCTTTATTGCTGCAAATTCTGCATTGTTTCAATAGTATGCAATATGGGAAGACTACATGAATTTGATCTCAGAAGTAATGGTTTTATTTCAAGCAAATTCCTATGAGCTTACTGAAGAATAGTTGACCACAACTTAAGTATTTCATGAATTTATAATTCAAATTAAACTGTCCATTAATATTGTTTATGAATACTCAACCTCAGTTAAAACGCACTACATATAAAATGGAATTCACCGTGAACAGACTATTTCAATTATATCTATAGCAGGGACAATCAAATGAAAGCCAGCATTATTGGTCTCAGTTTAATGACAACAGTATGACCTTTGAAATGAGCCCAAAGGCACAAATGAGATACTGCTGGAGGGGATGTAGCACATGATGAAGCTTAAGTCTCCACAGAGTGTTAAGAGATCCATGCCTGCTCAGGCTGCCTTCTGCAAAGCTGACAGTCGGCCTTCTTTGAGCTGATTGGCACGGAGGCTTGTCTTGATGGAGCTGTCCCGGGTGCTGACCTTTACTCTGATGATATGCTCATGGCTCCTCAAAATCTTCTTAAAGCAGGTCAAACCTTTAGTAAAACTTTAACACTAACAGTATCTTGGGTGTTATTTGCCAAAAGGTACAAGCACTATAGGGAACAACCATACATTTTGCAAGGTCATTGGAACAAATGATTATTCCTCAATAAATCACACATTCAAGCAAATATAATAACATATAGCTTGTCTCAGTGATTTTTTTTTCCATTTATTTATTTATTTCAGGTAATGACATAAAGAAGTACAAGTTGACAAAACATAATAATATAAATTAATATAGTGCATGATTGTCCAGTTTTGCCTGAAAGGGAGTGGGAAGAAGATAATGTATTTAATCCCACCCCCAGTTCTCCATTCAGTGATTATTCACATGAGTTTCACTCTTACTTTGTTCAATGATTATAATACAGATGTTGTATCATAGTGGCATTACCACTGGTATCAATAATTATTACACTGTAACAATAATTTGTATCAACAATGTAGGAATAATGAATATACCAACAATGGTAATAGACAACATAGCAATAATGGTAAGGAAACATTGAGCACATGTTAACACTTTGAGACAGAGTATAGCAGCAGGTCAAATTAAAGACCCTCAACTCTATATTTGAACCAGACCCCATGTTTGTATAATAGTTTAAATCGATTAATAGTTTGGCATTGCTTGTGTTGTAAGTCCAGTTTGTTCCATAGTTTTATAGTATTCCCAACATAACAGAATGTCTGTGTAACTTCTCAGTCATCCAGGTTACAGTATGTAAGTCAAGACAAGTTTAATAACAGTATAGAGCACAATTTGTACGAAAGACAATTTAAACTGTCAATATATGCATACAATTAGAAGTAGGCAGATTGAATCATAAATAAAAACAACATTTTCATAAAAATAATCATGAATGAATTGCATTTTGAGCAAAGAGAGTAGATGAAATATGTCAAGTTGTCATATACACAGTTTAATAAAAGTAGTTTCAGCTTGGATTTAACCATTGCTTTTGGAAGACTGTCCCGGATTTTAAGACATAAAACTAAAACGCACCTGCTCCATGTTTGGTCCTGACTCTGGGCACCAGCAGAGTTCTCAGAGGGGTTCCCAGAGCCTGAGGTAGTTCATATGGTTCTAACACAGTGGTTCTTAACCTGGGTTCGATCGAACCCTAGGGGTTCGGTGAGTCAGGCTGAGGGGTTCGGCGGAGGTCAAGACACACCCGACTCATCGTGTAAATAAAAACGTCTCCCTATCGGCGTATTACGGATACAGCAACAGCTGACTAGTTTGCAAGTGTGTCATTTGTTGTGAGTTTATGCACTGTGTTGGTTTTGTTGTTTGAACAAGTTGATGTTCATGCACGGTTCATTTTGTGCACCAGTAAAAAAACATGGTAACACTTTAGTATGGGGAACATATTCATCATTAATTAGTTGCTTATTAACATGCAAATTAGTAACATATTGGCTCTTAACTAGTCATTATTAGGTACTTTTAATGCCATATTCGGCATGGCCTTATTATAACCCTAACCCTCTAACCCTGACCCTAACCAAATAACTCTAAATTAAGTCTTTGTTACTTAGAATATGTTCCCCATACTAAAGTGTTACCAAAAACATATAACTTTGTCTATGAATTTGAAAAAAAATAACATTTTATTTTTCACTAAAGAATGGTTCGGTGAATGCGCATATGAAACTGGTGGGGTTTGGTACCTCCAACAAGGTTAAGAACCACTGTTTTAACATGTCAGAGATGTACTTTGGCGCAATACCAGGAAAGGACTTGTACATAATAAGAGCTGTTTTAAAGTCCACTCTGAGCAACATGAAGCCAGTGCAGTGACCTAAGCGTTGGATTAATGTGGTTGTATTTCCAGGTTCTAGTCAGGACTCGAGCAGCAGCATTATGGATCTACTGCAGCTGCTTTACAGCTCATTTAGAGAGCTCAGTGAGAAAGCACTTGCAGTAGTTTAACCTGCTGTAGACGAAGGCATGGAGAGTGAAGTGAATTATATTTATATAGCTCTTTTCTCTAGTGACTCAAAGCGCTTTACTTAGTGTAACCCATTATCTAAGCTACATTTAAGCAAGTGTGGGTGGCATTTGGAGCAGGTGGGTAAAGTATCTTGCCCAAGGACACAACGGCAGTGACCAGGATGGAAGAAGCAGGGATCGATTCTGGAACTTTCAAATTGCTTGCACAGCTGCTCTATCAACCATGCCACATCCCCCCAGTCTCTCTAAGTCGGATTTATCAATAAATCAATCAATCAAAGTTTACTTACATAGCCCTTAATCACAAATGTCTCAAAGGGCTGCACAAGCTACAACAATATCCTCAGCTCAGATCCCAAATCAGGGCAAGAAAAAAACTCAACCCAGTGGGAACAAAAAGAAACCCTGGTAGGGAACACAGACGTGTGTCCTCTGGGAGTGGTCAAAATAGGGTTGTTTTGCTGCTTGGCAACAGATCATGTGCTAGAAAGCTAAACGTCATTTGATTTATGGTCCAATAGTCACGGACTGTAGCATTTATTTATTGAAAAAAAATGAGTGGCACAACTAGAGTAGTCTTCAAAAACATGAAATAAACGTGTGGATAAAAGACTGAATTGCATACAGCAGAAAAATGCCTTTTGATGTTTAGGGTCTGTTTGCAGCCTTAAGTGGCTAAGGGCGCTAGCTTTCCTAGTGTTGTAAGCGTTATATCCTGACATCTTGCGACTTTGAGCACGTAAACTAAGCCCCACGTAACACACACGTAGACGCATTAGTTATATTTGTTTTAAGATAAAAAATAGATTTGGCACAGTTTAGCTACTAACGTTAGCTATCATTAAATGTATATTCTATCATAACAACAACATGTCTGCAAATTGTTAGTTGCCTCTCCTTGATTGTTTTTATGTGTGTGTGCATGCACTCCCTGCGTGTACGCTTGGACGAGGCAGTGGTGAGTGACAAACTCTTCCAACCGACGGGCAATTTTGATTAAATATAATTAATAATTGTGAAAACTATAAAGATATTAAAGTTATATATGCTCTCTTTAACCACTGGTTGTTACGTACGGCGAGGGAAGGAGAGGACACAACTGCAGGAATCAGTTCAATAGGTTTATTGAAACTGATGATATGTTGGAGTGTGTATGCTACTCTAAGTGAATGGTGTAAGACGATGTGTAGAATTAGCAATGTGAATGTTACCAGAGGTTGTTGTTTGTGCGTGTTGGATGAATCCTTCAACAGTCCAGAGGGGCAAGGCAAGAAGACAGTCCGTGGGCAAGCGAGAGGTCGGGGGCTGGAGAGAGGCGACGGGGTCGACGATCGAGGGAAGCAGTCCAAAGTCCGGTGGGAAGTCGAGGCGCACAGCTCGATCACAGGAAACTGAGGGAACACTGCAGGGAACACAGAGGACATAAGACACAGGCAGAGGGAAAGCACAGAGAGAGCAGGTACGAGGAGGGAAGCCAGAAACGGGATGCTTACAATGAGTGTGAACTATGTTCCGGCACTGGATCTTCGGGTCCGCTGGTCTTTATGCCGTCTGCCCCCATCAGACCCAGGTGCGCTGATTGCTGATTGCCCGCAGCCATGCAGGCGCGTGGCCGCAATGCGGGAAGAGCAAGCAGGGGCATGTGCCGGCGCGCTTGTAGCAGAGCTGCCGGCTGCGCTTGCTGCAGATGACATGCAGGATTGCGCATGCGCCGTGACACTGATGTTACCATAATAGAGCTGGTTGGGTTCTTGTTATTTTGTTTTAGTTTGAAAAATGTGAAATTGAGCCTTTTTAACTTTAACTAGCTTAGTACCATCACTTTTCCCCTCCCATGGTCTGGACTTACACTGTGTGCTTTATCAAAGTATTATTTTTTTACTACTGAACATTTATTTGTAGCCAGATCTGTAAACTACACTTCTGTATTGCACCAATCTGCATCCGTCAATGCAAAATTACAGGAAAGATTCAGCATCAGACAGCGAGCTGTAACCTTAGAATAACTTAAAAGTCGAGAGCACACCTCAACCAAGAGGTCCCTCAAAGAAAACAAGACCTGCATTGTCATATCTGCCGTGTGATATTGCAGGGAGTGCTTCTGCTGAGTCCAAGGAGGGAGGGTTCTAAAACTGTGCTTTGTGTATGTAATTCATTTTGCGTCCTTGACCTCTCTCAGGTCAGTGAAGTGCAGTGAGTTCAGTGGCTTTGGCTGCCACATCTGTGCTACCATGTGTTGCTCCTCCTGCTTCTCAGCTCAGGGTGATCAAATCCATATGTCCCTCAGTATTTATGGTCTGCTTCACACATGTAAATAAGTGAACATATGGGTTGTCACATTAGAACTGAAATATTTGTGTGTTGTAGCTGTGTGTGTCTGCATGCAATCAGGTGTGTGGAGTGTACAAAAAAAAGAGTGTGGTGTTTAAATATGAATGAGGCAGCACTTTTCCAGATGATCACTGATCTGATTTGCCGTGTGATATTACTGCTGAGATCCTTTAGACTGCTTCAGTCAAGCTATGTTAAAATAAAGACATTAGGAATGTAATGTATGAATGCATTTTTGTCAGCGCAAAACTTGCATTATATAGGGATTTTTAATTGTTTCCAGCTGTTTTAATTTTACCTGTGCAACTACAAAGAAATAAAATACACAACTCACAAATCATCCAGAAGTCATTAAAAATGGACAAAAACAAAACATGTTAACATGGATTTCAACAATATTATTCAACACTTTTCATTTACTGATCATCAGCAGGAATTTTTCTCATAATTTATAAACATGCAGAATTTTTTTATAAAAATTCAGTCCAAATATTTTCTCCAGTATTTATATTTTCTTGATTAGAGATGTCCGATAATATCCGCCGGCCGATATTATCAGCCGATAAATGCTTTCCAATGTAATATCGGAAATTATCGGTATCGGTTTCAAAAAGTAGAATTAATGACTTTTTAAAACGCCGCTGTACGGAGCGGTACATACCCGGTAAAATACGAACGTAGGGAGCAGTACAGAGCAGATGCGTCTCCCAGTCTGCAGCCCCTCCCCTCTCCCCTCTCTCACACACAACACAGGAGTTGACAACTGCAGCATGAGAGGTTTACTGTAGACGCTTGATGACATCAATAAGCCGCCGCGAGCGTAGCAAAACAACAACAAAAGTGTGTTGTTGCCGGTGCTGTAGCCGTGGCTAACAAGCCAGCGAGCTCGGTGACTGACTAACGACACCATGTCTATGGTTTGAGATTATTTTAAAGTATGTCTGACGGATAAAAAACTGGCAATTTGCGATGACTGCAAACAATTGGTTATGTGAGGAGGAACCAAGATGTCTTCCTTTAATACAAGCAATTTGATCTCCCACCTCTTCAAGCATCATAAGGAGATACACGATGAATACAAGCGGAAGATGAATGAAAAGCAAACACCGAAAGCAGCTTGCAGTGAACAGAGGTGCCCTGTCTCAACGCAGCATTTAAGAAGCTCTGGTTGACTGCTAGGCCACTTCAAGCACTCACCACTAGCTTGCAGCACATTTGTGTTACTCATACAAATACGTTAGAGCAGGGCAGATTGAGCCCAGTCTATAATTTCCTGTTATACAGTATGCCACGCAGTCTTGCCTATGTTATTGTTTACTTTATTACTATGTGCCTTCATTGTTTTTGTACCTGTTGTTTTGAGGCATGTTTAAAAATAATAAAAAATAATGCACTTTGTGAAAGTCACAGTATAGTATTTCCCATAGTTGTAGTGGATATTAGGATTATCTCAGGGAGAGCATGTCCCAAATTCCAAGCTGCTGTTTGAGGCAGGTTAAAAAAAATAATGCAGTTTGTGACTTCAATAATAAATATGGCAGTGCCATGTTGGCACTTTTTTCCATAACTTGAGTTGAAGTTGTTCTCTTATTTTGGAAAATTACTTTGTTTAATGCATCCAGCAGGGCATCACAACAAAATTAAGCATAATAATGTGTTAATTCCACAACTGTATATATCGGTATCGGTTGATAATTGGTAATTAAGAGTTGGACAATATCGGAATATCGGATATATAGGCAAAAAAGCCATTATTGGACATCTCTAGTCTTGATTTACTATCTACACTTATTCTGATTTATTCGATATTTAATAATTAATTACCTTTTTCTTACTTTTCTTGTAACTTATCTGTATCCGTATTTTTACATTTGTATTTTTAACTTTTCCTTAACACTGCACGAGCAATAATCTGTCAATTTAAGGAAAAAAATCCCATATGCTTATTTTCTTTCTCACAGAAAGTTTACAAAATGTTGATTTGAATGGCAAAATGTAAGCAAATAAATATTTTAGGTGTAAACTTGTTGAAAATAAGGTGTAAATGTAAATGTTCAGTAATAAATAGGGCTGCTATGATTTATTGATTAAATTGATTAAGTTGATCAGAAAAAGCTTTGATTTATATCCTGTTGCTTCGATTAATGGTTTAATGTGTATAGTTTTTTGTAGGGATGTCTGATAATGGCTTTTTGCCGATATCCGATATTCCGATATTGTCCAACTCTTTAATAACCGATACCGATATCAACCGATACCGATATCAACCAATACCGATATAAACAGTTGTGGAATTAACACATTAATATGCCTAATTTGGACAACCAGGTATGGTGAAGATAGGTCCTTTTTTTTAAAAATAAAAATAAAATAAAATAAGATAAATAAATTAAAAACATTTTCTTGAATAAAAAAGAAAGTAAAACAATATAAAAACAGTTACATAGAAACTAGTAATTGATGAAAATGAGTAAAATTAACTGTTAAAGGTTAGTACTATTAGTGGAGAAGGAGCACGCACAATCGTGTGCTTATGGACTGTATCCCTTGCAGACTGTATCGATATATATTGATATATAATGTAGGAACCAGAATATTAATAACAGAAAGAAACAACCCTTTTGTGTGAATGAGTGTGAATGAGTGTAAATGGGGGAGGGAGATTTTTTGGGTTGGTGCACTAATTGTAAGTGTATCTTGTGTTTTTTATGTTGATTTAATAAAAAAAAAAAAAAAAAAAAACGATACCGATAATTAAAAAAAACGATACCGATAATTTCCGATATTACATTTTAAAGCATTTATCGGCCGATAATATCGGCCTGCCGACAATATCGGCCTGCCGACTTCTCTAGTTTTTTGTCATGTCTACTATCTGCTTTTTTTACTACAAAATTAAACAACTGAATAAACATCCTCCAAGTCGGATGATTCCATAATTTTGGCTAGGGGTTGTAGAAGGTTGCTGAAGTCTGTTGATCTACGCAGTTTGGAATACAGCTTTGTGAGGGAGACTCGTTTTGGAGTAGCTAGCTAGCTACCAATGGCTAGTGCTCGCGCTAGTTCGACTGATGGAGATCGCCATCACCTGACTTTGGGAGTCCGAAGCAAACAACGTTTCGCTGTACTCTGTCGTGTTACTGACATAATACAATCACACCACATACTCCAAACTCTTGCCAGGATCACAAAAAAATACAAATATTACCAAAAAATCCAAGCATAATTTAAAGCTCTTGGGGAACATATCAACGCAGTGAAAAGTTTGTTTGTCCAGAACAGACCTGCAAAGTTGCGCCTGAATCTGGGAGTCGTGGGTACACATGACTGTCTGAATGAATGTGTGTGGGCCCACCACTTTTTTGAGAGGAAAAGAGGCTATTGTTGGCATTACGTCACATGACTTCTTCCCGGAAGTGAAAACCAGTGGTGGTCTACCAAGATAAGACGGCTGATGTACAGCATGTCATGTCTGTATTATCATGTTTTGTTTTAAGTCATGTTTTGTTTAGTTTCCGTCTTTTCACTCCCTTGTCTGGTCACCATAGCAACCATTAGTTTTCACCTGTCACGTCACGCACCTGTTTCACGTCTTGAGTCACGCACCTGTTTTCGTTAATCATGTCTGTAGTATTTAAGTTCAGTGTTTTTCAGTTTGGTTTTCTGACGACCTCGCACCCCATACCGCATCACATTTATGCTCTGTCCATTCCTCAATGATCCTGCTTCATGTCCCTTGTCACAGTAAGTTTTGGTTCCATGTTTATAGTCTTTTTGTTTTTTAATAGTTTATTCTCCGCCACTGTGCGCGCTTTCATTTATTCCTTTTTTGATAAATATAAATAAATCATGTACCTCCATTCCCGTCTCGCCCGTGCCAACTTCCCGTTGCATCCCGGAAAAGCACACACCCCGGACCAAGTCGTGACAGTAGGTCGTCAGCAGACCCGCTTTTCCCCACCTAAGTTGGCCGAGTTGGATAGATTGGACGAAGGAACGTGGGAGATCCTGCGCGCCATGGAAGCCGAGACGCTTCGCTATTCCCCCAGGGAGCGCAGGGGGATGATGTGGGGGAATGGAGGCAAGCTGGTGCCGATCGGCGCGTCGCTCCCGTCCCGGAAACGTTGCCAAGGACGGGGAAAGACTTCCGCGAGCCGGCAGGACACGCCACTCCCACAAGCCCCTCCCCCTCCGGGCGGAAGCAAGCAGCAGTCTGCCCGGCTTCCCCAGGATGACATCACAGCCCAGGATTTTTTTTTCAACTCTTTTTCTTTTGAACACCCGCCTCCAACAAAAGACACTAATGGCATGACTTTGATAAATCTATCAAAACATGTTTTTAGAGATCAGGTCTAATCAGTCCAAGCCACGTCCCATATTTCATGCCCCGCCCCCCAAGACTCATGCCCCGCCCCCCAAGACTCAAGTCCCGCCCCCGTCACAATTTTTTTCTTTTTTTCCGCCCACACAACCCCAGGTGGGGGATAAAAAAACAAAACAATTTGGACAATTTAATGGGGAAGTTTCTGCCCTCCTCCGCCCACCCCTACAGAGAGTTCCAGACCGCAGGGAGCGCGTCTGGTATCCGCCCCTTGAGGGGGGGGCTAGGGCTGGGAATTGTTCAGGTGGGGTGGATCAGCATCACCTTGTCAAGCCACAGCCTCCCTCACGGCCGCCACCACCAGTCTTCCGACCTGTCAAGCCACAGCCTCCAGCACGACCGCCCTTACCAGTCTTTTACCATGCCAAGCCGCAACCCCCAGCAAGACCACCTCCACCTGCACTACCAGCTCCACGACGCCAAGCTCCGGTACCAGCTCCACGACGCCAAGCTCCGGTACCAGCTCCACGACGCCAAGCTCCGGTACCAGCTCCACGACGCCAAGCTCTGGTACCAGCTCCACGACGCCAAGCTCCGGTACCAGCTCCACGACGTCAAGCTCCGGTACCAGCTCCACGACGTCAAGCTCCGGTACCAGCTCCACGACGCCAAGCTCCGGTACCAGCTCCACGACGCCAAGCTCCGGTACCAGCTCCACGACGCCAAGCTCCGGTACCAGCTCCACGACGCCAAACTCCGGTACCAGCTCCACGACGCCAAGCTCCGGTACCAGCTCCACGACGCCAAGCTCCGGTACCAGCTCCACGACGCCAAGCTCCGGTACCAGCTCCACGACGCCAAGCTCCGGTACCAGCTCCACGACGCCAAGCTCCGGTACCAGCTCAACAAGTCCAAGACCAAGACCCGCTAAGCCAAGACCAAGACACGCCATGCCAAGACCAAGATACGCCATGCCAAGACCAAGACTCGCCATGCCAAGACCAAGACTCGCCATGCCAAGACCAAGACTCGCCATGCCAAGACCAAGACTCGCCATGCCAAGACCAAGACTCGCCATGCCAAGACCAAGACTCGCCATGCCAAGACCAAGACTCGCCATGCCAAGACCAAGACTCGCCATGCCAAGACCAAGACTTGCCATGCCAAGACCAAGACTCGCCATGCCAAGACCAAGACCCGCCATGCCAAGACCAAGACCCGCTATGCCAAGACCAAGACCCGCCATGCCAAGACCAAGACCCGCCATGCCAAGACCAAGACCCGCCATGCCAAGACCAAGACCCGCCATGCCAAGACCAAGACCCGCCATGCCAAGACCCACACCAAGACCAACACCCACGCCAAGACCAAGACCTATACCAAGACCCACGCCGAGCTTCGCCGCCTGACTCACCACGCCAAGCCACGCCTGCCACGATGACGACGCGCCTGCCCCCTCGTCGGCCACGGATATGGGCGCTACCTGGTCGCCCGCCACGCCAAGTGCGCCCACCTCCCAGTCGGCCACGAATGTGGCCATTCCCTGGGCGCCCGCCTCGCCTGCGGCAGCGGCGTTCCACTCGCCGCCGCCACCTAACTCTGCCCCGGTGGATACGGGGACACGTGGTCTGGCGACCCACCGCCATGTCCCCCTCCCGCCCTCCCATGACTTTTGTTAAGTTTTTTTTTCTTGGACATCTGGTATCTGTCTTTAAGGGAGGGGTTCTGTCATGTCTGTATTATCATGTTTTGTTTTAAGTCATGTTTTGTTTAGTTTCCGTCTTTTCACTCCCTTGTCTGGTCACCATAGCAACCATTAGTTTTCACCTGTCACGTCACGCACCTGTTTCACGTCTTGAGTCACGCACCTGTTTTCGTTAATCATATCTGTAGTATTTAAGTTCAGTGTTTTTCAGTTTGGTTTTCTGACGACCTCGCACCCCATACCGCATCACATTTATGCTCTGTCCATTCCTCAATGATCCTGCTTCATGTCCCTTGTCACAGTAAGTTTTGGTTCCATGTTTATAGTCTTTTTGTTTTTTCATAGTTTATTCTCCGCCACTGTGCGCGCTTTCATTTATTCCTTTTTTGATAAATATAAATAAATCATGTACCTCCATTCCCGTCTCGCCCGTGCCAACTTCCCGTTGCATCCCGGAAAAGCACACACCCCGGACCAAGTCGTGACACAGCAAACAGCAGGCAAACTATCTAAGTACAAAAGAGGCTTAAATCTTCCTGCAAAAAGCAGATACGAGCAAAAAAATCTAACTATGCAATGGAATAGAATCCTATTCATCAAAAAAAAGATTTGGCATGTGATATCAAGGAATTTATGTCAGTCGCGTTCTCAGACATATCGAACTGTTGTAACTCGTAACAAGATTTGCGTATTTTGGTTAATTTGTGTAGGTTTTTTTGTTTGTTTTACTTCGACCAACGGCACAACAATTGTTTACGACCGTCAGACTCTTTTGTACATAAATTCAAAAACAACTCACCAACTTCAACAAAGCTCGGACCTCTTGAAGCAACTGCCGGCAGAATTGAGAGTCCATGGCAACGCCGGTAACAACAACAAAGCAGAATGGCGGACACACCATTGATAACGCCTCTCCCTTCTATCCTACTCTCCAACGTCCAGTCAATTGAGAACAAGCTGGATGACATCAGGGCGAGGATTAAGTTCCAGCGGGACATCAGAGACTGTAACCTCCTGTGTTTCACTGAGACCTGGCTCACACCGGAGGATCCAGACCACGCCATCAGCCTGGAGCCCTTCTTTGTGTACCAAAGCGACAGGAACGAGTCGTCGGTGGAATCGAGAGGCGGAGGCGTGAGTTTTATGGTGAATAAACACTGGTCTGGACGGAGCAGTGCGGAGAAGATAGGGGAACACTGCTCACCGGACCTGGAGTTTCTCATCATCAAATGCCGCTCGTTCTACCTACCAAGGGAGCTAACATCAGTCATACTCATTGGAGTATACATTCCACCCTAGGCCAACGTTGAGACCGCACTTTCAGAGCTCTACGACCAGGTAAACAAACTCCAGACAGCTCATGTTGATGCTGCTATTGTGGTTGCTGGGGACTTTAATAAGGCGAAACTTAAAACGGTAACACCAACGTTTTACCAACACGTGACCTGTCCTACCCGAGACGATAATATACTGGATCACTGCTACTCGCAGTTCAAATGCGGCTTTAAATCACAGTCTTTATCAGCCTCCGGTAAATCAGATCACTCCGCCATCTTGCTTGTACCAGTGTATAAACAAAGTTTGAAGAGCGCCTTCGTGGTGATGCGAGAAGTCATGCGTTGGTCTGTGAATTTAGAGAGCGCGCTCCAGGACGTGCTATATTGTACAGACTGGAGTGTGTTCCGCGAGGGCACAGACAACATTGACGAATATACAGACACTGTGCTGGACTTTGTTGGTAAACTGGTCGAGGAAATAGTCCCCACCACCACAGTACGGGTTTTTCCAAATCAGAAATCCTGGGTTGATAGATCGGTCCGAGAGGCTTTGAAAGCGCGCACCTTTGGTACTTTAACTTTAACTTTAACTCAGCCTACAGCAGAGGGCGCGCGACCGGCGACATGCATGTGTACAAAGCACCGTGCTATGACGTCAGGCGCGTAGTGAAGCAGGCAAAGGGACGATACAGGGACAAAGTGGAGTTTCAATTTCAGCAGGCTGACTCCAGAGCTGTATAGCAAAGACTCAGAACCATGACAGACTACAAAGGCAGCCCCCCCACAGTGAATGCTGATGTCTCCCTGGCAAATGAGCTAAATACCTTTTATGCACGGTTTGAGGCTGCAAGTTCAAACAGCAGCCTTCCTGCCACCACAGAAGAGGGTATGGCCACTGGCAATGGAGACTCAGCATTCAGGATAACAGAACACAACGTGAGGAGAACCTTTAAGAGGGTGAATACCAGGAAAGCCACAGGGCCAAACAGCATCCCCGGTTGCGTCCTAAAAGTCTGTGCTGACCAACTGGCACCGGTATTCACAGACATATTCAATCTGTCCCTTGAACAGTCCGTCATCCCCACCTGTCTGAAAAAATCCACCATTGTCCCTGTTCCAAAGAAATCTGCCCCTGTCTGCCTCAACGACTACCGCCCCGTAGCCCTCACCACCATAGCCATGAAGTGCTTTGAGAAGCTAATCAAGGACCACATATGAAACTCCCTCCCCCCCACTATAGACCCCCTGCAATTTGCATACCGCCCAAACAGGTCAACCGACGATGCAATCGCACACGTATCGACACACCTGGACAAAAGGCAGGGGAACTATGTGAGAATGCTGTTCATAGACTACAGTTCGGCATTCAACACCATAGTCCCCTCCAAACTCGTCATCAAGCTCAAGGACCTGGGCTTGAACTCAACCCTCTGTCAGTGGGTCCTGGATTTCCTGACAGGCAGACCACAAATGGTGAGAGCAGGGAACTGCACCTCATCACCCATCACCCCCAACACCGGTGCCCCCCAATGCTGCGTTCTGAGCCCCCTCCTCTATTCACTCTACACACATGACTGTGTGGCTAAAAACACCACCAACTCCATTGTGAAATTTGCTGACGACACAGCTGGGGTGGGCCTGATCTCCGGAAACGATGAGACGGCCTACCTGAGTGAAGTGGAAAACCTGTCACTGAACCACCTCGCCCTGAACGTCAGCAAGACCAAGGAGATCATAGTGGATTTTAGGAGACGGGGGGAAAGGAACTACAGTCCCCTCAGCATAGACGGGACGCCGGTCAAGAGAGTGAACAACTTCAAATACCTCGGAGTGACAGTATCAGAAGACCTGTTGGACCACACATATAGACAACGTGGTGAAAAAGGCACGACAGCGTCTCTACCTCCTCAGGAGACTAAGGAAGTTTAAGCTAAACCACAAGATCCTCAGAAACTTCTACTCATGCACAACAGAGAGTGTCATGACTGGAAACATCACCTCCTGGTTTGGGAATAGCATCGCACACGACCGCAACAGACTGCAGAGAGAGGCCAGATCAGCCGAGCGCACCATCAGAGGTGAGCTCCCAACCATCTACAACATCTACACCAGGTGGTGTAGATCCAAGGCCAAGAGGATAGTGAGAGACTCTAGCCACCCAAGCAACTGCCTCTTCTCACTGCTGCGGTCAGGCAAGTGCTACCGAAGTCTCATGGCCAACACGGAGAGACTCAGGAGGAGCTTCTATCCCCAAGCCATGAGACTGCTCAACTGCATCGCTGATTAACACTTTATCACAATTGCACAAAACCGCACGCACAAGAATCACTTTACTTACCACTGTAATTACCGGACTACAATACTCTTCATTCAATGACTAATAATGTAAAAACAAGAGTAAAAAGAAGTCATACTGTTCCATTACCTTTGTTCATACTACTGTCACTACTCAACTGCCAAAGAACTGTAGACACCTTAATATTTATTACTTCCTATACTGTATATACTGTTATACTATTTGATCTTGCACTGGTACTGTATTTGACTACTGTACTTCTACTTGTACTGATACGTCTACTATAACTACTGTAACTTATTGTGCAACTCATTGTCTTGTAATTAATGTACATCAGAGCTATTCAAATGTTTGTATTTGTTTGTATTTAGTGTATTAGTTTCTGTAACTAGTGTTTGGATCCCACTGTACGCAATATCTGAAGAGCATGGAAAAAAGCATTTCACTGTGGTGTACTCTGCATGTGACGAATAAAACTTGAAACTTGAAACTTGAAAACAGACTTGCATGGAGGTCTACAACTTCTTTGTGTGTGGCTGGGTCAAGGAAATTGGTATCAAGACTCTACAGGACAAATCATGCATCGATTTTGCTCGTGTAAGGTTGCATTACATGATTTAACGCCGCATCTATTGATGTTTGTTGTTGTTGCACACGCCGTTTACAAGTAGCAGGTTTTCCCGTCTTTATCAAAATATAAATATAGATGTCAACATTGAGTATTTGCTGAAAGCTTCATTTATGATTGCTGCTTTCGGTAAAAGCTTAACTCCTTTAGGTTTTGCTCACGTTTGCTTTCTTTTATTTAGACACGCAGAGTTGCTTTACAAAACTCTTGTAGCAAACATGTTTAAGAAATACAAATAATATCAAGATAATACTTCAATTGTCATGGTCCGTGGACCGGATCATGTTTTGTTTAGTCATGTTCTGTTTGGTTTTGGACTCTTTCGGTTCCTGTTTTGTGCACCCCTGGGTTTGTTTTGGTTACCTTGGGTGCTGATTGGTTTCACCTGCCTGATTAGTGTTCGGCACGCTCACCTGCTGCCGGGCACTAATCAGAGAGCTATTTATTCACGTTGTGCGCCACACTCGGTCTGGCTTTGTTGTTTGCTATAAGCAACAGTTACGTTGGTATATTCCTGTTTTCTAGCTATTGATTTCTGTTCTCAGTTTTTGCCTTAGCTCCCTGTGCGATCGGCATGCATTCCTTTTGTTTGTTCCCTGTATTTTGTATGTGGTATGATTTTATGAGAAATAAATCATATCTCACCTGCACGCTTCCTGGGGGAACGACCCCCGCATAAACATGCGAACCCGACGTGGCATCAATAGGAAATAATAACCGTTTAAAGTATATCAAACAAATTTTAACAAATTTGAGCAAACTCGTGCATTCTTCAACTCTGCTCCCTTGGACTGGAGTGTGAGCTGTATGCTTCTCTCATTGTTGTTTTGACAAATCTTGCACTTTTCCGCCCTTTTTGATTATATCTGTTATGTCGTACTGGGGAAGGAGACGGCACAACAACAGGATATCAAGCTTCAACAGGTTTATTGCGTGCTTGATGAGTGAATGGAGTGTGTATGCTACTATGTGTTTTGCATGAGAAACTATGTGTGTGAATTTACCATATAAATACCGTAAGTTATGTTGAGGTGCGTGTTGAATGAAAAGCGTCCAAGTCCAAAGGGAAATCCAAGAGGGGTCGGGGCAGGAGGGCGAAATCCGGAAGTCCAAAACTGGGTCAAGGATCGGGGAGAGCAAGCAGAGTCCAGGAGGGAAATATGGCAGCGGAGGTATACAGCGAGGTTGGGACACGGGTACTGTGGGAAGAACGAAAGACAACACTGGGATCAGGAAAATGAAGCACAAGGAAAACAGGCAAACGAGCGTGAGCTGGAGGGAAGTCAGAGACGTGAAGCTTACTGGGAGCAGAGCGACGTTCCGACGACGATGAGTCAGCGTCAAAGGTTTTTATACTGTCGTCCCTCATCAGTTCCAGGTGCGTTGGGTGTTGATTGTCTCCGGCTGCGGCGGAGTGTGGGCGCGGTCCGCGTGATGAGCGAGAGGGCATGTCTGGTGCTCACAGCGGAGCTTCTGAGCGCTGCCGTAGAAGAGGCAAGCACCAAACGCGTGAGCGCCGTAACAATATCTTGAGGAACTCTGAAGAAACGTTTATCCTTTCCGCGTTTTGAACGATTTGTACAGCTGAAAACAACAGCAGAGGGAAGGCTAAATGGCGCCTCGTACCCTTTGAAAACAGAGCTGGTTTGACCACCACCAGTATTCACTGGGCGGGACATGAGCCGGACTTGACCTCAAATCATCCCAGCAGGGCTATTAACATTATACAGTGACTGTTTTGTTGGTTTTGCTGTATGGCCAGAGGGCTATAAGTAAAGGTTGTTTTTGTGGCATTGAGGAGTAGTAATAGGTACTTACAGGTATTCCTCAATAAATTTGGCCTTCGCTATTGCCTAACATTCACCTCTGGGTCAATCCATCCATCCATCGATTCATCGATTTTCTACCGCTTGTCCCCTTCGGGGTCGCGGGGGGTGCTGGAGCCTAACTCAGCTGCATTCGGGCGGAAGGCGGGGTACACCCTGGACAAGTCACCACCTGATCGCAGTGCACAGATATACAGACAACATTCACACTCACATTCACACACTAGGGACAATTTAGTGTTGCCAATCAACTTATCTCCAGGTGCATGTATTTGGAGGTGGGAGGAAGCCGGAGTACCCGGAGGGAACCCACGCAGTCAAGGAGAGAACATGCAAACTCCACACAGAAAGACCCAGAGCCCGAGGATCGAACCCAGAACCTTCGTATTGTGAGGCACATGCACTAACCCCACCATGCTGCCCACCTCTGAGTACAATAGTGTATTATTTAGTAAAATGTATACACTTGTGATTGTATAGTAATTAATCATTTAAGTATTTTGAAATTATCCATCTACTAGGTCCACCTATCTGGGATCCACCTATACCCACAAAGAACCCAAGCACCCATCACTCTCATCTAGCTAATGTATAAAGGTCATAGGGTAATATGTCTATATATATATATATATATATATATATTTTTTTTTTTTTTTTTTTTTTTTTTTTTTTTTTCTTGGATACACATGGAGCAGATGCCATAACATTTGGTGTTCTTTGACTATTCCTCACCAGTAAACCAATAGCTTTATTTAATACAAAGTGTGTATGTGGGGTAACCACAATAAGCCCTAATTCAAAGATCCTAAAATCAATCATCTAAAAGACAGCAACACAGATACTGCAGGGCGTCACCCTTGTCATAGTAGGGTAAACATTGTTCTTAGCTGCCATGTTTGTGGTGTTTCATGTCCTAATGATTCACTAGTGAGCTGTGGGACTACATGGCCACAAAGGGAGGCTGGTGTGCAGACAGTGACTTTTATTCAGATGAATAACGTTCAAATACTAGATGGGGGTTCATAGGAGAAGTGCAATTTTTTGAATTCACAGCATGTTTGTTTGTGTGTTTGGCAGCCAGCAGTGCGAGGGGAAAGGGTCAGATTAGAAGGGAAGTAGATCTCTGAGGAGGGTGGTGGCAAGGAAATGGTGAGGGAAAAGGAAAAGAGGTGGCGGGCAATAAAGTGGCCCATCAATCTGGTAAATGAGTGTCCTTACCACAGACACTACTTTGGGAAACGCAGTCTACTCTGCGTTCATCTGTCACAGGTTTAGCACCCAGCCGAGCTATCACATCTTCCATTCTAAGGCTCAATTTGAATTCTCCCTCCTCTCCATCCCCTCTTCACCCCCCCCACCCCCCCTCCCTTGGCTCTACCATCTAGTGCCATGGCGAAGTATTGCACATGCGCTCAAGTCTCACTTCGTCATTAACCCCCGCCGTTTGCCAGCAGTGATGTGAGGCAGATGTGACAAATGTTTGTTTACCTTCAAGATGCCGTGACACACGATACTCGGCCCTGTTTTCGCTATTCTTATTTTTTTTCCGCCTGTCTTTATCAAGAAGAAGACCATTTAGAAGACAATGTTTTTGGCGAAATGTGCAAGTGCTGGGGCATCAAGTTGCTGTATATAAAATATGTTTCATCGTGTATTTGGGTTTGAAGCCAATATTTACATGCAGTAGCAAAGGTTTGAAGTCTGACTAGAACCACAAGTGTCATTATTATGAAAATCATTAATTACGCTTATTACTGTCAATCTGTGTTGGCCCTGCGATGAGATGGCGACTTGTCCAGGGTGTACCCTGCCTTCCGCCCGATTGTAGCTGAGATAGGCTCCAGCGCCCCCCGCGACCCCGAAGGGAATAAGCGGTAGAAAATGGATGGATGGACATGTGTACTCTTCTCTGGGTTTTCGGTTTGCCATCTTTCCCGTCGCACTCGATAGTGTTGGGAGGTCTGTGAGCTGGATTCACTTCGAGGGAGGTACTTCGCCCCTCCCCACTACCTGGCAAATCATTCAAACGCCTCTTGATTGGCGTGAACGCAAATGGGGGATGGCATCAAAAAGGGCGGAGAAGGGGTATTCGAATGGAGCCTAATACTTCCTTATCGAGGCGAGTAGCTAGTGAACAAATGTTTGGTCTGCAGTTCCTTTTAACAGATGTTCATGTTACAGGATACTATGAAGATTGATACTATGACAACATATTTTTACTTTGAGCTGCACAAGTATACAAAGTTTAATCACAATCCCAACTTTGGCTGCTGCGATTAAAGGCCTACTGAAACCCACTACTACCGACCACGCAGTCTGATAGTTTATATATCAATGATGAAATCTTAACATTGCATTGCAACACATGCCAATACGGCCGGGTTACCTTACTAAAGTGCAATTTTAAATTTCACGCGAAATATCCTGCTGGAAACGTTTCGGTATGATGACGTCTGCGCGTGACGTCACGGATTGTAGAGGACATTTTGGGACAGCATGTGGCCAGCTATTAAGTCGTCTGTTTTCATCGCAAAATTCCACAGTATTCTGGGCATCTGTGTTGGTGAATGTTTTGCAATTTGTTCAATGAACAATGGAGACAGCAAAGAAGAAAGCTGTAGGTGGGAAGCGGTGTATTGCGGCCGACTTCAGCAACACAAACACGGCCGGCGTTTCATTGTTTACATTCCCGAAAGATGACAGTCAAGCTTTACCATTGGCCTGTGGAAAACTGGGACAACAGAGACTCTTACCAGGAGGACTTTGAGTTGGATGCGCAGACGCGGTACCGTGAGTACGCATGCAGCTGCGGCTTCCAAACATTTGATCGCTTGCCCGTACGTGCGTGCCGCTATGTGCATGTCACGTACGTAACTTTGGGGACTTTGGGGAAATATATGTGCTGTATGAACTTTGGGGAGGTGAACGGTACTTTGGGCTGTGGGATTGAGTGTGTTGTGCAGGTGTTTGAGTTGTATTGGCGGGTTATATGGACGGGAGGGGGGAGGTGTTTGCTATGCTGGATTAATTTGTGGCATATTAAATATAAGCCTGGTTGTGTTGTGGTTTATAGAGTGTATATATGTCTTGTGTTTATTTCCTGTTTTAGTCATTCCCAGCTGAATATCAGGTCCCACCCGCCTCTCACAGCATCTTCCCTATCTGAATCGCTCCCACTGCCCTCTAGTCTTTCACTCTCACTTTCGTCATCCACGAATCTTTCATCCTCGCTCAAATTAATGTGGAAATCGTCGCTTTCTCAGTCCGAATCGCTCTCGCTGCTGGTGGCCACGATTGTAAACAATGTGCAGATGTGAGGAGCTCCACAACCTGTGACGTCACGCTACTCGTCTGCTACTTCCGGTACAGGCAAGGCTTTTTTATCAGCGACCAAAAGTTGCGAACTTTATCGTCGATGTTCTCTACTAAATCCTTTCAGCAAAAATATGGCAATATCGCGAAATGATCAAGTATGACACATAGAATGGACCTGCTATCCCCGTTTAAATAAGAAAATTGCATTTCAGTAGGCCTTTAAATGAGGGTGATCGTTGGCGATGTTAACATTAAAAAAAGCAGGCTTCGCACGCAGCATATCAAATCAAGCACTTTCCCAGCAAAAAATCAGCCAACCACAAGGAGGCAAACAAAAGACGGTGGACTCGTTTGAGAGTGAGTGAAGGCTGGCATATATTTTTGCGTCACGTGGCTTGCGTCCCCTCTGACGGCATCCTGGTTGGTTTGTAGTTCTTCCGTGGGGGCTTACTTGTGATTTGCAATTCTCTTCCAAAACCCTACGGTAGAGATATTTTCCTCCTTGTGAAAAGTAATGGCAATCACAACGTTAATAATTTTGTTGGCACTGGAACTAATCATTTAGACTAATCAGTTTATTTTGAATGGACGTTTTACTCATAAACTAAAGGAAAAGACTTTGTGAAGACGGACTTTGCAACCCCTGAATGAGTCGCGACAGAGGACGGGAGATTTTGCAACGTTTTATGGCCGTTCGGAAAATGGGACAAGACAGACCTATGTAATTGTAAAAAAAACCAACTGTTAAATATATATTGTAACAACCTGCTGGATTCTAAACTTGCATCCAAAGATGAACAGAAAATGTGTAATTAATGGAAATTACAATCTTTTACCTTGCAATAACCCAACATGAAAGAAGGTGAGTTTTATACTGTATTGCTGCTTTGAATTTAAGTATAATTAATTTAGTTCTAAAGAGACAAAATGTGTGTTAGTACAGTAGTATGTGACAATAAGTGACGTGCAGTCAGGGGAGGCAGGTGAGGCGGGGCCTCACGTGCCATCATGGAAAGAAAACAAATTTAAAAAGAAAAAAAAATAGTTAAATTGTTATATGTATCCAGTGATTATATTATAAAGTTATTTTCCATTTAACTTCACCAATTTTAGATTCTTTTTTTATTCAAAATCGCTGAATTTTCACATTCAAATACTGAGAATAGACTTGCGGTGAGTCACCAGCCAGTTGAGGCACGTCACTGAGTTGAGCCTCACCATGGATTGCGCAATGACTCGGCTAACTGCTGGCCTGCTGTGCAGTGAGACCGTATTGCTATATGAATTATATTATAAATTTCCATAGTTTAGTTAGCTGAGGTATGTAATGTACAGTGTATTTGGTCAACAACTGTATGTGTGTAACGTATTTCTTGTGCTGAGCAATCATAAAACTGCTGCAAAGACACGCTGTGTGAGGCTCCCAGTAATCCCGCCTCCTGGTGGTAGAGGGCGCTAGTGATCCCAGAGAGCATTTCTGCGACTACTCGGCTGCAGAATAAGTGACAACAAGCATCAACAGTTAGCAGCGATCGTTTCTTTTTTCCTCTTGCCTGGACTTTTAACATGGAGGATTACATATCTAAAATAAAACAGTTTTCTAAACTGGACTTTCAATCGAAGCAAATGGGTAATAATTAAAGGAAGATCTCCATCGAGACAGAGATACTTTTAAAACTGAAGAAAGATAAGGAAGACTTCTATAAACAAGTTATTGATGCTTGTGTTCAAAAGGAGCTGCGCATGGACTTCATTTATAAGTAAAGGTAAGACCATAATAACGTTTTTTTTTATTAAATGTGCTTTTTTGTGTGCTACAGTTTGTATGTGTAAAGTTAAAGTTAAGTTAAAGTACCAATGATTGTCACACACACTATGCGTGGTGAAATGTGTCCTCCTGCATTTGACCCATCCCCTTGATCACCCCCTGGGAGGTGAGGGGAGTAGTGGGCAGCAGCGGCGCCGCGCCTGGAAATCATTTTTGGTGATTCAACCCCCAATTCCAACCCTTGATGCTGAGTGCCAAGCAGGGAAGAATGCTGGTATGAGCTTTTAAACATAACCCGTTAACTGCTGCCAATCAAATGGTGAATAAGATACTCTTTAGGGTTCATATGTTTGTAAATCTGACTGTGATGAAGTCAGTGCCTCACCAGTAATGAACCTCACCGCACGTCACTGGTGGCAATCAATAATGTGTATATTGCACACCAGCATAAACATGTTAAAATACATGTTTAATTGTGTATCGTCAACAGGCAGGCTTCTATGCAAAGAACAGAATGCTCATAAATATGGACACAGATGGATAACCTTCATAAAAACCGAAATCTCTGAGGAGCTTTGGCTGCACATTTGCAGTGTTTCCTTCTTTGCTAAATAAAACACATTCGGCTCCTTTTATCATTTGTCTGTTGTTTACAGAGGAGTACGATATTGGTGGAATGGCATCGTGAGGACACCACGCTTGGAGCGTACAGCTTTTCCATTGTTGTCACAAGTATTGAGATGATCCGAGCTGCCAACAATGTGAGAAGAATTGTTAGGTGACAAGGGGGAATGTCTGTGCTCACACCATCATGTGAACGCTAATATCAGTCATGTCAGAGACAAAAGAAAACTTAACAATAATGCTGAATGTTATACCATTGAGAATTTTAATGGCATCATTTCTTCAAAGTCTCTGTATCTACTACTTTTCCTTGTATATTGTTATGTGGTGAAAGAAGTATTTGTGTTTAAAATTACTATCAACCTGACACAATAATTTTCAAGAAACTTTGAGTTCACGCATCACAGAAATAGATAAAACAGGCCATAACCAATAATCAGTAGACCTATTTTCATAGCTCTCAAAGCTCTGTAAATATGTTACTTTGAGTATGTGCTTATATAAATGTCAGGGCTGCATTGAACAGACTTTCAGTGGATGCCTGCTCACTTATGAGCTGTGAGTCTGCCCAGCAGCCTGCTCAGAATCACTAGAACATAATTTACAGTTTAACAATCAATCACATTTTATTTGTATAGCCCTTAATTACAAGAGATTCAAAGTGCTTCACAGATCCCCCGATCTGATCCCACATTCGAGCAAGGAAAAACTCCAAAAGCCCGAAATCGGAAAAGAAGAAACCTTGGTAAGGGGCCGCAAATGTGGGGACCCCCATCCTGGGTGACCAGCTGCAATGGATGCCGAGTGGGTACAGTTATTGCATTGTTACATTTGTGATAATGTTAGAGTCCCGTCCATCTGGAAGCCAGCAGAAGGTCATAGGGGGTCTTTTTCAAGACAAGTTGACAACGTAGAGACGTCACCAACTCTTAGAGGAGTGGTCCTCCCCGGGTCACGACTTGGAACAGCTAGAGCCTCTTTCAGACTGGTACCTTATCCGTGCCTAACCTCTCTGTGCAGGATTGGGGGCATAGCAGACAAGAAAAGCTCAAAATCATCTGGTCTAAACAGGTCTATTTAAAAGCTAGAGTATTAAATGATTTTGAAGGTGGGACTTAAAAATGCTTCTACTGAGTAGTTGTCGCCAGGGGGGCATTTCAGAGTACTGGAGCCCAAATAGATAATGCTCTAGAGCCTCCAGACTTTTTATGGGCTCTGGGGGGGGCGGGGGTCACCAATAAGCTGGCGTTCTTGGAACACAGGTTTCTGTACGGAACATAGGGTACATTACAATCAACAAGATAAGATGGTGCTAGGTTGTTTATTATTTTGTACGTAAGTCATAAAACCTTACAATCACATCCTAAAGTTACCGGGAACCAGTGCAGTTGGGCCAGTTTTAGCCTAATATGATCAAACTTTCTTGACCTAGTCAAAAGTCTAGCAGCTGCATTTTGTAGCAGCTCTAATTTGTTAATGCTGGACATGGGGAGACTCGAAAATAATACATTACAGTAATCTAGACTGGAAGTAACAAAAGCTGTAAAATGATCTCAGCGTCACTGGTGGACATACCAAACAGTCCAGTTGCGATCGATTGAATGCCCTGAGATGACAGTCACCTGGATGAATGAGAACATTCATAGACATCATTCTACTAGAGATGATATGTGTACAGGAATTTTTCAGTTTGCCGCTGGTTAGTTCTAGCTTAACTGACTCCTCACCCGGACTGACAAGCTCTCTGTAGCTCTATTGTAGTTAATCAAGTGAGACTGAAACAGTAATCCATGTTCCTAGAAAGAGTGATGGCACCTTACTTGTTAGATTAAGGCTATGCCTCCTCTGCAGGCCCGGTTTACCCAAGAAAGAGGGCCGGTTATCTATAAAACTATATCTCTGTTCTCTGCCAAAGTTAGCCAACTACCTGTTTAAGCGAGACTAATCTGCTATGTTGCTTATCATTGTCATTCGCCGACAAGGGGCCAAAGACAATTAATTACTCAATGTTGGGCAAGATTACAAGTCCTAGCTATGTTACTCTTTGTAATCTTTGTCTCATCCTAGTGTTGTCGGAGCCAACGTTTAAAACTCTGTTTGAGTAGGTAATGGTGGGGTTAGCCTGTCGTACGTGTCTAGGCCTTGTGCGAGTCAGATACCTAAGATTAGCTTCAATGCCCGGTGCTGTCGTCCCAGGGATACACATTATTGTGGCTTGTTTACAAAAGTTGAATGTGATGGAGTCCTCTATAACTAAGGAACACACAGGACACAGAGCACTGCCCTACAGCATTTTACAGTACTCAGTACTCACACAACCCTCAAAACTTTTCTTCTTCACTGAAAAGCTGCAATTGCCCTGTACCTTTTATCTTTCACTTTCAGTGGATGAACATAGAGACAGGCGACTTTCAATTCTATTGCATCTGCAATCAATGTTAATGTGATATGAACTACTTTGCTCTTGTTCCACATGATGGTTGAAGTAATCAGCCAGTCAGCCAGTTAATTTACACAAAGACTCAAAATAGATTTTCGAAATGACTGCTGCTTCTCTTTTTATTGTCATAAGGACATGTAATGGACCTGGTGCACTAGTAATTGTAGATATAGAAATACTGTATTGCTAGGGTGCTACCACTTGACCTAGACACACTTTCAGTTTTCGCTTGAGAAGCAAACATTAAATAGCTTCTGTTTTTTTAGCACCGTCTGTGCCGATGTTTTGAGCCAAATATACAAGCTAGTTATCATCACAGTACAGCTGAAGGTGAATCGTACATACATACAAACTTAAGTAGAGGTACGTTTCACCAGATTTATAACCATCATGAAAAAGAAGGGAGGAAAAGTTTTTCTCTAACGCATGTTCGTTTAATCTTTAATAAAACTCACCAAGTCGTTGTCAATTTTCATATTCACCATCTTAGATTTGTTTTACAAGGTGATTTAAGCAAATAAATACAATTCTCTCATGGCCACAAGCAGGGAAAAGGAGACATCCTGATTCCTCTGGCTCCTCGACAAATGTCTTTCCTTTTTCCCAAGGACTGATATATTATTTACCAAAGGGGGGTTAGGTTGTCTTTGTCCTCTCTGACTCCGGTTTCCATGGTAACTGCTTTATCTATTGCCGCTCGCAAATACCTCAAACCCTCATGTCAGGGCTCTTTTGTCTGTCGCTTTATATGTGTTACTTTAAAACTAACCATTTATACCTAATGATTTACTATAATAATATATTATAATATGATGGTACGATCAATATACTCATTTTATTAGGTGTATGTGTATGCTAGCAATACATGTAGCTAGCATTAAAAAATATTCAAATCCTTCAAAAGACAATGTTGAACTTATAATATTTGTGAGTGTGTACACAGTAATGCTCTTGTGGTATGCTAAATCTGGAACCTCGGTACAAAATTTTTTGTCAATTGTGTCTCATGTGTGCTGGTATGACAGAGTTCCTTGAATCATTGAATAATTTGGCGTTTAATGGTGCAAAATTAATTTTTTGTTTTGTCTCAATGTTTAGTCATTTTTATAAGTTGTGTCCCTGTAGTCCAGCAATGTTTAATTTCCAAAAATATTTATTAAAAACAGTATCCATCCATCCATTTTCTACCGCTTATTCCCTTCGGAGTCGCGGGGAGGTACAATCGGGCGGAAGGCGGGGTACACCCTGGACAAGTCGCCACCTCATCACAGGGCTAAGAAACAGTATGTTGTTGCTATATGATATGTAGCCTACTGTACAAAAGATTTATTTTATTAATACTATTTAGCAAGTTTTTGTTGATGCTAAACATAACAAGTGAAGTGAATTATATTTATATAGCGCTTTTCTCTAGTGACTCAAAGCGCTTTACATAGTGAAACCCAATATCTAAGTTACATTTAAACCAGTGTGGGTGGCACTGGGAGCAGGTGGGTAAAGTGTCTTGCCCAAGGACACAACAGCAGTGACTAGGATGGCGGAAGCGGGGATCGAACCTGCAACCCTCAAGTTGCTGACACGGCCGCTCTACCAACCGAGCTATACCGCCCCATCAACAACAGCAATTTATATCAAGACACAAATCCATTCCATGTGTAAATTTCCTAAAGAAAACTGCTCACATAAACGTATATAAAGAATAAGAAAAATAAATACAGTCAATGGCGACCACTCAAGGAAAACAACAAAAGTGGCCACTATACACAGGTGGCCACGATATGCAGATTTCCATGACGAACTCACACAAACACAAAATAATTAATATCCTAGCAAGTTTAAAGGGGAAGTGCACTTTTTTGGGTTCTCAATCATTATGAGTCAAGAAGACAAAAGTATTTTTTAATTTTTTTTCTAACATAAAAATTGTCTCGTTCTTGGTGGCTAGCAACGCAGCTAATGGGAGCAATCAATTGTACCACTAAATCACTTTTAAAATGCATTGAAAAACCGTCAACAATACTTCATTTACGTTCCGTAACCAGAATAATAACCAAACTGTACACGACATTGTTATTGTATGAGCGAACACTGAGGAACTATTTTTCTAGCGTAGAAACACATCAGCGTACTACGGTATTAGTCGTAGAAGCTAACTACGGAAAGAGATAAGCTAGCTTCTATGTCAACAAGAAACGCGTTTCAGTTTGTAATGCACAACACTGCGTTAACACACCAATCTGTGCTGACTCAAAAACTTAACAATCATATTACAGTATCTGTGAAGTATTAGCCCATATTTCATGTTTTGTTTGTAAACAGCTAGCTAGACAGCGTACATGTATCATGATCAATATAAAGTGTGACTCACTCTGTCTGTTTGGTCGAGCTGGCTAGGGACGATTTTTTGGGTTAATTATGGGTAAGAACGCCATTTATGTTGAAATAGCTTGGCTTGAAGTTCCACATTTTGCAGCTTGGATTCACTTTCACCTCACTTTATCGGTTTCCGTCTGCTCCAACGTCTCACATTTCCTTCGTTCTTGCTTCTAGAAGCAGTAGTTCATCCTCCATAAATCCAGATTCAAAAAGATAAGGTTGTGAATTGTCTTTTGTCCAAAAATAGTCGTCTTTGTTGTTTTGTTTAGATGATTTTTTTTATCATCTTCAAACCCCCCCAATAGACTAAAAATAGCAATATAGAATATAACATATATACGTGATATTTACATAATATATGTACAGTATATTATATATACTGATATATTATATTATGTCTATATCATATATACAATATATAACAATGACCATGTACAATATTACAGTATATGTGACAGCTGCAGCATAAAATAGAGAGTAAATCCAGCAGAAAATAGAAAATAGACATTAAAAACAAAGAGAAGTAGCTAACATGTCAGGTGTCAGGTAATAGGCAGATATCATCTATTGCTGTATGGCGAGTGATTATACAGCTGGATGGAGTGCGGAATGAAGGAGTTCTTGAATCGAACACTGTGGGAACGAAGCTGAAGGAGCCTGTTGGAGTATGAACTCCGCTGTCCCCTCAATTGTCTGGTGGAGTGGGTGGGCAGGATTGTCCATGATGGCCAGCAGTTTGTCCAATGTCCTCCTATCCCTCACTGACACAAACGCCTACAACTGCGTGTCAATAGTTTGGCCGGCAAAGTACAGGGCACTGGCCACAACAGACTGATAAAAGATCTCCAACAGCTTGCTGCACACATTAAAGTGTGCAAGTGTTTCTGGTAGTACTTTATCCGTTTGAAGAAATATCTACTTTGCAGTTATTGCAAGTTGTCCTATTGTCATCCTTTTTCGTGAATAACTCTCCAGCGTTGTTATCATTTTTAAATTGTATTTTATTTCTAATCAAACCTTTTCAAAAGGTTAAATCATCACTCAATGTTGCAAAATATGTTGATTGTTCCCGGTCAGCCGTGTCTAACATCTGGGCAGTGTACAAACAACATGGGAAGGTTGAAAAAGACAAGAATTTTTTATCGCATCGAGACATAAAACTTAAAGCAATATGTCTTGAAAACAGAAAATGCACAGCAAAACAAATGAAGAACAAATGGGCGGGGACTGGAGTCACCGTCTCTGACCAAACTGTAAGAAACCTCCTAAAGGAAATGGGATTGAAATAGGGAAAAGTAAACAAAAGTCGTCATTAACATCCATTTTCTTCCGCTTATACGAAGTCGGGTTGCATGGGCAGCAACCTAAGCAGAGAAGCCCAGACTTTTGTCTCCCCAGCTACTTCATCCATCTCTTCATCCTGAGGTGTTCCCAGGCCAGCTGGGAGACATAGTCTCTCCACGGTGTCCTGGGTCTTCCCCGTAGTCCATACTTGCCAACCCTCCCGGATTTTCCGGGAGACTCACGAAATCTCCCGAAATTCAGGCGGAGCTGGAGGCCACGCCCCCTCAAGCTCCATGCGGACCTGAGTCCGCTTTCCCACAATATAAACAGCGTGCCTGCCCAATCACGTTATAACTGTAGAATGATCGAGGATGAGTTCTTGGTTTCTTATGTGGGTTTATTGTTAGGCAGTTTCATTAACGTCCTCCCAGTGCGGTAACAACACACAACAACAGCAGTCACGTTTTCGTCTACCGTAAAGCAGTTTGTCTGCTGACTAAACAGCAATGTTGTGACACTCTTAAACAGGACAATACTGCCATCTACTGTACATGCATATGTGACAATAACATCTAGGGCAGTGGTTCTTAACCTTGTTGGAGGTACCGAACCCCACCAGTTTCATATGCGCATTCACCGAACCCTTCTTCAGTGAAAAAAATATTTTTTTTTTTTTTGCAAATTCAAGGCAAAGTTATGTTTTTTTACTGGTGCACAAAATGAACCGTGCATGAACATCACCTTGTTCAAAGAACAAAACCAACACAGTGCATAAACTCACAACAAATTACACACCTGCAAATCAGTCAGACTTCTGCTGACTGAGAGACCAGTTCAGATATGCGTGGCTTCACCTTGGCAAGTGCCTCTCACTCTCATGTCATTTTAAATGATAAATGATCAAATAAAATGATTTATTTATTTTCACAGCAAAGTATGTTCCTTTTCTTCGTTTTCCACCCAGACATACAATACTAGTACACAGCTCATGAAAAACAATATTTTTTGTTATTGTCGTTGAAAGTGGGCCAAAACACTTATATTAGAAAATAATCTCATGGAAATGACAGCTGTCATTTGATTATAATAATAAAACATTTAATTTGTTATTTAGTCAGGTTTGGGACAGGTGTGCTCACATGTGCTCCACTGAATGCTCAAGGAGTTTTTGCATTTGCTCACGCATATGGAACATTAGAGGGAATGTTGTTTGAGGGTATCCATAATACACCGATAGGGAAGTTTTTATTTACACAATGAGTCGGGTGTGTCTTTACCTCCGTGGCGGAGGCTCCGCCGAACCCCTGAAGCCGACTCACCGAACCCCTAGGGTTCGATCAAACCCAGGTTAAGAACCACTGATCTAGGGCTTTTAGAGAGTGCAGTGTACAACTGCGCACACAACAAGGAGACAAAGCAGAAGAACGAGGAAGATACAGCCATGACGACGCCGACGACGAGTAAGATGAAGAAATACGCTTGTAAGTTCCAAGACGCAGCTGCGATTGGACCTGGATAGCCTCCGGGAAGAAGTAGTGGACTACCAAGTGCTTGGCAGTGAAGATCTTCCTCAGGAAGCAAAGATTGACCGGTTTTGGGCCATGCTAGGGAGAGATGGAAGATTCCAGACTCTAGTGCATTTGATTAAAGCACTTTCGTGCGTGCCACACAGCAATGCATCATCAGAGAGGGTGTTCAGCATGGTTAGAAAAATAGTGACAGAGAATAGAACAAGGATGGACAATTCAACCCTTAACTCAACAATGAGTAGATGAGTGTTATGTGTGTGTATATGTGTGAATAAATGAACACTGAAATTCAAGTATTTCTTTTATATATATATATGTATGTGAAATACTTGACTTGGTGAATTCTAGCTGTAAATATACTCCTCCCCTCTTAACCACGCCCCCCACCTCCCGAAATCGGAGGTATGCCGTAGTCTCCTACCTACCATCAGGTCAGAATGCCCCCCAAACACCTCCCTGTGGAGGTGTTTGGGGGGCATTCTGACCAGATGCCCGATGTGTCTCGATGTGGAGGAGCAGCGCCTTTACTCTGAGCTCCTCCCGAATGACAGAGCTTCTCACCATATCTCTAAGGGAAATAGGAAACTCATTTCGGCCGCTTGTACTCATGATCTTGTTTTTTCGTCATAACCCAATGCTCATGACCATAGGTGCGGATAGGGACGTAGATCGACCGGTAAATTGAAAGCTTCGCCTTCCGGCAAAAACAAGGTTCCAATGGGCTAACGAAAATAAATTGTGGACTCTTGATGACTGGATGAAAGTTGTATTTGGTGATGAATCTTTATTAAGCAAATACATTGCTTGAAAATAACCTGCAAATGTCCACAGTCATTGATGATATGGGCTGCATGTCAGGTAAAGCACTGGGGAGATGGCTGTCATTACATCTTAAATAAATGTGCAAGTTTACTTTGACTTTCTTTCATTGTTAAAACAGGGACAGTACATATTGATGAACATATGCAAGACTGTAGCCTGCGGCTAATTTCCATCTTTCGTCCCTGCGGCAAATAATGACAAACACACAAGAATAGGACGGCACCAAACAACAGGACAACAAGGCAACAATCAAAATAGAAAATACAGTAGGACTAAAAAAACATTCAACAAAAAACCTAATTACTGATGAAAGACCAGCAATTGAAATTGACCATAGAAAGTTGGATTTAAGTGTAAGAGTGCTTAAGGGTGCTGTTTGCAACTTCCTCACAGTAACATTTTCCAAGGCAAAAAATATGACAAGAACACCACCGACTAGCTTATGTTACCATTAGTGGTTTAACAGAACACATTTGATTGACAATTTTCTATGTTTTTCACAACTTCAAAATTTATGGGATAAAATTATTTTACCGGCATGAATAAAATTATTGGTGTTTACGGCGGTCACTCACCTTGTCTCGTCAACACGTACGCGCAGGGAGTGCGTGCACGCATACAAAAGCAGTCCAAGGGAAGCAACAGACAATTTTGCAGTTATGGTGTTGTTATTATAGTTATTATATATATATATATATATATATATATATATATATATATATATATATATACATTCAATGACAATGAACTCTAGCTATCTAAATTGCTAGTGTTAGCTAACGACACCTAAAGCTAATGTGTGTGTATGTTTCACGTACGCACGTAATTATGTCATCAGGTAGGGTGAGAGGGCGGGATATACTGTGTAAAATACATTGGAAAGTTGGCGCACTCTAGGCATCTAGCATACCTACTCAGTGGCCTAGTGGTTAGAGTGTCCGCCCTGAGATCGGTAGGTTGTGAGTTCAAACCCCGGCCGAGTCATACCAAAGACTATAAAGATGGGACCCATTACCTCCCTGCTTGGCACTCAGCATCAAGGGTTGGAATTGGGGGTTAAATCACCAAAATGATTCCCGGGCGCGGCCACCGCTGCTGCCCACTGCTCCCCTCACCTCCCAGGGGGTGATCAAGGGTGATGGGTCAAATGCAGAGAATAATCTCGCCACACCTAGTGTGTGTGTGACAATCATTGGTACTTTAACTTTAACTTTAATCAGTGTAAATGTTGCAAACAGCTCCTTTAAATGCTAACGTGCATAAGTGCTTGAGTGTTAAGATATACAAGAAGAGAATTGCACATTGCCTGTTACAAAGCGCTAATTTACAAGTTTGATATTTTGGACACTCTTCTTATTCCATAAATTCAAAGGATGTCTGCGGAAGATGACATCATTTTTCAATATAATAATAATCAATGTGTCACGTGCGGGGGGTCGCAGCTTACTGCAAGGTTCGTTCCCCCGGGATGCAAACTGAACACTCCGGACAGGACGTGCAGGTAGGAGCATGATTTATTCTTGAGAAATCAAAGAGGTACAAAAAAACAGGAAAGAAGCCGACGGAACAACGTGCCGATCGCACTCGAAGCTAGGGCTACTACTTAGCATAGGCAAAAAGACAAGGAATACTCACGTAACTTGTTGCAGTGGACCCCGACTTAAACAAGTTGAAAAACTTATTCGGGTGTTACCATTTAGTGGTCAATTGTACGGAATATGTACTTCACTGTGCAATCTACTAATAAAAGTTTAAATCAATTCAATCAATCAATCAAAGCAAACAAAGAAGCCAGGCTGACTGACTGGCAAATGCAGGCTTAAATAATGCCTCTGATTAGTGCTCGGGGAACAGGTGAGCGTCCCGAACACCAATCAGAGGCAGGTGAAAATAATAAGCAACAATGGTAACTAAAACAAACTCAAGGGTGCACAAAACAGGAACTGAGGGAGTCCAAAACTAACCGAAAATACCAAAACATGATCCGGGCTACGGATCATGACATAATGTCATGGCCTGCAAATACTCCGGATCTAAATCCATTTTAAAATATGTGTTGGAAATTGAAGAAAGTAGTTCATAACAAGACTTCAACCGCAAAGCTGCAATCAGAGAAAGTTGATGTTATTATTATTATTATTGTTAGCCTTTATTTAACCAGGTAAAATCCCATTGAGATCAAAGATCTCTTTTCCAAGGGAGACCTGGCCAAGAGGGCAGCAGCAAGGTTACATTTAAAACAGTAAACAAATACATAAAACATCACATTTACAACACTAAAACTTGCTCACATGACACATGTGCATACAGACAAGGTAGATTGTAGTCCTTTCACAGAAGCTTTAAACTCATTCAACATAACGAGGGTTTGAAGTTTAATATTTGATTGTAGGTTATTCCAAGCCTTCGGTGCTGAAAACCTAAATGCTTTCTTGCCCAGTTCAGTTCTTACTTTGGGGACGACAAATTGCAGAACATTCATTGAACGAAGATTGTGACTTCCTTGTTTCTTTGTTAAAAGACAAGATAGATAAGATGGAGTGATACCCAGAATGGTTTTGTAGATGAAAACATACCAATAATTGAGGCGTCGAGCACATACAGATGTCCAGTTAACCATTGAGTATAACACACAATGGTGAGTAAGGGGAGCGCAGTTGGTGATGAATCTCAGTGCCCCGTGGTACACACTATCCAGCTTGTGGAGACAACCAGCAGTAGCATTCATGTACAACACATCTCCATAGTCAACAACAGGTAAAAAGGTTGTTTCCACCAATTTCTGTTTCACAGTAAAAGAAAAGCAAGACTTGTTTCTATAATAAAATCCCAGTAAAAGTTTCAGTTTTTTACAACATACTGAATGTGCTCCTTAAAACTCAAGTGGTCATCAATTAAAAATCCTGAATATTTAAAAGCAGATACTAACATAATTTGTTGCCCATTTCTTGTTAAAATGTTCTCACACAGTGCTGATCTTACAGTTTTTGATGTGGTAAAGAGCAAACGTTATGATCCGCTGCCCGGATCATAGTCTGTTTGCGTTTTTGATTCACTTGTGTTTTCAGCACATTTGAGTTTGTGTGTTTCAGTTGCCATGACGGCAGATTACTCTCACCTGCCTCTGTTTAGTGTTTCAGACGCTCACCTGTTTCCCGGGCACTAATCAGAGAGCTTTTTAGTCTATGCTCTGGCCTCACTCGGTCTAGTGGTTTTGTTTGCTCCCATGCAACAAGTTACTTTCTCATTTTACACTCTTAGTCTGTATTGTTACTAGCATCTTTTGGCTATCTTTCTTGTTTTCTGTGCCGTGGGCCCCGCGCAGCATATTTGTGTCTGTAGCTAGAATAAATAATTTCTTCTCACCTGCAAGGCGCTTCCTGAGATCCCTCTGCATCTTGAAAAGACGATGTCCAGCATCATAACGCCACGACAGCGTAACACAGTGTTCTGAAAATTACTTTAAAAAAGTAAATAATTATAGTTACTCGTTACTTTACCAAAAAGTATTTGAATTACCAACATAATTACTCTTTAATAAATGTAATTAATTACTAGGGAAAGTAATTTACACGTTACTTAAAAATAAAACTTCAAATATATGGCACATGCATTTGAGAGATGTTTTAATATAAGAGCACAGTGTGCGGAGTCTGTGCTTTTAAAAGGTGGGGCCTGTTGCCTAGTGATGTGTGATGTCATCAAGGGTTTCAACGGAGCTGTGTGTTTCAGCTTTAGCAGTTAGCAACGCACTTTGACGCAAGCTTATTTGAATCTGTTTACTGGATTGTGTTACCTTTGCTTAATAAAGAAATTGAATGTGCTTAGATGGCTGTCATATCTTCTTGTCAACAAACAGTGTATTGTTTGGATGGCAAGTTTGTCACTTTAATCATTGATTTGTTGTTCAATATTCCCATTGTGTACGTGCGTGTATGTTGTTGTCTGCTGTGTCACATTGTGATGGTGCCTCTTCCTATTTGATATCAAGTTATTTTAGTGTGGTGCTGCTTGTTATCGCTAACAACGTTGTAACGGACCTAAAAGTAATTAGATTACTCATTACTAGTAAAAGTATAGGCATTACTAACGCTGTTATTAAGAACATTGATGTTGAGTACTGTTTGTCTCTCGTTAGGTCCATGCCTCAGAGACTGTAAGCTGTTTTATAGCCAGAGGTGGTGCAACAACGTATCAGTGGTGTAGGGATAGGAATTGATATTATTTTTCCAGTTCCAATTCCACTTTCCATTCTGCTTATTGATTTGGTTCATTATCGGTTCTCTTATCGATTCTTATTTGGAAAAAAATAACAAAAAGGTGGATTATCATCAATTTAGTTTAGTTGAGACCTAAAATTACCTTTCAAAGCCGACAGTGAGGAAGCACAAGAAGAAGAAGCACATACCATAGAAAAACTCTTGAAAGTAAATAAATAAAACATTTCTGGAGAATTTACCAAAATATAACATATGTGGAAAATACACAAGAAGGTAACATATTTTAAACTTTTAAGATTCTTAGTCATCTGCCTAGAAAATATTCCGTGCAAAGGTTTGTTTAAATTTACAAGGTGAAACTAATATAATGACATAGGCTAATAACATGCAACACAAGATATTTCAAGCCTTCTTTGGATATAATGTTTGATGATTAAGGCTTACATCTTATGAAAACCTTGAATTGAAAATCTCGGAAAATGTGAGGTTTTCAAAAACTGGAAGCCATGATCATCATAATTATGACAAATAAAGACAGGACATATCACACTTTGCATTTGATGACTTTATGTCACATATTAGTTTCACATTTGAAGTTGAATTGCTGACATTTATGGAGTTTTACATGATATTGTATGAGTTCCACCTGTATAATATAATGACTGAGTGAAAATGTGGTTGAATGAAAACATGAAACTTTTCTCTGACCACAATTGAAAATTCTCCGACAGAAGGAGCATCTATGCGGCAAATTGTTGCAAGCTTTTGACCACAAACTTAGTCACTGCTTGGCAGAGGTGGGTAGTAACGCGTTACATTTACTCCATTACATCTACTTGAGTAACTTTTGGGATACATTGTACTTCTAAGAGTAGTTTTAATGTAACATACTTTTACTTTTACTTGAGTATATCTATAGAGAAGAAACGCAACTTTTACTCCGCTCCATTTATCTACATTCAGCTCGCTACTCGCTACTGATTTTTATCGATCTGTTAATGCACGCTTTGTTTGTTTTGGTTTGTCAGACAGACCTTCAAAGTAGGATCTATCGCATGCCTGCGTTTAACCAATCAAATACAGTCACTGGTGACGTTTGACTCCGTTTCACCAATCAAACAGAGCCAGGCAGTCACGTGATTAACTGCACATAAAGTTTCAGCGGCAACAAGTTTAAGCTTACATGAACTCAACGTCAAATTTGAGGAAGCACATCGCGGTAAGTAACATTAGTAGATATTTTGGCTGTCACCGTAGGCTGATGTTAGCTTCCCTGCTATGAATCACTGTCAAATGTACATCGTGTGGGGACATTTATTAACGCACTGCAGCCTCATAGAGAGACAGACAAAGACACACACACACACACACACACGCATGCATAGAAACACCAATCAGAAGTGCACAGTGTGTTCCCAGATACAGCCCACACCTATCAGTTTATGGTTTGCGTAAAGGCTAACTTATTTTCCTTTGTAATCTCTGCTTACTGAGCCTATGGTGCTGTTATGTTATTGTGGCCCAATTTGCCTTAATTTTTTTATGTTAATATATAACTATTTAATATATATTATTGTTTTAGTTGCTTAAGAGATATTCCTGGATCTGAATTTGCTCATTGCTATTTTTATGTTTTTGTGCATTATTTGTTGCCGTCATCATTAAACGGACATGCTACTCATCAGTTACTCAGTACTTGAGTAGTTTTTTCACAACATACTTTTTAATTTTACTCAAGTAAATATTTAGGTGACTACTCCTTACTTTTACTTGAGTAATGAATCTCTAAAGTAACATTACTCTTACTTGAGTACAATTTCTGGCTACTCTACCCACCTCTGCTGCTTGGTGACATTTGCCGTTCCTGGCCGAGTGGTAATCTTCTCTGCCGCAGTGAAAACTAGCGTCAGACGTGAACTGGAGTCATTACTGCCCGCCTCCAAACCAGTCAGAATATGTCTCCTCATGCTCATCTGAATGAGAAGGCTGTCAGGCTTGGTAAAAAGGATAGGACTCAGATGCAGTGTAGGGAACTTAGACATGCTTTTATTTTGACAGCTTCCTTTCACCTCCAAAGTCAAGGAATTACAATATCTATATTAACCAAAAAACTAATCGGCGAAAAAGGTTTCAAAAAATAGGAACAACCGAAAATCACTCCGAACGGAGGAAAACACAAAAGCAAAGACAAACTATAATTGGCGCCGTATATGCTATAAAATGTATTAACAAAAAAACGCTCCAACAGGAGGAAGAAACAACAGCTGTGAAAAATTTTACCCTATCTAATCTAATAAAGTTTAACAAAAAATGTCACTCAAAAATTTGAGGAAAGAATGAAAAATAACTGATAACTCACCACTTCGGCTGAATAAACTAAATAACAAAAAATCACTCTGCTAAGGAGGAAGAAAGGAAAACTCAAAATAGCAACGAAGGGATTCAGGATCAAGGAATATAAGCACGAGACGAGGCAAGGTAAGGCAGGGCATGGACATGGACATGGATGCTAGAGAGCACAAATAAACGAGACAATCTGGCACAGAACAAAGGGAGGAGTGGGCTTATAAGACACATGAGGGTAATAGGGAACAGGTGGAAACAATCAGGGAACCGTGGTGACGTCAGACTGATGACACAAAAGGAAGGGCAAGTGACCTGAAATGAGAGGAGAGTTACTTTTCAAACTAAAACAAGCAAATCACAAGACAGAAAAAACCAAGACAAGACATCCCTCACCGCGGTGTGACAAAGGCATTCATTTCAATTTAACAGGTAATAGCGCTAACATTATAGACAGTATTTGTACCTGTTGTATTTACGTCAGATGACTGCTGCTGCCTGGGATGAGTTCAGTGCGGTTCAAAAACACAACATTCATGTATAGTCATTCCATGCTGTATCAAATGTTTCAGTATATTGCTCGTATGTCCTTCTCTTGATGAAATAGCAACCTTGGAATTATTACAAGTAGTGCTGTTGCAATCTTTTCTTGTAAAATTTCGGCAGATTTCAGAGCGCTTTTTCCGCCCACTAGACAAAATGGCAAGCTATTCCAAGGAATTCATACACTGGGAACCCGTTCTGAACAAGAACCGGTTTTCAATTTCCATCCTTAAAGTGGTGTGTTGTGTTTTTGTGTTTGTTTGTGTGTTTTTCCTGATTCCATAATTTTCTCCAGTATCGAATGATTCCATAATTGCTTGATCTGAAAATGAAACTGTTACTGACTACCAAAATGTATTTCCTTGATTCTTTTAGTGTTTTTTCAATTCAGAACATTTCCATTTGAAATTATTTTAGTTTTGCGTCATGTTTTTTTTTGGTTTTTTTTTACAAAATTAAACACCCTCCATGTCTGGTGATTCCATTTTTTTTTTTTTAGATGGGATATAGAAAATTACAATATGTTCTTCCCATTTCTCTTCCAATATAAATATTACAATTTGCACCGACATTATCAAAAAAATTATTTGTATTTCATTGTAGGTGCATGTTGTTAGTGCATCTTCCCCACTACTAAGTGGTTGTAGGTTTTAATTTCAGGAGTCCCACTGTTAAAAAACATGCCTTTTTGGTTAATTGGAGACTCTAAGTTGTCCAAAGGTATGAATGTGAGAGTCAATGGTTGTTTGTCTGACTCTGTATGTGCCCTGTGATTTAATGTCCACCAGTGCCTCTCGACCAAAGTCTGATGGGCGACTCAAGTTGTGAACCTGAACAGGATAAGAAGTCGAACATGTATGAATTAATCAAAATGTTAACCTTCTGCTGCATTTGGTGGGGTAAGCCAAATGTGTATAAATGTGTTAAGAGCTCTGCTGCACTATAATCCACTCGGGTTGGTTAGAATAAGGATGAGTCCAGCTGGTATGCGTCAATTGCTGGCATGTTCTTATGTTGTTATGAGTCTTTCTGCTGAAATGCACAGTGCATCACTCTGGTTTTATTTTTATATGATATATGAACATCCCTAAGATGTTCAACATGAATGATTGTGACCTTCCACTGTCCACATTTACTGTGTTCTGTGATGCCAAACATCTAAGATGTAACAGCCCATCAGACCGGGCAGCACTGTCTGATTGGATCTTGCTTGTGGCAATGGAAGTAAGATTGAGGAACCGTGTATCATCTAGGCAAGGTGTTGTTGGTGTTGTGTACACGTGTAATGAAGGACAAAAAGTGGGTTGAATGTTCTGGCTTATCAAGATGGTCCAAACACACAAGACCAACAATCGTGTGACTCTATCAGGTGAGATGGATAGATAGATAGATAGATAGATAGATAGATAGATAGATAGATAGATAGATAGATAGATAGATAGATAGATAGATACGTTAGGTCAGGAAAAAATACAGAGGCTATATTATCCCTACAAGCCTGTTTCACAGGTTTCCCTGAGAAAAATCCCCTGAAGAGCAGGGAAACCTGCGAAACAGGCTCGTAGGGATGAAATAGCCTCTGTGTTTTTTCGTAACCTAACATATATTCCTTTCTACCCTGGTATTGAGCACTGTATAACAGATAAACCACAGTAACCTTGACTATAGATAGATAGATAGATTCCTACCTTCCGTGACACGAGTCAACATTGATATATGTTGTTGTTGTCTAATCCCATCTAATATTGCTAAGTGAATACATGGGCTGCAGGTTATGGTGTAAATGTGCAAACGGGGTGGAATGGCTTTTCTGGTGGGTTGGCACTTCAGCGGCTTTTGTGAGAGAGAAATTAACCGCACATGGTCAGGATTAGGGCATGAAAATAAGTCTCCGCTATTGGGCATTAAATATTTCCACTTTAATCTTTGTTTCTGTTCTTGTATACATGAATGCTCTAATGCATGGAAATGTTTTGATAAATATGGAAATATTTAATCCCAACAGCATTTTGTACTCGGGTTTGTTTTAAAAGATACAGCACTTGCTAACCCAGAAAGCCTGACAGTGTTTTATATACTACTGTCTAAATGCGATCCCATAGCTCTTTCTGATCCTGTTATGCCCATTCTTTACTTTGCAGACTTTGATGCTCTCACTAATGAGACCACTTTTCAGCACTTTTTACGGCGCATATTTATTCCGATTTTAGTGTAATCGTCCCACTAGCTCATGTTTGAGTGTGACTACTCCTTCATCCTCCTGCTCCAACCCAGCAAGACCATGTCTTCTACAGAAGCATCGGTCATGTGGCGTTCACATCCAATCCTAAATCCTGATACTACTGGATTCTCTAATCCCTTTGTGCTACAGCGACAGCAGAGCTGCATATTAAATTCTTCTTGTGTTGAGTGCTGGGGCCAATTTGAGCAGCTGTAGACAACTAACTCCATCGCTCTCTCCCATAGCATTTATGTGCAACAATCCCCTATAAATCTGTTTAATATGAGACCCCAGATTGGAATATGATGGAGTCAAAACTCCTGAGATTATGGTAAATGCAAACCCTTGATGTTGCTCCGAACGTTCAATTAAATTAGAATGTTTTGTTTCCAGATGTACAATCATTTGTCAAGGCTGCTGAGTGTTGAGAAGGTTTCCACCCATAATATCGGTCCCCAGAGATATAGCGACGCAAATGATGTACTGTCACTTTACTGTGCGTTACTGTACCGTGCTTGCCACCAGATAATTAGGGGTAAGTTCAAACAAGGGTCACAGTATGTATAGAGAGGGATAAACCCCAATAGCTTAATTTAAAACTGATCCAATTTAATCCAGCTTGCAAAGCTATAAACCCCAATAGTTTTAAAGCAAAAAAAGGCACATTTTGCCGCTTACTATGGAACGCTATTGTCTCCTTTGCCTTTTTCTCTTTCCAGAATAGACCAAAGCATTTCCCATTTAAGACCATGCCCTCGAGACTATTAAAGCTTTGACAGCATTTTAAACGAGCACTGGTAGAGGATTCACCCTGCCAGCTATAACCGATGGCATGCAATACCTCCCTGAGGATCTAGTGCTAGAATCTAGAGCTGAATGTATGGCGAGTGTGTTGAGCACCGGGTTCTGCGTGTTTAGCATGCATGACACACATGCACATGACGGCACAGGGTATTGCGTGCGGCTTCCAGGCTATTTTATGTTTTGTTTCGCCTGGGACTAGCACAGCGTCAGAGTCATTTAATCACAGATTGCAGCACTTGCACTGCATATTCTGCTCGTTTGTTATGAGGCTGTAAAAATAGAATTCTACATCAAAATCATTTATTTTATTCCAAATATTTATTTTTTATTTTTTTGTTCAGGTTAATCATGTATTGCAGTCTTTTGAACATGTCATTTGTTGTCTCTCTGGTAAAATACCTTTTTACATGTGTTGACATAATATTTGGACCTGGTTGCTCAGCTCCATGTCTTGCATTGAAAGTGGATCTGAGTGGTAAAACACAAGACCAAGCAAAAACACAAAGAATTAAAAGCAGTAGAAGACCAGTCATGTTGGTAAATGGCCAGAGGGAAAAGTGCAACCTCTCTCTAATTACACTTCAGTGCGTGCACAAGTGAACAAGGAGAAGTGTGCGCTGGGATTGCTTTAATGGGCAAAGCACTGATGAGAATCCAACTGCTACTCACCTTTAAATTTTTCATCACTCTACACATTGAACGTGCAACATCTATATTTTTAGTATCAGGATTTTATATAATTAATGCTTGATGTAAGACTATTTTTGTCACTACTAACCACATAACCAGAAGTAGCAAATAGCATTAAAATATTCACAGTATAACCTTGAATAATATTACAATAAGTAGTTATTTCTGACCTCTTTTATCAACTTAAGCCTTCTATACGTGTGACCGCCAACATTTGGCACTTAAAATACCGTGTAGAGAAATGTATCCCAGTCGTATTTATGTGCTTCTTGGCCATATAAACCATGTTTGAATGAATGGGTCATTGGAGATCTGCAGCTACTTATTCAGACAACTCTGCATTATTATGGGTTTTTTTACCTTCAGGCCCATTCAACCCTCAAATGCATTGATCATACTGACAAACAGGGTCAATATTTTGTATTTAATCTATTTTGAAAAATCGAGTCAACCGAACATGGGAAGAGTTTTTTGTTATCTAAAAAATAACTGTAAACAGCAGAACAGACCTGGGTATGATACTGCGCTTTAAAGGAGCCATATGTATAAATTGCATGTCAAGTCATCATTAAGTAGCCCTGATATGTCAAAAGGCATTTATAAACCATATTATTTTCGAATACCTCTATAACTGATAACAGTAGTTCAGCCGGGATATGCACATTTCAAAATTAGATTTACAGCCCCGAAATCTTATTGTTTTCATTTCAATGTCCCACCCTCCACCCTTGTAACCAATTAGTAAGTCTGTGAGTGTGTTACATCCAGGTTGCCAATTACGCACTGCCATCTTCGTCTCGCTACTACCACTGGTAAAGTTACTAAACATGTCAGATCTTAATAAATCTAAAAGGCCTTGTGACGATTCCCAACTTATTCATGACAAAGCCAGGAACAAAACGAGGATTTGCATTGGGGATACCTTTGAAAGATGGAGACGATTGAAGGCGGAGAAGATTTTTTTATCTGACGCCAAACTTGCTAATTTCCTCCTTGATAGGTAAGTCAGGCATTTACGTTTTCTTATTACTTGTAATAAATGGAAATGGACATTTCATATGTAAACTATATTGTCCAATACAGTCTATGATCTTGTCTACCAAAGCTAGTATGTTCGTGCAACGAATTCTTAGCATGCACATATATCGATGTGTAATCCAACTGACAGGGCCAAATATATTTTTGACAAATAAAACCTATGTGGATATTGGTAGTGTCAGTGCCTATTTCATTCTCAATATGCTGATACACTGAGGAAATATTAGCACGGCTGTCATCATGGCAATGTGAAACGTATGGAGAGACAGCCAAATCACATGATAAAATAATTCCTCATTCGCGTTTGCATATTGTGGACTACATGTACCAAGTTATATGGCAATCTGAAACGTTTGAAACAGTAGCCTATAGACATACCTTGGTAAAATGTCTCCTCTTTAGTTTTGGGTGTACATTAGGCTGCTAAGCATGCTCTACTTATTTTCACCAGTATAGCCATTGCTAGTGTTGGTTGTAGTTCGTTTTAGTCTTTGTTTTCTGATAGTACTGACAATAACCATATGATTGCCATATGTTATGATATTGTACGCAGGCATGACGTACTTCTTTCTGAAAGTAGCCTAATTTCTGTTTAAAAAGTGTTGGTTAGAGATTTGTTATTGACAAAACGCTTGTCTATTCATCTATTATGGTCCCAGCATTTCAACCCCTAGTAAAAAGCAGTGGAAGTTTGAAAATCCTTGGAGTAGCCCAGTCGATCGAGCTGTATTCAGCTGCGTATCTGGCAACCTCAGTCAGGGAGAGGGGGAGGGGACTACATAATTTTGACCGTGATTGCAGTACCATTTCTGGCCAGATTCTTACATATGGCTCCTTTAAGCTTTTCGATTCGGTCTGCTGGGCGTCTCCAAATAATTTTTTTAAACCTTCAACATCAAAACTGCAACCGGTAATAGGCAGTGCAGTGCCATTTTTAAATTACCTTAAGTCCTGAACTATAGAAAGTATTGCACTGGTTGGAATCTATGCTTTTGAGTGATTATACGGATAATAGGGTAATCATCATAATCAGTGTGGCCCCCAAGTCAAAATAATTGCCATGGGGCCTCATGTATGAAGACTTGCGCAGATTTCCTACTAAAGAATAAGCATATGTTCAAAGCCAGAAAACAGCGTTCACAAGGGAAAAAAATTCTGATGTATTAAAGCGTGCGCACGCACGAGTCCAAGCATATTTCTTTGTCATATTCCAATTAATGTGGGATTAATCGCCCCCTTCTAAATACATAAATCATATTGAAATTAGCTATGTGCCATAGACCTGGAGACTCTGCTTATCGCAACTCAATAGGAGTCACTAGGGGGTGTTTCTTTCTTGTGTTTCGATCAAACGACAGAGGAGTGAAATTGTGAGCCAGTCAATGTTGTGTGCTTTGAGAACCGCACACAGGCTGGAATAAAAAATAAATGTTGGGATTAGGAAGAAGGTGAAGAAGAGGATGGGTGTGCAAGGTCAAAACAGACGAGAGGACCAGAGATAAACCAGTGCTGCACCTTGTTTGAAAAGATAGACTGAGATTAGCCCCAAAATCAATATAATTTGTTTAATTTACAACAAAATGTTTTCATACAGTAGCCTGCTCACAGCCAGATTAGAGTTTCATGTGAATATAGGTCATATTTGTTTTGCAATAATTTAAATTTAAACTTGCAAATGCTATCAAAAAGGATACGAAATACTTTGGCTTTAATTACTCAATTTATTATTGCCACCCAGGAGAGCTACTTGCAGTAGCAGCCGTACGTACGTGACACAAAGGCGGTGTGTCCCGCCCTCACCATCCCCAACCGGCCAAGCACATGAGCTGGAGTCACAGGAACATTTATTGCCTAAATACTGTATATCAATAGACGCCCTCGTGAATCTTAATTTGAATATAAACATTAAATGCATTGGCAAAAAGTGAGTTTTGTATCCTTGCCTCAATCTTTTTACATTGTTGAAATCAAATGTTGGCAAAGCCTGAACAACCACAGTCTGTAGAAATGTGCATACCTGAAGCATGAAGCGTTTGCACCGCTCAATTTCCAAATCATTTCATTCTTGATACATCTCATCTTTGCCTTAAAAAGGTGTACACTAGGTTTTTGTACGCACGCAAGCTTAAAGGGGAACTACACTTTTTTTCAAATGTGCCTATCATTCACAATCCCCATGTGAGATAAGAACACCAATGTTTTTCTTTTTTTAATGCATTCTAAATCATAAATAAACGTTAGCAAAAAGCAACAACAGTAGAATCAATGGGAGCTCCTCTAAATCTCCATTTACATTTATGACCTTAATATGAAGCAAGTATTAGCAATATTTTTATTATAAGCGCTAACGTTAAGGAACTATTTTAGCGGTGCATTGATCAAGGAGAGGTAACTAGCTTACGCTGCTATTTTGACACCATGAGCTGGTGAACTGTACTCTCGCCTCTGAGCTGGTAAAAATTAACTGTAGATTAAAAATCATGCCTCTTACCTGGATAGTAGAATGTTGTAGCCATAAATCATTTAAGCTGCGTATATTTTGTTTAATAATAAAGACAGAGACGCAAAATGGATTGTTATTCTGCTACTTTGCATAAGTTTATTGGATCAGTTTTGCGTGTGCTATCTGGTTTGCACGTGTTTTAGTACATGCAAACCAATAGTAAATGAGGCCCTAAGTGTTTGTTTTATTATGTTTGTTGGCTCTCATAAAGTCTACTGTAAGTAGTAGTCAGTGTTGCTGTTGAAGGAAAAAGCGAACACACTGCTTAAAATGACAAAAATGTTATTAAGAATGTGCCTGTTACTACATTACATATATACTTACAGCATGTATATAAAACGTTGATAGAAGTATTTTATAGGCAGACTTTATAGGCAGAATAAAGCAACTCCTATTGACTTCATTGTATGCTGACTTGTTCTAACATTTATTTACGATTTAGAATGCATAAAAAAAACATATGTGTTCTTGTCTTACATAAGAATTGTGAATAATATGGACAAAATAAAACAAACAAGTGCAGTTCTTCTTTTATACACAAGGCCCCCGGTCTGCAGTAGTGGCAATGGGGTCAGATTTGTTCATTTTTGAGCAAATGTGTTTGTCAAAGTTTTAACATGTTTAAGTAATGTAAGACTCTTGAACGCATGATAATTAAATTAAATTATCCCCTCAACTCCCCCCAAAATGGATTAACTCGCTGGAATAAAAAAGACAATATAACATACATCCATAAACGTGGACGCATGTGAAAAAGTGCAATATATTTATCTGAGCTTATGTAACGAAATTTCGTTCTTATCTGTGCTGTAAAGTTCAAATTTGAATGACAATAAAAAGGAAGTCTAAGTCTAAGTCTAAGTCTAATTTTTATTTTTGGGTGTCCTGGGAGTGGGGGGAACGTTGTCCTCATTCTCTCTCTCACACACACACACACACACACACACACACACACACACACACACGCACACACACACACAAATGCAAACATGCACACACACAATAGACCCCACCATAAAGATAGTTACACTGCCTTGCCCATAAAGGGGAGGATCTGATCAGCTTCTTTGTGGAATATAAAATTATTAATTTAGTTGTGAGTTGCGACAACCGCTTGCCGCTTACTATTCTAGGAAAACCTGGAAGAGTGTCTACAGTGGTATATATGCATCACTACATGAGCCTGACATATTTTTTAATGAGCTCATCAAGTAGTGGGAAAACTATGTGCTCTGAATCACCACGTCACCCTTGTCATGGAGTTAGATATCTTTAGTAGTCATCACTACTTTGGTACACTACAACTTCAGTATATCATCACTCACTAGCAGGGGAAAAATGGTTGTGACTTGATCTAATTGCTGATGATGCAGTTTTAACTTTTGACATCAACTACCTCAAATGCTAAAATTTTGGCCATGGATGTTTTTCAGTCTATATTAGGGTGTCTACGGTCAAATGATAGTTGCCCGCCGAAGCTTAGATGTGCTCTGGGAAGTGTCGCACTTGTGATGCTGCTCTGGGATATCCAAAAATGCATGAGAATGTATGTTGCAAGAAGTTTTTTCATATAGTAGATATATTAACATTTCTTCTAGTAAAAAAAATAATGGATTGCGCTCCCCTGTGCACAGGCTTGGTAGATCAGCTTTATGTGTGCTATCAAGTTTGCACGTGTTCTAATGCCATACTTGCCAACCCTCCCGGATTTTCCGGGAGACTCCCGAAATTCAGCACCTCTCCCAAAAACCTCCCGGGACAAATTTTCTCCCGAAAATCTCCCGAAATTCAGGCGGAGCTGGAGGCCACGCCCCCTCCAGCTCCATGCGGACCTGAGTGACATGTTGACAGCCTGTTCTCACGTCTGCTTTCCCACAATATAAACAGCATGCCTGCCCAATCACGTTATTACTGTAGAATGATCGAGGGCGAGTTCTTGGTTTCTTATGTGGGTTTATTGTTAGGCGGTTTCATTAACGTCCTCCAAGCGCGGTAACAACACACAACAACAGCAGTCAAGTTTTCGTCTACCGTAAAGCAGTTCGTCTGCTGTAAACAGCAATGTTGTGACACTTTTAAACAGGACAATACTGCCATCTACTGTACATGCATATGTGACCAACCCATAATGTGTCACATTTTTGTGTTGATTTATTTATTTTATTTTGTGGTTTGAATTCGTTTTTGGAGCTGTCATTCCACATTTATCAGTATTTACATTGGTCAGTAGGGGGCAGTAGGGCGTTTCTTCCCAATTGAATGCTATCACCTGCAGACCGGAAGTGTCTTGTCATTCTGATGAGAGCGACCAGTCTGTGAACAATTGAAACGTCCTGTGTGCTTTTTCCTCCTGTATAACAGGTTAGTTTTGGTGAATCAACTCACTGAATAATATCCATGTGATCTTTATAAGTTTAAGTACACATTCTGATGGTGGAGCCTAACTCTAAAGTGTTTGTGAGTTGTAGTTTGTATTTGTGAATAAATCCAATGCACAGCTGCAGTAATCAATACAAAATGGCGACGTGAGTACGCAATGTTTATATAGGAACTTCTGATCCTAATTCAGACTCCCAAATTAGAGCTCCCGTTTTCTTATTGATTTTATAATGTAGATTTGTATAATGTGTGTGTTCTGAAATAGTGACAGAGAATAGAACAAGGATGGACAATTCAACCTTTAACTCAACAATGAGTAGAGGAGTGTTATGTGTGTGTATATGTGTAAATAAATGAACACTGAAATTCAAGTATTTATTTTATTTATTTATATATATATATATATATATATATATATATATATATATATATATATATATATATATAAATATATATATAGCTAGAATTCACTGAAAGTCAAGTATTTCTTATATATATATATCAGTGACGTGCAGTCACTAGAGGCAGGTGAGGCCCCCGCCTCACCATCATGGAAAGAAAAAAAATGTAAAAAGAAAAAAAATGAATTAAATTGTTATATGTATCCAGTGATTATACTATAAAGTTATTTTCCATTTAACTTCACCAGTTTTAGATTATTTTTATTCAAAATCGCTGAATTTTCACATTTGCCGTTCAAATACTGAGAAGAGACGATGCGGTGATCAGCAGCCAGTTGAGGCACGTCACTCAGTGCCTCAACATGGATTCCGAACTCGGCTAACTGCTGGCCTGCTCTGCAGTGAGACTGTATTGCTATATGAACTATATTATACATTTCCATAGTTTAGTTAGCTGAGGTATATAATGTACAGTGTATTTTGTCAACAACTGCATGTGTGTAAAGTATTTCTTGTGCTGAGCGATCATAAAACGGCTGCAAAAGACGCACTGGCTGAGGCTCGCCTCCTGCACCCCCGCCGTAGAATTGTTATATCAACTAAAGCCCACACTTAAACTTTCCACGTGCAAGATTGAATCTATTTAAAAAAATTATTTCATAAGAAGCCAAAAAGTGCAAAAACAATAATGTTCGTGTTGGAGGAGTTGTGAATGACTGCAGGGACACAACATTAGGTACATCTGCAGACTGCAGGTGTATCTAATTCACAACTCCTCCAACACGAACATTATTGTTTTTGCACTTTTTGGCTTCTTATTAAATAACTTTTGTAACCTATTTTTATGGACTTTCCTCTTTGTGATGTTAAGTTCCTGTTATGCGCTGTTATACAGTATATGCCTTGAGCTCTTATTTTGAAGGCGCAAAGAGCGGGAGTGATGTCACGTTGCGGAGGTTTTTGAAAGAAGGTAAATAAAGTGGTCCTCGTGTAAACTGGAGCCTCCGTGTTTGTTATTTTGTAGTTTCATACAGTATAGGCGACATTTATAAACCCTCGGTTACACTTTTTTAAATAGATTCAATCTTGCACGTGGAAAGTTGAAGTGAGGGCTTTAGTTGCGGCGCATGGACTTAATTTCTAAGTAAAGGTAAGACCATAATAACGTTTTTTTTTTTTTATTAAATGTGCTTTTTTGTGTGCTACAGTTTGTATGTGTAAAGTTAAAGTTAAGTTAAAGTACCAATGATTGTCACACACACACACTAGGTGTAATGAAATTTGTCGTCTGCATTTGACCCATCCCCTTGATCACCCCCTGGGAGGTGAGGGGAGCAGTGGGCAGCAGCGGTGCCGCGCCTGGGACTCATTTTTGGTGATTTAACCCCCAATTCCAACCCTTGATGCTGAGTGCCAAGCAGGGAAGAATGCTGGTATGAGCTTTTAAACATAACCCGTTAACTGCTGCCAATCAAATGGTGAATAAGATACTCTTTAGGGTTCATATGTTTGTAAATCTGACTGTGATGAAGTCAGTGCCTCACCAGCCATCAACCTCACCGCACGTCACTGATATATATATATAACTGATATATAGACATACTTGCCAACCTTGAGACTTCCGATTTCGGGAGGTGGGGGTTGGGGGTGGGGGGCGGGGGGCGTGGCGTGGTTAAGATATATATATATATATATATATATATATATATATATATATATATATATATATATATATATTATATATATATATATATATATATATATATATAAGTATGTCTAATGCACGCAAACCTTTTGTAGATCACGTTCTTAGTGTATTGGTCATTTTTGGGACTGTTATTTGTGATAATGCTGCAATGACAATTTCTACAAATTAATCTTAAAACTTAACTATATATGGAAAATTACAATCAATAGTAGAGAGAGGATTTGTCAGCATATTGAAAGTATAGCGAACTGCCTAAATACATAATGTCAAAACGTAAGTTTAAGCAAGGGGGGACTGCTGAGGTAGCCTAAAGCGTTCAAATAAATATTCGTCACTTCGGGCAAATAGGTCTACATGGTCGTGAATCATGCGCTCCCTTCCCAGGGCACGATCTGCGGCATCTTGCAGTAGCAGCGCAAGCATTGCCATTGTGTGAGTTGAGTCTTTTAAAGAGTCACCAATCACTAAATCAACGCCCCGGTAATTGATGATTGTGTGTGTGTATCTATATCTATCTCTATCTATATATATATGTATCTATCTATCTATCTATCTATCTATCTATCTATCTATCTATCTATCTATCTATGATATTAATTTAACATTAGACAATAGAAGTAAGGGAACTTGTCACACTTAAGAACAAATAGTCTACCCTAAGAGTGCTCTGGAGCACTTGTAGATTTTGTTCTTAACTACGAACAAATCCCAGCTTAGAAAACATTGGTGAATACAAAAATCTCTTTAAAAACTTCATAAGTGGGCCGAAGAACAAAATGTGTTCCTAAGAACGGTTGCTGAATGGGGCCCAGATCTTAGTACAAGATTGGAACATCCATCCATCCATTTTCTACTGCTTACGGGAGATTGGAACATGCTGTAACTACATTTTTAGAATCAATCTGTCCAACTGTAAATAAAATCATCACTGCTGTGATCATTTTAACACGTTGCCAGACCTAACTCCACCTTTTTGACTCGAATTATAGTCTCACATGAATTTACTGCAGCACTGGCAAGAACAGTTGTTGCTGGAATTCACTTTTCCACAGCAGACGATAGACTATCTATTGGGAGTAGCTATTTTGGCACTTAAAGGCACAAACTGCAATGGTGTGCTTGAATGATCTGGATGCAAGAACATTTATTGTTGCAAGTACTTTTTCCATAGAATATATGGTATATTTCTTTTTGTGACTGGTTCAAAATCTGCCCTAAAGTCATGTCAAAAATGGCATTGCTGAGTATGTCATCTACTTGTATGTGTGACAGTTTAAAAGTGTTCACTCACATATGGAAGATTATCTCTCGCCAACATCTGTTATGCGACTCTTCTCGCCACAATGTCAACAGTCATTTATGCTTGAATCTGTGCCAATCGGCAACTTTTGTTTCAACCTGCTCTTTTAGCGCTTCCATATTGAGTCTACTGACAAATATAAATTAGAACTAGAGATGTCCGATAATGTCTTTTTTGCCAATATCCGATATTCCAATATTGTCCAACTCTTAATTACCGATTCCGATATCAACCGATACCGATATATACAGTCGTGGAATTAACACATTATTATGCCTAATTTTGTTGTGATGCCCTGCTGGATGCATTAAACAATGTAACAAGGGTTTCCAAAATAAATCAACTCAAGTTTTGGAAAAAAGTGTCAACATGGCACTGCCATATTTATTATTGAAGTCACAAAGTGCATTATTTTTTTTAACATGCCTCAAAACAGCAGCTTGGAATTTGGGACAGAGGAGGTTGAGGTGGGTGGGTTTGGGGGGTGGGGTTCAGGTGTGGGGCGGGGGGGGGGGGTAGCGGGGTGTATATAGTAGCTTCCCGGAAGACTTAGTGCTGCAAGGGGTTCTGGGTATTTGTTCTGTTGTGTTTATGTTGTGTTACGGTGCGGATGTTCTCCCGAAATGTGTTTTGTCATTCTTGTTTGGTGTGAGTTCACAGTGTGGCGCATATTTGTAACAGTGTTAAAGTTGTTTATACGGCCACCCTCAGTGTGACCTGTATGGCTGTTGACCAATTATGCTTTGCATTCGCTTGTGTGTGTGAAAAGCAGTAGATATTAGGTGATTGGGCCGGCACGCAAAGGCAGTGCCTTTAAGATTTATTGACGCTCTGTACTAGGGATGTCCCGATCCGATATTTGGATCGGATCGGCCGCCGATATTTGCAAAAAAAATGCGTATCGGCAAGGCATGGGAAAATGCCGATCCAGATCCAATTAAAAAAAAAAACTCTGCTCCGTGTTTTCCAACGCACCTATTTAAATAATACATTCCACTTTTCTGCTGCTCCCTATAATTTCCGTTCCGCATTTTCCAGCACACCTTCAACACATCCACGTCTGTGGATTCTAACGCAGTTGCTTTTAGCTGCTGGCATTACACGACAGGCTCTTCTCACTCTTTCCTGTCTCTCCCTCTCACAGACAGCAAGCGCACTTTCTTACACACGTCACATACTGTCACGTCATACGTCACATACGTATAAGCCCTCCCCGAGCAGAGAGGTAGCAGCATGACTAACGTTAGCTGTGATGCTAGCGCAGCCGTGTGACCAACGTTCTCTCTAAGGTGCGCGCTTGTGCAATTGCGCACTGCTCAAACGTCCTCTGCGCATAGCAATTATATACCACGCACAAAATCAAATAAAAAAATAAGCGCATAACAATTTTCGACACACCGACACGACAGAGAAAACAGTCATCATTGTTCAAATATTATAACGTCTGTCGAGACGCTTATCTCCATTCGGTGCCACACGTCCACACCATCAAAATGCAGAGGCAAAAATTTCCAGATCAACACCGTATGAAAAAATTAGTGATTTTTTTAGTTGTGATTTCCTTCTCTGCATGAAAGTTTAAAAGTAGCATATATTAATGCAGTATGAAGAAGAATGTTTTAATGTAGACATGCAAGCCTTGAAAGAAAATTTTGAAAATCAAGACTACATTTCCTGCAAATGGGTGCATTTCTACCCTATATTTTAACTTTAGATTTATTTTCATATCAAACTCTTTTGGCTGTCTTTTTGACACTTACATCCGGCGCCCCCCTCCACACCCTGGATTATAAATAATGTAAATAATTCAATGTGATTATCTTGTGTGATGACTGTATTATGATGATAGTATATATCTGATAGTATATATCTGTATCATGGACCCCGACTTAAACAAGTTGAAAAACCTATTCGGGTGTTACCATTTAGTGGTCAATTGTACAGAATATGTACTTCACTGTGCAACCTACTAATAAAAGTCTCAATCAATCAATCAAAACACATAGAATCATCATACTGCTGTGATTATATGCATCAAGTGTTCATTCAAGGCTAAGGCAAAATATCGAGATATATATTGTGTATCGCAATATGGCCTTAAAATATCGCAATATTAAAAAAAGGCCATATCGCCCTGCCCTAGTTCAATGATGCCATTTCTGTTTGTCATATATAATTGTGTCTATTTTGTGTTTATCCTTGAATAAACAGGTCAGTTTCTTGTTACCAACCATTGTGTATTATTCAAACTCACCTAATTCAGCTGGCTAGTTGTTATCAAGAGTACTAAAACCCTTTTCAACATGATTCTGACAACTAAGTAGGCTAAATAACTTTAAACTTTAATACATGCTCAGATAGGCCATTATCGGTCAGTATCGGTATCGGTCAGTATCGGTATCGGATCGGAAGTGCAAAAACAATATCGGTATCGGATCGGAAGTGCAAAAACCTGGATCGGGACATCCCTACTCTGTACTTCTCCCTACATCCGTGTACACAGCGGCGTTTTAAAAAGTCATAAAATTTACTTTTTGAAACCGATACCGATAATTTTGAAACCGATACCGATAATTTCCGATATTACATTTTAAAGCATTTATCGGCCGATAATATCGGCAGTCCGACATTATGTGACATCCCTAATTAGAACTATACGCTACCTTGTAATAGAAATAGCAACGGCGGTGGATGCATGTGCACGTACGAGCCAGTCTGCCCCCCAGCAATAGAATAGAGAAAAAGAAGGAGCTTATTGACTGCAGCGTCAGACAATGTCAGACTCGCGCAAAGGTCTTCGGGTAAATTTCTACCATATATGGAGATATCTGCTGTGATCACAGGTCAGAGCAAATTCCAAATGGCTCGTTGGGCTGAACAATTATTTTATAAATATTTCTGCAATGCCTTCACGGTTTGATTTCAAATTTTCAAAACTTATGGGGATTCCAAATACACAAAAGCAGGTACCATCAGGTAAGAAAAGTTGGTTTTGCATAATAGGTCCGCTTTAAGTCATCCAGGAGCCATACAATTATAAAATGATATTGCTGAACAGACAACTAATGTTTTATTTTTGACAGTTCATACATGCTGACAATCATACGTAGGGCGGAGCTGCAGCACGATCGCCTGCACATCTGCCAGCTTACACGTCCTTTCTGGACGTAACAAATAAAGACGCAAAACAGAGGCCGCAGCACAGTTTTAGTCTTGATAAATAATTGTATTTGCATTTTGTCCTCTCAGTTTTTTGGCGTTCTGAAGATCAGCATAAATTCTGCATATTGATTAAGAAAGACACACTAAATAAATTGCAGTCCTTGTTTTGCTCACTTAAGAGACACAAACTTCTGCACACAAGCTAAGTAGATCAGCTTTGCGTGCATTATTAAGTTTGCACGTGTTTTATGACTACCTTTAGTAGATCAGACCCTAACTGTATTGCGCTTGTTATTTTACTTATTTGACGGACGCAATTGTAGATTGGCTTTTCATAACACTTTAAAGTTTGGACATGTTTTTTATACATTTTTATACTGTACATTTGAATGTAAATGGTAAATGGGTAATACTAGTATAGCGCGTTTCTGCCTTCAAGGTACTCAAAGCGCTTTGACAATATTTCCACATTCACCCATTTCACGTGCGTGTATTAAAACATATGCAAACTTGACAGCGCACACAGCTGATCTTTAAGCTTGCGCTAAGAGGTTTGTGTCTCTTAAATGAGCAAAATTGAGAGCACAATCCATTTAGCGTGTCTGTCTTCATAAGTGTGCAGAATAAACGCTAAAAATCAGAAAACCCACAATCACGGGAGGAGGAAATGCAAATGTCAATATTTTGCACTCGCAATGTGATTTACCAAGATTGAAATTGTTTTTCCTCAGCCCCTTTTTTGGTCTATGTTTAGCATGAAATTGTTGTGCAAACTGGCAGTGTTATACACAAATGGCTGTGGGAAAGGAGGCGATCGCACTGCATAGACAGACAATTAAGATTAACATATTTGGACTGTTAGAAATAAAAATATTAGAAATATCGTCTATTTAGCAATGACATTTTATGAATTAAGGGACTGATTAAAACGAATACAATTGATTAATGTTGGTGTCTGCTAGCGTTGTGTTTTTAATGATGCCTGCTGGCGGTTTTCCTAAGGGGTTTGTTTTTTCATATCTTAGATATATTCTTATACCCTACATGAAAATCTTCTTGCAATATGCATTTTATTGCATTTGGATTATTACAGTTCTACCATTGCAAAACCACAGCATATCCCAGAGCTCACCTTCAGCATGCCAAAAGTAGGTTCTGCTATCTAGATCGCTCTTCAATGTAGCTGAGAAAACATGTAAATATTATAGTTGTGTGTTGCATGTAAACAAAATGACAAAACGCCACAGGTTACACTATATGACGTCATTAATATGGAGGGAAATAAGTGTCTCCCTGGTGACCTCTTGCATACACACACACCCTTCATTTGGCAGTCTGCAACACTTTCAGTTAGTCTTGGTGGATCACTCGCAACATGCCCACGAATAGTACACTGAATTTTACAGTTATGCTATTTAACACTTGTTATTTGGATCTTAGCAGATTACGCCCATAGTGTAGTATTTTGGCACATGTGCTAATAATTATTGAGCGGGTCCCGTGTTTACGGCCAAAAATTACGTTTTAAATTGATTTATGGGCGCACATTTGTAATCACTCAACTCATAACACTGTAAAACAAAGAACACCAATATATGATATATTAGAAAGCTGTGTACACATTGTGCAATAACCTCAGAGATGTCTTATGCTATGGCGAACATTTGATTCACAGTAAGCACAGAAGACAAGCCATTAGAATGTTCTCTGAGCACAATGGTGAAAAATGCATAGCTCATCTCAACTGTCAATATCATCAAAGTTGACATTCCACTTGTAAAAGATAACTGGAGAAAAATATTTTCCCAGGTTGTCATTGTGGGGTGGAAACAAGATCTCTTATATACAACGTACAAATGCAATAGGTAAAGGTTATGAACCATTATAGAGGAAACTGTTACTAATAAAAGCAGTGGATGGTGTTAATTGAAGGAGAATATTAGGTAAATGTACTTGAGATGCTCCTGAGACAGATTGGTTGGCACACAGACAGAAGCAAATCCAATATAAAGCGGCAGCATGTTCACCCTTTGAACAAGGAGCAAGACCGCAATCGATAGCTCACTCTTTTATTTCTCTGCTCATTACTATAGGCGATAGGGTAGAGGGGAGGCATGTGACTACAGGAGACATTTATTACAGCCCTGCTTAGTGGCCGACACAGTCCAGTAATTCTTGTTTCTGCTTGTTATCAGACCTTGCATGGACCTAACACCAGTTGTATGTTTGCACAAGGCTGCATGACGTTACTTTCCAGAGGGCTAATGGCGACTTTGACAAAGCAGCAGCAATTGTGTTGCTCCTGTGAGGATCAGTTAGTATTAAACCTGTGTGAATGTTGTCTATCTGTGTTGGCCCTGCCATGAGGTGGCGACTTGTCCAGGGTGTACCCCGCCTTCCGCCCGAATGCAGCTGAGATAGACTCCAGCGACCCCCCGCAACCACAACAAGGGACAAGCGGTAGAAAATGGATGGATGGATGGATAAATAACCTCAGCAGGAATAATTTGTATGCATTTTATGTTTCTATTTCAATATCTTTTTTTGTGTGTTTTTCCCCCTAAATAAATCTACCAAGCAGGTTTAGTAATTAAATGCCTCCAAATACCTTTTTTACATTCTGACTATAATAATGTAATGGATGCTGCAAATACATCATAAGGTTGTAAGGATACATCCGGATTGTAGGATCAGTTAGCAATGGTGATCTGGCTGTCATTTACATTGAGCAAAATCAGAACAGTCTCGGACTATTTATATACCTCTTTCTTTTTCTTATTTAATTATTAATGAATTTGGTGAAAAATATAGTGTCCTAATAGTATTGAGTGATGTGTGTGGTGAGATTACATATCATTTTAGTAGTGTCTCCTGGTCAGGTGACAAAAAAAAATGTTCTCAATGTATGTCAAAGAAGCTTCAGCTATGATTAAGTTCATGCATATCTTGGATTTTAACGCCACAGTTCCAACCTTACATCCATCCATTTTCTACCGCTTATTCCCTTTGGGGTCGCGGGGGGCGCTGGAGCCTATCTCAGCTACAATCGGGCAGAAGGCGGGGTACACCCTGGACAAGTCGCCACCTCATCGCAGGGCCAACACAGATAGACAGACAACATTCACACTCACATTCACACACTAGGGCCAATTTTTAGTGTCGCCAATCAACCTATCCCCAGGTGCATGTTTTTGGGCGTGGGAGGAAGCCGGAGTACCCGGAGGGAACCCACGCAGTCACGGGGAGAACATGCAAACTCCACACAGAAAGATCCCGAGCCCGGGATTGAACTCAGGACTACTCAGGACCTTTGTATTGTGAGGCAGACGCACTAACCCCTCTTTCACCGTGCTGCCCCAGTTCCAACCTAAAAATGTTAAAACATTTCACCTTTACACACCATCCATCCATCCATTTATATTATTCCACTTATGGTAAATGGGTTATACTTGTATAGCGCTTTTCTACCTTCAAGGTACTCAAAGCGCTTTGACACTATTTCCACATTCACCCATTCACACACACATTCACACACTGACGGTGGGAGCTGCCATGCAAGGCCCTAACCACGACCCATCCGGAGCAAGGGTGAAGTGTCTTGCTCAAGGACACAACGGACGTGACTAGATTGATAGAAGGTGGGGATTGAACCAGGAACCCTCAGGTTGCTGGCACGGCCACTCTCCCAACCTCACCACTTATCCAAGGTCAAGCTCCTTTGCTACCTCAATTATGTAGCTCCTCCCGGAGGATCCCGCAGTATTCCCAGGCCAGCTGAGAGACTTAGAACCTGATCAACTAAAGGTTTGCATGTATTAAAACATGTACAAACTTGATAGCACTTGCAAAGCTGATCTACTAAGTTTGTGCACAGATGATTGTGTTTCTTAAATGAGCAAGATAAAGAGCACATCATCAGAACTGCAATTTCTGGCAAGAGAAATTGTAAATATAGTTATTTTTGTGTTGGGTTTTGGGTCTTTATTTAATACGTCTTGAAAAGGATGTGCAACTGGCAGTTGTGTAGAAATGAGAAAATAATCTCACTGCAGTTCCATCCTACATGTTCTTGTCAACATATATGTCAAAACAAGTATTAGATATACTGTCTATACAGTAATATATATTTTCCAATTTTACAGCTGCAGATGTCTATTCAGTAATATATATTTTCCAATTTTAAAGCTGCAGATGACTTATAGGGCTTATTAAAAAAAAATAATCGATGCTGACATTTTTTTTTTTAATGCTGTTTGTTTTTTCATATATATATATATATATATATATATATATATATATATATATATATATATATATATATATATATGTAACATTTGCAATATGCATTTTATTGAACCTGGAGCATTACATTGTACGCTCATCATTGTTAGTGCCAGCATCTACCGGGGCGCATCTTCAGCACAGAAAGAAAGTGAGTTCTTTTGTAGATTGCAGTGCAGGACAACCTCTAAAATGCCAATACAAAGTGGTACAAACATGTCTGCTGCATGTTTTTAAACATAAGAAAATGCCACAGGTAGGACTATGATAACATGAGTGTGCAGTAACGTCTCCGTGGTAAAAGCTGAATAGTACATGCAAAATTGTAATTTAAATAGGGGGGTCTGCACCACTTTTGCACTTGTTATAAATTGTACAGACAGTCTTAGTAGATCACACTCAACATGCCCACTAACGGTGCACACAATGTTGTAGTTTGCACACATGTTCAGCGCATGGTATTTGGATCTTAGTACAAACCCCGTTTCCATATGAGTTGGGAAATTGTGTTAGATGTATATATAAACGGAATACGATGATTTGCAAATCATTTTCAACCCATATTCAGTTTAATATGCTACAAAGACAACATATTTGATGTTCAAACTGATAAACTTTTTTTTTTTTGCAAATAATCATTAACTTTAGAATTTGATGCCAGCAACACGTGACAAAGAAGTTGGGAAAGGTGGCAATAAAGACTGATAAAGTTGAGGAATGCTCATCAAACACTTATTTGGAACATCCCACAGGTGAACAGGCAAATTGGGAACAGGTGGGTGCCATGATTGGGTATAAAAGTAGATTCCATGAAATGCTCAGTCATTCACAAACAAGGATGGTGCGAGGGTCACCACTTTGTCAACAAATGCGTGAGCAAATTGTTGAACAGTTTAAGAAAAACCTTTCTCAACCAGCTATTGCAAGGAATTTATGGATTTCACCATCTACGGTCCGTAATATCATCAAAGGGTTCAGAGAATCTGGAGAAATCACTGCACGTAAGCAGCTAAGCCCGTGACCTTCGATCCCTAAGGCTGTACTGCATCAACAAGCGACATCAGTGTGTAAAGGATATCACCACATGGGCTCAAGAACATTTCAGAAACCCACTGTCAGTAACTACAGTTGGTCACTACATCTGTAAGTGCACGTTAAAACTCTCCTATGCAAGGCGAAAACCGTTTATCAACAACACCCAGAAACGCAGTCGGCTTCGCTGGGCCTGAGCTCATCTAAGATGGACTGATACAAAGTGGAAAAGTGTTCTGTGGTCTGACGAGTTCACATTTCAAATTGTTTTTGGAAACTGTGGACGTCGTGTCCTCAGGACCAAAGAGGAAAAGAACCATCCGGATTGTTATAGGCGCAAAGTTGAAAAGCCAACATCTGTGACGGTATGGGGGTGTATTAGTGCCCAAGACATGGGTAACTTACACATCTGTGAAGGCGCCATTAATGCTGAAAGGTACATACAGGTTTTGGACCGACATATGTTGCCATCCAAGCAACGTTACCATGGACGTCCCTGCTTATTTCAGCAAGACAATGCCAAGCCACGTGTTACATCAACGTGGCTTCATAGTAAAAGAGTGCGGGTACTAGACTGGCCTGCCTCTAGTCCAGACCGGTCTCCCATTGAAAATGTGTGGCGCATTATGAAGCCTAAAATACCACAACGGAGACCCTCGGACTGTTGAACAACTTAAGCTGTACATCAAGCAAGAATGGGAAAGAATTCCACCTGAGAAGCTTAAAAAATGTGTCTCCTCAGTTCCCAAATGTTTACTGAGTGTTGTTAAAAGGAAAGGCCATGTAACACAGTGGTGAACATGCCCTTTCCCAACTACTTTGTCACGTGTTGCAGCCATGAAATTCTAAGTTAATTATTATTTGCAAAAAAAAATAAAGTTTATGAGTTTGAACATCAAATATCTTGTCTTTGTAGTGCATTCAATTGAATATGGGTTGAAAAGGATTTGTCAATCATTGTATTCCATTTATATTTACATCTAACACAATTTCCCAACTTATATGTGTCCTACAGTAGACCTTCCCTGAATCCCCCTATCGAACACCTCCCCAGGGAAGTGTCCAGAGGGTATCCTCATCTGGCATCGTCTTTATGATGTGGAAGAGCAGCGGCTTTACTCCGAGTTCCTCCTTAATGAGATAGTTTCTCACCCTATCTTGAAGGAGAGTCCCGCCACTCTATGGATAAAACACAGTTTGGTCGCTTGGTCACTACCTAGGACACATAAGTGATCATAAGTGGCCAATTGACCAGTGAATTTAGAGCTTTGCCTTCCGGCTCAGCTCCCTCCTCTCTACGATGGACAGATGCAGAATCAGATCCACGTTTACCTCTCTCGTGAACTAGATCCCAAAGTAATTAAATTCCTCCACTTTGGGTAGCATCTCATCCCTGACCCAGAGATGGCTCTCCATGCTTATTCAGGCAAGAACTGTGGACTCGGACTTAGAGGTACTGATTCTCATCCCAGTTGCCTCACACTTGGCTGTAAACCCATCAAGCAGACAGCAGCACCAAAACATCTGCAAAAAGCAGAGACCCATCATACAGCCACCAAACCAGATGCCCTCACGATTGTTGTCCATAAAGGTTATGAACAGAATCGTAAACAAAGGGCAGACCTGACAAAGTCCAACCCTCACTGCAGGAAACGGGTCCGACTTACTGCCTTCACACAAATGTTATACTACAGTAAATGCCTGCAGGGAATTTAACCTAGAATAAACAAATAGCTAGTTTTAAGTGCAATTTAAACTAAATTGTGTTGAGATCTTTTGTAGCTCCCTTTGTAGTCATGTGGGCACATGTCCTGGAAAGTGAGTCCTTGTTTCAATTGATCTGCAAGATTCACTCAGATAATTCCAACAGCCTCTGAAGCAATTGCTTCATAGTGTGTGTGTGTGTGTGTGTGCGTGTGTGTGTGTGTGTGTGTGTGTGTGTGTGTGTGTGTGTGTGTGTGTGTGTGTGTGTGTGTGTGTGTGTGTGTGTGTGTGTATAGTTCTACCCTTCTTGAGACATCAACAAGGAAAAGTACCTTCCATATGAGGACCGGTGAACAAGTTAGGACATAAATCATGATCCCAATATGGAAAACCATTGCATCTAATAGAGAATGTCTCATTTGCACCCCTGGTGGTGAAATATATCAAAATTAGGGTGGTCCTAAAAAGGAGGGATTTTTTCAAATTGACTGCAAATCGGTTTTAAAAGTGCTCCCCCTCTGGCCAACATATGTAATAAGTGTGTGTAAGTCAAATCAAATCAAATCCATCCATCCATCCATTTTCTACCACTTATTCCCTTCGGGGTCGCGGGGGGCGCTGGAGCCTATCTCAGCTACAATCGGGCGGAAGGCGTTGTACACCCTGGACAAGTCGCCACCTCATCGCAGGGCCAACACAGATAGACAGACAACATTCACACTCACATTCACACACTAGGGCCAATTTGCCAATCAACCTATCCCCAGGTGCATGTTTTTTGGAGGTGGGAGGAAGCCGGAGTACCCGGAGGGAACCCACGCAGTCACATCAAATCAACTTTATGAAATTGAAATGCACCCCGTTTGGCCAAAATAAATGTAAAAAATATATATTTATATGTTTTTAGAGACATACTGTAATAACTTGAAGTAAATAATGAAGATTAAAGCTTAAATTGTTTATATTTGCATAGTATGTATATATTATTAATGTTGTAAATACAACTCTTTATATATTTATAAAGGGTGGTTCTAAAGAGGTAGGCATTTTTCGGAGGTCTCAAGAAGGTTACAAATACAAGAATGTGTGTGTGTGTGTGTGTGTGTGTGTGTGTGTGTGTGTGTGTGTGTGTGTGTGTGTGTGTGTGTGTGTGTGTGTGTGTGTGTGTGTGTGTGTGTGTGCGTGCGTTGTTATCAGAGGTGGGACCAAGTCATTGTTTTGCAAGTCACAAGTAAGTCTCAAGTCTTTGCCCTCAAGTCTCGAGTCAAGTCTTGAGTCAAGACAGGCAAGTCCCAAGTCAAGTCCAAAGTCAAGACTGGAAAGTCTCAAGTCAAGTCCCAAGTCCTACATTTTGAGTTTCGAGTCCTTTCAAGTCCTTTTAACCACAGACTAATATATTTACACAGATTAAAATAGTGCTGACATTGCACTTCATAATAGCACTATTAACCAGTCATTTTAAACATGTAACTCATTCCTTTACAGAATAAACACATTTGAAAAAACAAGTGCAACTGTACTTATTTGCACAAAAGTGTTAACATTGTAATTCCATGGCATATTGCATTGTAACTAGTTCCACAGCAGTTTCTATCCTGTTCTTACCTTATCTCATTGATCTCATCTCATACTGTATGTGTGTTTATGTGTGTGTACACATGAAAAACATAACAAATACATGAACATAACAATGAACAGAGTTGGTACTTTTGATGTCAGGGCCCTATGCGATATGTACACATATTCTTAATATAGTATACATTTTAACTGACCTTTATTTGACTATGTTTGTCTTTATGTAGGTGGCTAAAATACGCGGTGCTGCTGACCGCCGTCTAACGTTACGTTACTGTGTGTGATACATTGACTAACGTAACGTTATGTGTAGGTACCTCATGCAACCCTGCTTAAGAAAAACACTTAACAAAAAGTATGAATAAGGTAGCGAACTGCAGTGGACGCAACATATTGCCGTGTATGCAATGACGTTATAACCATAGACATCTTATAAGTAGACGCAGCATTGGCTGCTGTGACTCGAGCAATTTGGCCGCCATCTTGAAGTGGTGATGAGGAGCCGACGAGCAGCCTAAACTGACAGTTGACAGGTAGAAAACTAAGATGGTGTTCAGCGTTTTCCTGCTCAAATGAGCGGACTGTTGAAAATAGGAATCGGGGGATTACTTTTCACAAGTAAGATTTAACATTAACGTACTATTGGTTTGTTTTGTGAAAAGAATATTAGCACAGAGTTGAGAAAGAGCAAATATCTTCAATATTTGTATGTGAAAATCACAAAGAAATCTTCTGGGGGAGGATGACGCCCCTACAGGGGTTTGGTTTACAAACTTTCAGCCTCACCTAAAACAAAATTCACCAGCCGCCACTGATTATGATGCATTCTCATTTTAGGCAAAGTATAAGACAATACTTTCTTAACAGTATAATTGTAACCAGTAATAAGTCTTCAAGTAACAATATTCAAATACTAACATTGTTGGGTAAGACAGAATTTGGTTTTATTCTGAATCTAGTGAAACAGATTGGTGGTTTTAGCTGATATAAAGACTTTCAGGTGTTTATATATGTTTATGTTTACGCATTTGGCAGACACTTTTATCCAAAGCGACATACATAAAAAACACATATAAAACAATCAGTGTAAACATGATCATTTAAGGGAAGAATGTAATACAAAATAAATATCAATACAAAGTGTCAAGACAGAATAAACTCTGCTGCTGCAGCAACAGAGATACAGTCTATAAGATATATAGATATCTAATGTATTCATACATTGTTTATGTAGGATATACGCATGTATATATAACCTAATCATATTGTTTCTTCAATTTAAAAATAGCTGACCGTTTTTTTCCCCCTTCTCTGGGATTATATTCCCAATTTTGATCTGGGACGTCTGGTCACTTATAGCGTATAAGAATATTCTATTACTGTTAAGCAAACTATGAATAATAAAACACGCCAAAACATGTGTCCTTTATCATAGCTACACGTATGATAAAAAAGCGCGTGAAAGTCAGTGGTATTCAGTGAGGTAAAATGAATTAAATGCACTGACAGTTCATTGCTCCTGCCAAATGAATTGCACTGAGTGGAGCGGATCACCACTCCAAGATCGCGTCTCGTCTGCGCCAGTAGGCAGTAGCGCTCGATGCTGCGTTTACTTATAAGATGTCTATGGTTATAACGTTAGCAGTGAGTTTACAGCCTCACTGATTTAACTACACAGCAAATAAAAGTTAAATTTCTTAGCCAATAAACGTTAGCTTGCATTCAAAACTTACCCTTCTTTGTGCATCTTCAAATGTCGAACGAAGTTGGAAGTTGTTGAGTCTCCGTCTGTAATATTTGAACCGCATGTTTAGCATACGGCAATTCGTTTTTAGTTGACCAAGTCATAGTATTAATAATACCCGAACAAAACTAGTTTAGGCATCATTTTTCCTCACTGGCGCGTTGTTTGACATTTCTTCTTCGTTGGCTGTCCTGCAATTTGATTGGATGAATGTTGTGGGACGAAAATAACGTGGGTGTAATTTGATTGGCTGTTGTACTGACAGGAACAACACACTGCCCCACACTTACAAAATGAAACATACGGAGCGCTCCTGAATAACTTTTTAATCTTTGGGTTTTGGGGAAAGTAGCAAGTCATGTCAATTCAAAAGGCTCAAGTCCAAGTGAAGTCACAAGTCATTGACGTTAAAGTCTAAGTCCAGTTGCAAGTCTTTTTACATTTTGTCAAGTCGAGTCTAAAGTCATCGAATTCATGACTCGAGTCTGACTCGAGTCATGAATATATGCAGCATTTGTGTACAAAAAAACAATTACTAGATTTGTTCTCCAGGAGCCTGCAGTCGTCAATCACAAAGAAGCGCTCGGGAGCGGTGACAAAACGCCACCAACAGTGCACGTTATTCCCTTCTCATCTTGGCCCTGTGATGTTCAACACTTGACAAGAGTTCATCAGTGCAGTAGGCGGGTGGGTGTGCGGTTAGCACGTGTGTGTGTGTGTGTGTGGCAGCGTGTAGGTTTGTGTCAGTGTGTCAGCGGTGGCGCCTACAGGATGTGAACGCGCAGAGAATACAGTCAGCTGGGGCGAATGAGTTACAGCAGATTTTGGAAAACGCTTGTAAATTTGTCAGCACACTGCTGTGTCCATCCAAGAACACATACTCAGACTTGGTGTCTGCTCTCGTGCCGGGCAGATTGTATAGGAGGTCAAAGAGCCGTGAGAGGTGGCAAAGCAACACGGTGTCATGAAAATGTGTTCGCTTCACATTCAGCTCCCAGGCAAGATTTCATGCTTGTAGTGGCAGGAGGGCGCTTACCATTGACTGATCGGTGACTCACTCCCCTGTGATACAGACAGCATCTGTTAGAAGGAATCAAATGCAGCCCGGATCTGCTGGGTGAATTACGAAGCTTTATAAACTAGATGAAATATGACGCGTCTGCAGGGAGCTTTAAAAGGTATTTGATAGGACATGACACTGCATTCATTTTGTACTTTGTAACCTTCTTAATTGGAGTGTTTTGTTTAAAATTATTGAATTATTGTGTCAGAAAATACCTGTTACATTTGTGATTATTCATTATTTAATGACTATGTGGTTAGGCATAATTGCCAGTTTGTCGAAATGCTCTAAGCTTACTTACATGTATGGTCTGAGGGCAAATCATTGCATCACACCTGTCACAACATCCACCTGCATCCTCAAATGCACCCATTAAACCTGTTAAATGACATATGTGTGGCCTTGGCTGGTGAAGACTTCCTTACCTAAACTATTCCATAAAATGACACTTGGGAATATACATACTATAGTTCCACCAAAAGGAAGGGAACCCATGATCTCGTAATCATTATAGTAAAGCAGATGGCAAGGGAACAGAATTATGTGAAAGGTCTTTTCTTGCTCTAAAGCAGAGTACTTCTTGAATATTCAGCTCATTTACATATGTGAGTCACGAAATCGGTGCATTGTCAGCAGAGTGCCTCCAGGCTGTACAACAGTATGATATCTTTGATCATGTCAATGAGTGCCACTTAAAAGAAGGAACTTTCAAGTTCAATTAAAGTATAAAGTATATGAACTATAAGTTGTGTTTAAAGTCACATTTCTCAATATATTGCATGTTTAGCATGTAGGTTGTTTATGTGTACTGTCATTACATGTTTGTGTACCTCATCAAAACCTTGACCTGACCACTAGGTGGCTAGCTCCCCCTAGTGGTTTTTAATGTACCTAAGATCATATGTAGAACCTTAACATTGTTTAATCATTGTTACTGTTTTTATCTAAGGCTCTGTTCGTTCTATGTCAAAGTATTTTCTTTCAATTCTTTTAAGGGTAATTTCAATTCAAATTCAGCACCCAACAATAGGTTCAATAAAAAGCCAGAATAACAAATACATGTTCTGTATCTTTCTTAATTGCAGGATGAGCACTTCAGGTCTCTAGTCCTGCACTGCCTGCAGTCAACATGATCTAAGGACAGCCTATCAGCCACAATGAAAGGGTTAGGAGCCAACCGCAGGCGTCATCTGTCAGACTCGTGTGAACCAGCAAGGTGTTCGCAGAAACCTCTTTGCCCTTTGACCTCTGACCCTCACTGTTCTTTTGTGTTGAGTCCAACCATAAACCACTATGGCACCCTGGATCCTCACCTTTACCAGTGCACTCCTACAAGCCCAACCACCTTGACTCCTGACTGCCTGCTGCCATTCAACCAGATGTCCAACAGCAGCACCTTCCCCCGTCTCCACTTTACCCCCCAGACGGAGCAGTTGGACTGTCCCCAGGGATGTATGGTGGGCAGTGGTGGAGTCGGGCAGGGCAGCAGGGCAGGTACACTATCCACCTCTTTGTCTATGGGTATGGGTCTGGGCTTGGGTTTGACTGGTGCTCCCATGATTACAAGTGGCTCAGCCACCATCTCCTCTGCAGCAGCAGCCAAGATAAATCGATTACCGTCCAACATCTTGGATCAACTGGAAAGGCATCTTCCCCTGCAGCGGGACGGCTTCAGCACTCTACAGTTTCAAAGAGGACGTATGTCAAAACAACGCAGCGAAAGTCCAGGACGGATACGCCACTTGATGCATTCAGTGCAGAAGCTATTTGCTAAATCTCAATCGCTGGAAAATGCTACAATTAAAGGGAACACAAACACAGAGGATGGTGGTCGACCAACCCACAAAAGCAAGAGTAAAGGTAAGGCTAAGACTGAAGGACCAAAGCAGAGACCAAGGCCCAATGCATTAGGTCTGTGGAGCTCAGACGATGCTCTCGACATTGATGCTACCAAAGCTGGCACCATTGCTGTTGGTTACCGCAACCCGTTGTGCATGATGACACTTGGAAGAGCGATATCAGACAGCCAGGCCCACACCAGACATAACCCACAGAGCTACAACACAATTTCTACACATTCTCTAAAAACCTCCAAAAGCAGCAGTGACCTCAAGCTCCTAGGTAGTTCAGTAACACAGGTAGGATCCAAAGAACAGGAGATAAGAAGTCGAAGCAAGGACGATTCACTGGTAAAGAGGGGTTCCTGGTCCAATCTCACGCTCAATCAGGCCAGGCAAGTGTTACAAAAAGGGTCTGCTACGGTCAACAAGACACTTTTAAAAACCAAGTCATGTCACCAGGATCTGACGACCCAGTTTCTGCAGGTAGGAATACCAGGAGTTACTCATCATCAATTTTTGAAAGTCTGAATGAAGCATAGCTAGAAGTTATTTGTGTTTTTACCCTAAGCATTTATCATATTCCTTATGTCTTTCCCATTTTCAAGATCCATTGTTCTTTTTAATTAAATATGGTCTTAAATCATAAACTCAAACCACAAAGACCATGTAACATGCAAGGCCACATGCAGCTTTATATCTGGATTACAATGAAAAGTCATAACATGTGTTTCTACAATATAGGTCCCACTGGGGGACTGGGCCGGAACTTTGGGCCATGGCCGGGCCAAAGGAACAGAAATCCCTTGTCGAAGAATGCGCAGTGGCAGCTACGTGAAAGCAATGGGAGACACAGAGGACAGTGATGACTCAGAGGGAAGTCCTAAACCGTCCCCTAAATCTGCAGCCCGTCGCCAGAGCTATCTGAAGGCCACGCAGCACTCCCTGAGCGAGCAACAGCCTCCACCACCTCCACGGAAGTGAGTCCCACAGCACAGGGGGTCATATTTATGAATGTTTTTTCAAGGTCTGTGATATATTCTCACGTTCCAAAAGCTAGACAACAGGGGGCAGCATCTCGCCATAAATGATAATGTGGCTGCAAAGCAGCATGTTGAAAAATGAGTCAAGCTCCAGAGGAGAGTTGTGGGGTAAAAAAATAAAAACATAAGCAGAGGTGACTATTTTCCATGCCATGTGTTCTACTGCTTCATCCACACTGACAGGCCTCGTTGCTACGCTCTCATGCGGGAGGATTTTCTTTGGTCTCCACTACAGAGTGCATGCTCTATGCAGCATCTCAGGTCAGTGACATCTATAGGCAGGTTGTAATGGCCAATGAATCCCCCGCCCCCCCACCTCACTTGCCCTTCTCCCGATACTCACCATCAATTTTTAAACCTTCCCAGTCTTTTCTTCTTTGCCTTCCTTAAAACAAATGACTTTTTCCTTCTTTCTCCAGCCCTAATTTCATCCCATGCAAAGTCTTCATGTTAACCACTCTAGCCCCCCACTGCTTGGAGCACACCAGTTTTCATTACCACCAGGTGCCAACTTGAACAGGGGAAACTTGCAAGCAATGACAAAGTCAATTGTGGACAATCACATCAAGTGTTTTTTCCTCATTAATCTGTTTCCTCTGTGCTGCTATTTTTAAACTCAAGCTTCACTCTTCACACATCTCATTGGTATTTAATCTAAAAGTACCCAGGGGAATTTTGGAGTAATAGTACTTTTTTTTTTTTTTTAAAACACTGACTTCGCTGTGCTGCACTCTGGTTGACCTCTTAGAAGCTGATTATTGCATTCATTTCCACAGCTCCCTTCCCTCCCTCAAAGAGCTGTCCACAAATCGTAGCCTGGACAACTTAGATTGCCTGGTGAGCCCAATGGAGATGCAATCACAAGACAGACACAGTGATTTCAGCCAATGCCCCAACACCTTGGCCAGAAGATCCACTGCTCAGGTATATTTCTAATAAGTTTACTTATTTTCTACTAATGCCTGACATTATATCTACATAACTCACAATCCTCCAGAACACATATGTCTGTATAAAATTCTGTGATTTGATTGGTTCTGGCCCTGACCGTGGTAAAGAGCGTAAAAAAATATCTACCTCTCTAAATCCTACGATGTAGTGAAGCTGCAAACTTCAAAGCACGATATGGAGAGGCACGACTGAAACAGGCATTTTGATTCGTTAATTCAAATTTGTTTAAAGGGGAACATTATCACCAGACCTATGTAAGCGTCAATATATATCTTGATGTTGCAGAAAAAAGACCATATATTTTTTTAACCAATTTCCGAACTCTAAATGGGTGAATTTTGGCGAATTAAACGCCTTTCTATTATTCGCTCTCGGAGCGATGACGTCACATCGGGAAGCAATCCGCCATTTTCTCAAACACATTACAAACACCGAGTCAAATCAGCTCTGTTATTTTCCGTTTTTTCGACTGTTTTCCGGACCTTGGAAACATCATGCCTCGTCGGTGTGTTGTCGGAGAGTGTAACAACACGAACAGGGACGGATTCAAGTTGCACCAGTGGCCCAAAGATGCGAAAGTGGCAAGAAATTGGACGTTTGTTCCGCACACTTTACCGACGAAAGCTATGCTACGACAGAGATGGCAAGAATGTGTGGATATCCTGCGACACTCAAAGCAGATGCATTTCCAACTGGACTGGACAGATCAGCTTTCAGGAAAAGAGAGCGGATGAGGGTATGTCTACAGAATATATTAATTGATGAAAACTGGGCTGTCTGCACTCTCAAAGTGCATGTTGTTGCCAAATGTATTTCATATGCTGTAAACCTAGTTCATAGTTGTTAGTTTCCTTTAATGCCAAACAAACACATACCAATCGTTGGTTAGAAGGCGATCGCCGAATTCATCCTCGCTTTCTCCCGTGTCGCTGGCTGTCGTGTCGTTTTCGTCGGTTTCGCTTGCATACGGTTCAAACCGATATGGCTCAATAGCTTCAGTTTCTTCTTCAATTTCATTTTCGCTACCTGCCTCCACACCACAACCATCCGTTTCAATACATGCGTAATCTGTTGAATCGCTTAAGCCGCTGAAATCTGAGTCTGAATCCGAGCTAATGTCGCTATACCTTGCTGTTCTATGCGCCATGTTTGTTTGTATTGGCATCACTGTGTGACGTCACAGGAAAATGGACGGGTGTATATAACGATGGTTAAAATCAGGCACTTTGAAGCTTTTTTAAGGGATATTGCGTGATGGGTAAAATTTTGAAAAAAACTTCGAAAAATAAAATAAGCCACTGGGAACTGATTTTTAATGGTTTTAACCCTCGTGAAATTGTGATAATGTTCCCCTTTAAACATCATTGCTACATATGGATTACCTATGCAGTCATCATTCATCTATGTGAGGCATGCAGGAATACGATAAAAGTAGCACATTACCAAATATTATTGTGATATGTAGTGTAGATTATTAGGATTTTTTTGTGTAATTTAGTCCTATTTTTCAGGGAATTCGGAAATGTATGACAAATGAGTATACATGTACATTGAATATTAACACAATCATTCAAGTGCAATGTTATGAAATAACATTATTAAATAATCTAATAGCAATATTGTGTCTCAATGTGTTGTATTGGACAATGCTGCACAATTAAATATAATCAGCACCATGTAATGTAATCATAATGTTAAAGTTTTGAATGTTGGAATTTGGCCCTTTCAAATGGAAATGCCATGGAAAATAGTATTTAATATTGATGTCATGTTGGACAAAAACAGGACCATTTATATTTAATGGGAAATTGTATCATCGGAATAGTCAGCTTAAGAGGCTCATTTCTATCTGAATGTCAATGATATTTACATAATTTCTGTCGGAGCTGATGGATGTAAACAATGCGTGCTTGAGTCAGTACGGAAGATTCCTATTTTTTAAATGCTTCACCAACCACTTTAAAGCTCAAATATCAAGACTGGTCAAGGTTATTGAACATGCTGACTTACTTACTTACATTAATCTGCAAAATTATTTACATTTCAAATAATCTACCCTGCCAGCCAACTCAAAATAATCAGTACATGTGTTTCACATGGACTGACCTTATCAAGAAATATGCACATCTTAATACATTCATTTCTGAAAAGTCTTCCTTCTGCCCTTAGCGTGTGAGTTTGCACACAATCTTTCAGGTTTGTGGTCATGGATATGGGCACGCCGTTCCACACTGTGAGCGGGAATCACAGGCAATGGAGGCTCTGGACCTCCCTGCACCTACCTGCTTCAGGTCACGCAGCCACAGCTACCTGAGGGCCATCCAGGCGGGCTGTTCCCAGGATGAAGATTCAGCCTCTGTGGATTCAGACTCGCCACCGCCCAATACCAAAAGCTACAACTCCAACACAAGTGAGTCCTGCACAGCACAAGCTTAGACAAGAACGGAGAAAGAGAGAACATTTAGTATGAACAGATCCATTCAACCACAACATCATTATATCTTGAAATGAAGGGCCCCTCTAATGCTGTTAGCATTGGCCCTTATGTCATATTTCTGGACATGAAAAAATTGTCTACAGGTAAAATATCTCCCAAAATAGACTAAGTAGTGATTTTAGGCTTGTTTTATAACAAGTTTCTTGATCTACTAAAGATTTGTGTGTAATAAAACACTTGCAAACTTGATAACACATGCAAAGCTGATCTACTAAACTGGTGCATAGAGGATTGGTGTTACGCTCTTGTAGAAGAATGGACCCCAGAAGCAGAAGAGACAGAGTTGTGTGTACAAACAAAGTCTTCAATATAAAAATAGGAAGGTAAAACACAAAACAGTGGCACCGGTGGGAAAAAGCCAGTGCCACGAAAGAACAGGTAAGTAGCAAACAATAAGAGGAAGGTGGATAGAGGAAAATCGGGGCACAACAAAAATACAAAGTTGTAAAATAAATATCCATCAAGTCCAGGCAGGGAAGGTCGTGAGGAGAAATGTTGGCGTAGCCGGATGTGCAGGGCAAGAGCCAGCAACATAGGTGAGCGCAATCAGCTAATACAGTGAGCTGGTGATTGTCAAGAGGTGTGCACCGAGCTCCAACCATCCTCCCGCATCAAGACACTGGAGAGAGATAGAGAGCAGAACCAGGAAAAGCAGGCAGTATGTACAGGAATGTAACAGCTTGAGCAAAATAGAGAGCGTAATCCATTTAACGCATGGGTGTCAAACTCTGGCCCGCAGGCCAAATTTGGCCCGCCGTGTAATTTCATTTGGCCCGTGAGGCAATATCAAATTAATATTAGAGCTGGCCCGCCAGTATTATGTCCATCCATCCATCCATCTTCTTCCGCTTATCCGAGGTCGGGTCGCGGGGGCAGCAGCCTAAGCAGGGAAGCCCAGACTTCCCTCTCCCCAGCCACTTCGTCCAGCTCTTCCTGTGGGACCCCGAGGCGTTCCCAGGCCAGCCGGGAGACATAGTCTTCCCAACGTGTCCTGGGTCTTCCCCGCGGCCTCCTACCGGTCGGACGTGCCCTAAACACCTCCCTAGGGAGGCGTTCGGGTGGCATCCTGACCAGATGCCCGAACCACCTTATCTGGCTCCTCTCGATGTGGAGGAGCAGCGGCTTTACTTTGAGCTCCCCCCGGATGGCAGAGCTTCTCACCCTATCTCTAAGGGAGAGCCCCGCCACCCGGCGGAGGAAACTCATTTCGGCCGCTTGTACCCGTGATCTTGTCCTTTCGGTCATAACCCAAAGCTCATGACCATAGGTGAGGATGGGAACGTAGATCAACCGGTAAATTGAGAGCTTTGCCTTCCGGCTCAGCTCCTTCTTCACCACAACGGATCGATACAGCGTCCGCATTACTGAAGACGCCGCACCGATTCGCCTGTCGGTACTTGAACTCCTCCACTTGGGGCAAGATCTCCTCCCCAACCCGGAGATGGCACTCCACCCTTTTCCGGGCGAGAACCATGGACTCGGACTTGGAGGTGCTGATTCTCATCCCAGTCGCTTCACACTCGGCTGCGAACCGATCCAGTGAGAGCTGAAGATCCTGGCCAGGTGAAGCCATCAGGACCACATCATCTGCAAAAAGCAGAGACCTAATCCTGCAGCCACCAAACCAGATCCCCTCAACGCCTTGACTGCGCCTAGAAATTCTGTCCATAAAAGTTATGAACAGAATCGGTGACAAAGGGCAGCCTTGGCGGAGTCCAACCCTCACTGGAAACGTGTCCGACTTACTGCCGGCAATGCGGACCAAGCTCTGGCACTGAGCATACAGGGAGCGGACTGCCACAATCAGACAGTCCGATACCCCATACTCTCTGAGCACTCCCCACAGGACTTCCCGAGGGACACGGTCGAATGCCTTCTCCAAGTCCACAAAACACATGTAGACTGGTTGGGCAAACTCCCATGCACCCTCAAGGACCCTGCCGAGAGTATAGAGCTGGTCCACAGTTCCACGACCAGGACGAAAACCACACTGTTCCTCCTGAATCCGAGATTCGACTATCCGGCGTAGCCTCCTCTCCAGTACACCTGAATAGACCTTACCGGGAAGGCTGAGGAGTGTGATCCCACGATAGTTAGAGCACACCCTCCGGTTCCCCTTCTTAAAGAGAGGAACCACCACCCCGGTCTGCCAATCCAGAGGTACCGCCCCCGATGTCCACGCGATGCTGCAGAGTCTTGTCAACCAAGACGCCCCACAGCATCCAGAGCCTTAAGGAACTCCGGGCGGCTCTCATCTACCCCTGGGGCATTGCCACCGAGGAGCTTTTTAACTACCTCAGCAACCTCAGCCCCAGAAATAGGAGAGCCCACCACAGACTCCCCAGGCACTGCTTCCTCATAGGAAGACGTGTTGGTGGGATTGAGGAGGTCTTCGAAGTATTCCCTCCACCGATCCACAACATCCGCAGTCGAGGTCAGCAGAACACCATCCCCGCCATACACGGTGTTGATAGTGCACTGCTTCCCCTTCCTGAGGCGGCGGATGGTGGTCCAGAATTGCTTCGAAGCCGTCCGGAAGTTGTTTTCCATGGCTACCCCGAACTCCTCCCATTTCCGAGTTTTTGCCTCTGCGACCGCTGAAGCCGCACACCGCTTGGCCTGTCGGTACCTGTCCGCTGCCTCAGGAGTCCTATGAGCCAAAAGAACCCGATAGGACTCCTTCTTCAGCTTGACGGCATCCCTCACCGCCGGTGTCCACCAACGGGTTCTAGGATTACCGCCACGACAAGCACCAACTACCTTGCGGCCACAGCTCCAATCAGCCGCCTCGACAATAGAGGCGCGGAACATGGTCCATTCGGACTCAATGTCCAGCACCTCCCTCGTGACATGTTCAAAGTTCTTCCGGAGGTGGGAATTGAAACTCTCTCTGACAGGAGACTCTGCCAGACGTTCCCAGCAAACCCTCACAATGCGTTTGGGCCTGCCAGGTCTGTCCGGCATCCTCCCCCACCATCGCAGCCAACTCACCACCAGGTGGTGATCGGTAGAAAGCTCTACCCCTCTCTTCACCCGAGTGTCCAAAACATGAGGCCGCAAATCCGATGACACAACTACAAAGTCGATCATGGAACTGCGGCCTAGGGTGTCCTGGTGCCAAGTGCACATATGGACACCCTTATGTTTGAACATGGTGTTCGTTATGGACAATCTGTGACGGGCACAAAAGTCCAATAACAAAACACCGCTCGGGTTCAGATCCGGGCAGCCATTCTTCCCAATCACGCCTCTCCAGGTTTCACTGTCGTTGCCAACATGAGCATTGAAGTCCCCCAGTAGCACGAGGGAATCACCCGGGGGAGCACTCTCAAGTACTCCCTCGAGTGAATCCAAAAAGGGTGGGTACTCTGAGCTGCGGTTTGGCGCGTAAGCGCAAACCACAGTCAGGACCCGTTCCCCCACCCGAAGGCGGAGGGAAGCTACCCTCTCGTCCACCGGGTTGAACTCCAACGTACAGGCTCTGAGCCGGGGGGAAACAAGAACAAGAATTGCCACCCCAGCCCGTCGCCTCTCACTGCCGGCAACGCCAGAGTGGAAGAGAGTCCAGCCCCTCTTGAGAGAACTGGTTCCAGAGCCCTTGCTGTGCGTCGAAGTGAGTCCGACTATATCTAGCCGGAACTTCTCCACTTCGCGCACTAGCTCAGGCTCCTTCCCCCCCAGCGAGGTGACGTTCCACGTCCCAAGAGCTGGCTTCTGTAGCCGAGGATCGGACCGCCAAATGCCCTGCCTTCGGCTTCCGCCCAGCTCACATCGCACCCGACCTCTATGACCCCTGCTATGGGTGGTGAGCCCATTGGAGGGGGGACCCACGTTGCCTCTTTGGGCTGTGCCCGGCCGGGCCCCATGGGGACAGGCCCGGTCACCAGGTGCTCGCCATCGTGCCCCACCTCCGGGCCTGGCTCCAGAGGGGGGCCCCGGTGACCCGCGTCCGGGCGAGGGAAATCTGGGTCCTTGTTTTTTATTATTCATGGAGGTCTTCGAGCCGCTCTTTGTCTGATCCCTCACCTAGGACCAGTTTGTCTTGGGAGACCCTACCAGGGGGCATAAAGCCCCCGGACAACATAGCTCCTAGGATCATTGGGACACGCAAACTCCTCTACCACGTTAAGGTGGCAGCTCAGAGAGGAGGCCGGTATTATGTAACACCGCAAAATTTCATACTTGCCAACCCTCCCAATTTTTCCGGGAGACTCCCGAAGTTCAGTGCCCCTCCCGAAAATCTCCCGGGGCAAACATTCTCCTGAATTTCTCCCGATTTCTACCCGGACATTATTGGGCGCGTGCCTTAAAGGCACTGCCTTTAGCATTCTCTACAACCTGTCGTCACGTCCGTTTTCCTCCATACAATCAGCGTGCCGGCCCAGTCATTTAATATATGTGGCTTTTACACACACACGAGTGAATGCAAGGCATACTTGGTCAACAGCCATACAGGTCACACTGAGGGTGGCCGTATAAACAACTTTAACACTGTTACAAATATGCGCCACACTGTGAACCCACACCAAACAAGAATGACAAACACATTTTGGGAGAACATCCGCACCGTAACACAACATAAACACAACAGAACAAATACCCAGAACCCCTTGCAGCACTAAATCTTCCTGGACGCTACAATATGCACCCCCCCACCCCACTACCACCAAACCCCGCCTCCCCCAACCCCGCCCACCTCGACCCCCCATGCACTTTCTCTTGCTACTTCGAGGCTTGAATGTTTGATTCATTCATTATTGTTATTTTATTTTCAAATGTATTATTAGCCTGTGGAAAAAGTTTTTTTTGATATTTACCTCAGAAGGCTGCAAATAGAAAAGAGGCATTCAATTTTTATTTAAATTTTATTTGATACGCCATTGATATTTTTTAATTATTATTATTTGAAACTCGATTTTGCATGTCACTATAAAGTTATATAAGCCTTGCTTAATCAATATTCAATGCAAAAATTTGTTTGAGTCCCTATTAAAATGTTAATTTGTTCAACCTTGGCCCGCGGCTTTGTTCAGTTTAAAATTTTGGCCCACTCTGTATTTGAGTTTGACATCCCTGATTTAACATATCTGTCTTCATGGTTAAACAGAATGTATGCTGATCAACAGAATGGCCACAATGCTGGGAGGAAAAAATGCAAATAGGATTATTTAATACACACAGTGTAATTTATAAAAGCTGTAACTGATCTGCGGCTGCTGGTTTGCATCTATATTTAGTACGCCTGAAAGGACTTGTAAACTGGCAAATCGCGCTGCAGCTCCGGCCTACGTATGCTTGTCAACATATATGGATTGTCAAAATTTTAATATTAGATATATTGTCTATTCAGCAATATCATTTTATAATTGCATAGTTGATGGATGACTTAACCGGCTGATTAAAACAAATTGAATTGATGCGTTTTGGTGTCTCCTGGTGTTTTTTTGTTTGGCGTTCCTTTTTTCATTTAAGAAATATATTATTATAATAAGTCTCCTAAATGAAAGATCGTCTTTCAGTATGTATTTTCTTGCGTTTGGATCATTCTAGATGCATGAATTCATTTCGGGGTTGTGATGGTCCATCGTCTCCCTGCAGAGCACATCGCCAACATGCTAAAACTACGAATGTAGTTTCTGTTGTCTAGATTGCGAAAAGGTGTGAGATTATAGATGTGTGCTTCTTGTTCAACATTGCAAAACCCCACAGGTAAGAAGAGCGTTATAACATGAGTGTGGAGGGGAATGAGTGTTTCCATGGGCACATTATGCGGTGGTACACAAACAAACCACATATAATAAATAAGGCGGTCTGCACCATTTTTGCACTTGTTATCAACGGTACACGCAGTCTTAATAGATCACATACAACACGCCTTCCACTAGCAAACGGTAAGTTTGTCCTGATACCAATATTTTGGTACTGGTACCAAAATGTATTTACCCCCGGGGGAAACTGGGTAAAACACGGTACACTGATAAAGCTAAAAGGGGAACTGCAATTTTTTTTTTTATTTTGCCAATCGTTCACAAAATTATTTTTTTTTTTTTCATTACTAACATTTAAAAATCAGCTTGTTCTTGGTGGCTAGCAATGCAGCTAATGGGGGAAATCAATTCTACCACTAAATTGCTTTAAAAATGCATTCACAAACCGTCAACTATACTTCATTAACATTCTGTAACCTGTATAATAACCAAGCTGTAGCGACATTGTTATTGTAAGAGCAAACACTGAGCAACTCATTTTCTAACGTACTAACACATCGGCGTGCAATGGTATTAGCCGTAGAAGCTAACTATGGCAAGAGATAAGCTGGCTTTTACTTCAACACAAAACGCATTTGAGTCTGTAATGCACAACACTGCGATATAACATCAATCTGTTCTGACTGACAAACATGAACCATCATATTACAATATCTGTGAAGTATTAGCCCATATTTCGTGTTTTGTTTGTACACAGCTAGCCAGACAGTGTATGCTCTGTGTCATGATACACACATGACATGCTGCATGTATCATGATCATTATAAAGTGACTCACTCAAAGGACAGTTGTCTGTTTAATCCAGCTGGCCAGAGACGTTTTTTTCCGGTTAATTAAATTGACTATTTATGTCAAAATAGTATGGCTTCAATTTCCACATTTTGCAGCTTCGATTAACTTTCACCTCACTTTATCGTCTTCCGACTGCTCCAACATCTCACTCTTCCTTTGTGCTTGCTTCTAGAAGCAGTCGTTAATCCTTTGTATATGTTCAACTTCCAAAAGATAAGGTTGTAAATCCTCATTTGTCCAAAAATAGTCGTCTTTGTTATTTGTTACCACGTCTACCATGATTAGAACACACACAAGTGTTTTGTATCCGGAAGTAGGAACACACAATGTCGGACGTGTGCTGCCATGGAAAATAAAATAAATGCGCCGAATAATTAGTTCCGGCATTATTTAAAATGATCAAAATACAGTAAATATTGTACATATTACATATTGTTATGAACTTGTGTTTTACTACATTATATATAGACTTGCAGTGTGTATATACAAAACGTTGATGGAGGGTTTTGAAGTTGTATTAGAGGGTTTTGAAGGCTACAACGGTAACTCCCGTTAGCCACATCTTCCAACCGTCTTTTATTATCTTTAAAATACCCCCAGTCCCTCTCATAATGATTGTGAATCATAGGCAACATCTTAAAAAAGTGCAGTTTCCCTTTAACCTTATTTACCATAAGAATCAAGGTATATAGTCCGTCCCCCGTACCCTCGCACTCCATTTATCTGCTTTGTATAGACAGTCGGGGTCAAAAGTTTACATTCACTTGTAAAGAACATAATGTCATGGCTGTCTTGAGTCTCCAATAATTACTACAACTCTTATTTTTTTGTGATAGAGTGATTGGAGCACATACTTGTTTGTCCCAAAAAACATTCATTAAGTTACAATCAAATCAAATTAGCTTCATTGCATGGCCTCTTAACATCATGTGAGTGATTATGATTGACGACACCTGTTGACTTCTCTGAGCCCATTTAAATAGGGCTCATGTAATGCAGTCGTTACAAACGCGACAATGGTAAAGTGAAAGAAACTCAGCACAGATCTGAAAAAACTATTCATTGACTTGAACAAGTCAGGAAAGTCACTTGGAGCCATTTCAAAGCAGCTTAAGGTCCCAAGAGCAACTGTACAGACAATTGTTCGTAAGTATAAAGTGCATGGCACAGTTTTGTCACTGCCACGATCAGGAAGAAAACGCAAGCTATCACCTGCTGCTGAGAGAAAATTGGTCAGGTTGTATGTATTTATATATATATATATATATATATATAAATATATATACCAAAATGTATTTCGATACTTTGATACTTTTCTAAATTTAGGGTACCACAAAAAAAGGGCATTATCGGCTTTATTTTGACAAAAAATCTTACGGTACATTAAACATATGTTTCTTAGTGCAATCGAATATGTCAGGACTTGATCTTTGGAGTTTGCTTTTCCGGGATGCAACGGAAAGTTGGCACGGGCGAGACGGGAACCAAGGTACATGATTTATTTATTAAAAAAAGATCAAACAAAAAGCGTGCACAATGGCGGAGAATAAGCTATGAAACCAAAAGACTATAGCAAAAAAGTACAAATGAAAAGCACGCACAGTGGCGGAAACTATGAACAATTAAACAAAACATTAACTGTGGCTTGAGAAACAAAAACTTACTTGGCATGGAACCGGCATGAAAAAGGAGCAGCAAGGATCATAAGGGTGTGCAGAAGCATATATGGGGTGCGAGGTCGTCAGGCCGAACAACAGAAAATGAATTAACTTAAATACTATGGACATGATTAACGAAAACAGGTGCGTGACTCAAGACGTGAAACAGGTGCGTGACGTGACAGGTGAAAACTAATGGTTGCTATGGTGACCAGACAAGGGAGTGAAAAGACAGAAACTAAACAAAACATGACTTAAAACAAAACATGATAATACAGACATGACAGAGCCCCTCCCTTAAGGACAGATACCAGATGTCCAAGAAAAAAAAACTTAACAAAAGTCATGGGAGGGCGGGAGGGGGACATGGCGGTGGGTCGCCAGACCACGTGTCCCCGTATCCACCGGGGCAGAGTTAGGTGGCGGCGGCGAGTGGAACGCCGCTGCAGCAGGCGAGGCGGGCGCCCAGGGAATGGCCACATTCGTGGCCGACTGGGAGGTGGGCGCACTTGGCGTGGCGGGCGACCAGGTAGCGGCCATATCCGTGGCCGACGAGGAGGCAGGCGCGTCGTCATCGTGGCAGGGCGTGGTGAGTCAGGCGGCGAAGCTCGGCGTGGCGCGTCAGGCGGCGAAGCTCGGCGTGGCGTGTCAGGCGGTGAAGCTCGGCGTGGGTCTTGGTCTTGGTCTTGGCATGGCAGGTCTTGGTCTTGGCATGGCGGGTCTTGGTCTTGGCATGGCGGGTCTTGGTCTTGGCCTGGCGGGTCTTGGTCTTGGCATGGCGGGTCTTGGTCTTGGCATGGCGGGTCTTGGTCTTGGCATGGCAGGTCTTGGTCTTGGCATGGCGGGTCTTGGTCTTGGCATGGCGGGTCTTGGTCTTGGTCTTGGCATGGCGGGTCTTGGTCTTGGTCTTGGCATGGCGGGTCTTGGTCTTGGTCTAGGTCTTGGCATGGCGGGTCTTGGTCTTGGTCTTGGTCTTGGTCTTGGCATGGCGGGTCTTGGTCTTGGCATGGCGGGTCTTGGTCTAGGTCTTGGCATGGCGGGTCTTGGTCTAGGTCTTGGCATGGCGGGTCTTGGTCTTGGTCTTGGCATGGCGGGTCTTGGTCTTGGTCTTGGCATGGCGGGTCTTGGTCTTGGTCTTGGCATGGCGGGTCTTGGTCTTGGTCTTGGCATGGCGGGTCTTGGTCTTGGTCTTGGTATGGCGGGTCTTGGTCTTGGTCTTGGCTTGGAGTGTCTTGGTCTTGGCATGGCGTGTCTTGGTCTTGACGTCGAGCTGGTACCGGAGCTTGGCGTCGTGGAGCTGGTACCGGAGCTTGGCGTCGTGGAGCTGGTTCCGGAGCTTGGCGTCGTGGAGCTGGTACCGGAGCTTGGCGTCGTGGAGCTGGTACCGGAGCTTGGCGTCGTGGAGCTGGTACCGGAGCTTGGCGTCGTGGAGCTGGTACCGGAGCTTGGCGAGGAACTTGGCGTGGTGGAGCTGGTGCTAGCCTTGGTGCGGCGACAGGTGCTAGCCTTGGTGCAGGTGGAGGTGGCCTAGCTGGGGGTTGCGGCTTGGCAGGTCGGAAGACTGGTGAGGGCGGTCGTGCTGGAGGCTGTGGCTTGACGGGTCGGTAGACTGGTGAGGGCGGTCGTGCTGGAGGCTGTGGCTTGACAGGTCGGTAGACTGGTGGTGGAGGCCGTGAGGGAGGCTGTGGCTTGGCATGGTGATGCCGAGCCACCCCACCAACACAGCTCCCGACCCCAGCCCCCCCCTCAAGGGGCGGATACCAGACGCGCTCCCTGCGGTCTGGAACTCTCTGTAGGGGTGGGCGGAGGAGGGCAGAAACTTCCCCATTAAATTGTCCAAATTGTCTTTCTTGGGCCTGGGATTGAGTGGGTGAAAAAAAATAGTTTTGTGTCTTGGGTGTGGCTTGAGTCCTGGGGAGCGGGGAATCAAAAGAAAAAGAATTCAGAAAAAAAAAATCATGGTTTTTGACGTCATCCGGGCGAAGCCGGGCTGGCTGCTGCTTGCTTCCGCCCGGAGAGGGAGGGGCTTGTGGGAGCGGCGTGTCCTGCTGGCTCGCGGAAGTTCTACCTGACGTCCTTCGTCTGGAGCGGCGCTTCCGCGGCTGAGGTGACGCTGTGTCGTCCTGGGACCAAATGAAGTTTCTGTACTCCACGGAGGAGTAGCGCAGAGTTTCATCCTCCATCGCGCACAGGACCGCCCAAGAAGCCTCGTCCAAAATGTCCAACTCGGCCAACTTAGGTGCGGAAAAGCGGGTCTGCTGACGACCTACTGTCAGGACTTGATCTTTGGAGTTTGCTTTTCCGGGATGCAACGGAAAGTTGGCACGGGCGAGACGGGAACCAAGGTACATGATTTATTTATTAAAAAAAGATCAAACAAAAAGCGTGCACAATGGCGGAGAATAAGCTATGAAACCAAAAGACTATAGCAAAAAAGTACAAATGAAAAGCACGCACAGTGGCGGAAACTATGAACAATTAAACAAAACATTAACTGTGGCTTGAGAAACAAAAACTTACTTGGCATGGAACCGGCATGAAAAAGGAGCAGCAAGGATCATAAGGGTGTGCAGAAGCATATATGGGGTGCGAGGTCGTCAGGCCGAACAACAGAAAATGAATTAACTTAAATACTATGGACATGATTAACGAAAACAGGTGCGTGACTCAAGACGTGAAACAGGTGCGTGACGTGACAGGTGAAAACTAATGGTTGCTATGGTGACCAGACAAGGGAGTGAAAAGACAGAAACTAAACAAAACATGACTTAAAACAAAACATGATAATACAGACATGACAGAATAAGACTTTTGGCCTTGAATGAAATAGTGAACATACTAGACAACTTGTATTTTTGTAGTAAGTAAGCAAACAAAAGCTCCTAATTTGTCTGCTGACGTATGCAGTAACATATTGTGTCATTCCTCATTCTATTATTTTGTCAAAGTTATGAGGAAGAAGCTGTAAAAAAGGGATTAAAAATCCACTTGTTCGTTTACTACTAATATCTGGTTATTTTCCATTTCAACATGTTCTATCTACACTTCTGTTAAAATGTAATAATCACTGTTGTTTGGGTACTTGACCTTAGTTTTGGATGGTACCACAAATTTAGGTATCGATCCGATACCAAGTAGTTACAGGATCATACATTGGTCATATTCAAAGTCCTCATGTGTCCAGGGACATATTTCCTGAGTTTATAAACATAATAGAAATTTTTGAAAAAGGAAAAAAGATTTTATGACGATAAAAAATATCGATGTAACCCTAGTAGTATCGACTAGATACACTCTTGTACTTAAATCATTACAGTGGATGTCAGGTGTCGATCCACTCATGGCATTTGTTTACATTCAGGAACAGCGTCATTAGCGGTGACGCTGGTGAGCTGCGGTGTGTAGTATAGCATGTTTAGCTATTCCTCATCCAGCAGGGATGATACTTGTAAGAAACTTTATTTGTCGCCATGCAGGCGAGGATTAGTGATGTAGAAGTAGCTAACATTTCAGTGTTATAACTTCAACTTTATCTTTAGTTTTTAGGCCAAAATGCGTCTGTTCTCTCCTACACAGCCGAACATGCTCCTCTGCTCGTATTACCAATCGTGGGGGTTCGGATGCTCGTGGGGCGGGGACGGTCTTCCCATCCGGTTGAGGGGAGTCTCTGGGCCCCTTGGGTTGTGTGTGGTCTCTCGCTGGCTTGGGGGATGGCTGTCCCCTGCTTCTCTCGTGCCTTGTCTTCTGTCGGGCGCCTCTGTCTACGGCCTGCAGCTGGCTAAGGACATTCAATTATCAATGGCTGACATTTTCCTACAGACAAGATCACCAGATCAGTCCCCGCCATTCAGGACTCTAGCTACGCCCCCAAGGACTCTTGCTCCGCCGTCAAGGACTCTAGCTCGGCCCCCAACGACTCTAGCTCCGCCTCCAAGGACTCTAGCTCCGCCCACTTCACTGGCTTTTCCCTCCTTGTTTCCTCGACAATCCCCTGTTGGGAGTTTAAATAGGCATTATGGACAATCTAGAAGGGAGGAACATTCTACCCACTTCCTAACCTAGCCCCTCCCACCCTTGGCGTCTGTTCCTACTATACCAGTAGCGTCTGGTATCCGCTTCCTGAGGGGGGGCTAGGGCTGGTAGCTGTGCAACGGGGGAGCTGCGTCTGGCCAGGCTGCCATCTCCTGCTCCGCCCCCGCCGCCTGTCCTGTTTCCTCTGCCTGCTCCGCTACGCCCGGTGCGACTTCCTTTGCCTGCTCCTCAGCGACCTCTGCAGCCTGTGGTGCTGCGGCCTCAGCGACCTCTCCAACCTCCTCTGCCTGCGGTGCTGCGACCTCCTCTACCTTCTCTGCCTACGGTGCTGCGACCCCCTCGACCTGCTGTTCAAGCTCCGGACACGCTTCCAGCCGAGCAGCCTGTGCCTCAAGTTCCGGACACGCTTCCAGCCCAGCCACTTGCAGCTGCCATGACGATGTCTTCGTCTTTGGCGGCTCCTCCCACAACGACCTCTTCGTCTTTGGCGGCTCCACCCACGACGACGTTGTCGTCTTAGGCGGCTCCTCCCACGAAGACACCATCTAGCTCGTCTCCGGCGGGCCATCGCACAGTGCCACCCTTTTTCTTGTCGCACGGCGCCGCTAGCGGCTCCCTCAGTGGCCAATTAATGGATGTCTTTTGCGCCAACAGCAGCGACGCCCAGGACTTGGCCGTGGGACTCGTCGGCTGTTGGGGTTCTGGCGCCACTCGCGTCCGTCTCCTCAACGGCCACGTTCCATGGTTGCCCGCCTTGCCTGCTGCAGCAGCGTTCGACTCGCCGCGGCCACCTGACTTGTCCCCGGTGCATTCGGGGACACTTGGCCTGGAGACCCACCAGCAAGCCCTCCCTCCGCCCTCCCGTGACTTTTGAACTTGTTCGGTTTGTTTTTTTCTGGGAACATCTGGAATCTGTCCTTAAGAGGGAGGAACTCTGATGATCCTTTGTCCGGATCAGGTTTTGTTTAGTTTATGACTCCCTTAGTTCTGTTTCAGCACCCCTGGGTTTGTGGTTTTTGGTTGCCATGGGTGCTGATTATTTTCACCTACCTCTGATTAGTGTTTGGGACGCTCACCTGCTCCCGGGCACTAATCAGAGAGCTATGTATTCCTGCCTTTCGCCTGTTTTGTTTGCTTTACGCAACAAGTTACGATTGGTGATTCCTACGTCTTGTTTCTATGCTAAGCTTTCCCGTTAGCTTTTCCATAGCTTCCCGTGCTATCGGCCCCCTTGTTCTAACGTTGTTTGTTTTTCTGACTGGTTTATGGAAAATAAATCATTGTCCTACCTGCACACTGTCTCCGGAGTTCCGTCTGCATCTTGGGGAAACGATCCGTGCATTATCGTGCGGCCAAATCGCAACAATTTCTATTGGTATATGTATTGCTCCATTTGTAGTGTAATAATGCTCATTGTCATTTCTGCGTTATTAATATTCATTTCACTAACTGCTTCTTTGCTATCACTTTTACTATCATATTTGTACATATCCTATTTGCTGATGCTGTTCTGTTGTTGTTGTTGTTATTGTTGTTATTGTTGTTGTTGTCTCTTTGTCTTATCCCCCTCTTGTCCCCGCAATTTCCCCCTCTGTCTTCCTTTTATTTCTCTTTCTATCCACTCCTGGTTCGGCCCGGCTGCACCAAATAATAATATAACACCATTCAATAAAGTCAAATACATTGGCAACACTAAATTGGCCCTATTGTGTGAATGTGAGTGTGCCCCGCCTTCCGCTTATGTGCAGCTGAGAAAGGCTCCAGCACCCCCCGCAACCCCAAAAGGGACAAGCGGTAGAAAATGGATAGATGGAAATACAAATAAGAAAAAACAAAAAACAAATGAAGGTTTATTTTCGGGAGCAAAAAATAAATAGAGAAATGTTTGAGAAATTGTAGTCATTTGGGTCCTTTTTTATTTTTTTAACAATACTGTGTCCTGATAAGTAGTACCTGACATCTTATATTGCTATCATGTTACATAGTTAAATTAATGAGAAGTTTGAATTTGGCCCTTTCAAACGATCAATTACTGTAACTCAATTTAAGTGTACCATTTGTAGAGCAGATGCTACGACATCTTTGTTTGTTAAAAATAAGACAATTTACATATGGAATGGAAATTGGATATGATCATATCACATTTCTGTTGGTTGACTTTTAAAGGAATATGAAAATGATTTACTTCATAGCAGAGGGGTCCAAACTTTTTCCACTGAGGCCCGCACACTGAAAAATGAAAGCATGCGGGGGCCATTTTGATATTTTTCATTTTCAAAACCAATACAATATATCAGCAACCCAAGAGCTTCTCTCAATTTTGATGAAAGTTAAATGTCCCGGGGACCCAAAAAGGTCTCAGTCAGGACAGTGTTCAAAGTTTGATATTATTATTTTTTGTATTTATTTTTTTTCCTTTTAACGCTTTACTTCAGATCTAGCCATTGACATAGAGTTTTAATTATTTTTATGTTTCATGGCCTTTTTGTCAAAACCCTTTTTATTAATAGGTAAAACACAAAATATGCAACATTTTGCCCAAAAGATGTTCAAAGTGCAATATTTGATGTGAAGTAATTGGAGCCTTAAATAGAAAAAAATATTTTATAACAACATTGCTTTTGATATATTATTATTTGTAAGCAATCATTGTTTAAAAAAAATCACATTAAAGTTCTTGGGGATCCAAAAGGCCCCCACTCGTAAAAGCGTTAAAATAAAACTAGTTATTAGTGGTCAATATTGCAAGATTTTCTCATTGCATTTCTCCTGCTTGCTCATTTATCCCACTTGTTTATCCCGCTTTTTAATGTTTTTTGTAATATTACTTTTAAAATGTGCCAAAAATGACATGCTTTACACTAACAAGCTTTCAGGGAAATCCTTAAAAGAGGGACTTCCAATGCCCAATACGATAGTTTTATGTATAATAGTACTGTATGGAAATATTTACAGTCTACAAAGTAAATATGCCACTTGCTAATTAGCAAGTTTGTATCACTAGGAGACTTTTGTTTGGTGATACATTCCAGAGAACTTGCTCCACCTTGTTTCAGTACATCATAGAAAACAGGAGTTATTAATAACCCTAGTGTTATGTTTCCCGTGAAAACACATGTAGGACAACAATCTTTAATGCCGTCAGGTAGGACATCAGCTAATGGTTTCTTCTTCACTTTATATGTACTAAAGCAGTCGCCCACACACATGATCCTAGCGTGCCATCCAGTGGCTCCATTGTGTACAACAACATATCACCACATCCCCCCTTTTACTTATCTATACCCATTTTTAAATGTTTCTTTTTCTCTCTTAAAACACTATTTATATCATTAAAACCTATAAATGTTCAACATACATAAAAATGGAAAGCGGGCTAAAGAAAACACTCAAAACTCTGCCTCTGCTCATCATTCAGCACTGAAGGTACACACTGTCAGTTCTCTTATATACTCTATCATTCTAGACTTCTAGAATGTTTGATTATCACATCACTCTAAATGTATAGACTATAAAGTTCACAAACATAAAGAGGGATGCTAGTGGGCCAGGCCAATCTTTCCTTATGTCACGGCGGGGTCGCATCTTTAATGCGGGGTCGTTCTCCCAGGAATGCAGAACAGACAACTCCGGACGACAGCGTGAGGTAGGAGATGATTTATTTATCATAAATCATAGCAACACAGAAAACAAGCAAAAAGTATGCGTGCCGATTGCACGCGGAAGCTAAGACAAAAACTTAGCGCAGGAAACATAGAAGCTAAACCTTAGCATGGACTTGAGACAAGTAATACTCATGAAACTTTGGCATGAAACAAACAACTTCCGTAGCAGGTTGCATGAAGCAAATAATGACGCCAGGCACGCTTAAATAATGCCTCTGATGAGAAACAGGTGAGCGTCCCGAACACCAGAGGCAGGTGAAAACAATAAGCAGCCATGGCAACCAAACCAAACTCAGAGGTGTCACAAACAGGAACTAAAGGAGTTCAAAACTAACAGAAAATACAAAAACATGATCCGGACCACGGATTATGACACCTTATCTCTAAACTAAAACTGGGGAAATGTGTAGAGTGTTCTGGGCTTCAGTACAGTGTTGATCTCCTGAAGACATGATTTGATTTCACAATTCCTTGAGAGAAAAAAACGCCTGGTTGGGATTTTTGTGTGTTTGTCATGTGTGGCTTCCTTGGTTTATAGCTATGTTGTTATTATGCTGTTTGTTACTTATGTACGTATGTTATGTTGCAGCTATTTAAAACACTTTTGTCAATTTGTTCTGGCCTGAAATAAATTGGCCCTTTGAAACATATCTTTGTCTTTGTGTGTTGTATGTAGACCACATTGCTTAGCAGAGTTCAGTGATGCAAATGCATGTCAAGTTGATCAACACATTGTATTATTCTCCAATGCAATAACAGTACTGAAATTAAGGCTAAAAGGACTTAATGGGAGCCTTAAAAAAAAAAAAAAGTAACTAAATAGTTACTTTTCACAGTAACGCATTACTTTTTGGTGTAAGTAACTGAGTTAGTAACTGAGTTACTTTTGAAATAAAGTAACTAGTAACTGTAACCAGTTACTGGTTTTCATTAACTAACCCACCACTGTTCACCAGTGGCGGTGTCCTTTGCAGTCTCTGTAACAGCAGTAGTCAAATCTGGTCCAGTAGTGTCCTCCACTGTCTTTTTAGTTTTGAGCAAACTTTGTCTATTCCTTTTTAGAATGTTTCCATCTTCAGTTTTAACAATGTAAGATTTTGGAGCTATTTCTTCTAAAACAGTGGCTTTCCTTTTTTCCAGATAATTGCATCTTCTACTCTCACTCTATCACGTCTAGTCACTGGCACCATATATTTTGTAGTTGTATCATAATTACATGTTTGCCTTCTTGGAGATTTGTCAATTTCTGCCACAACTCCTTGTTTTTATTTAGTTTTGCAGTGTAAGGTAAAGTGGTGTGCAGTTTACGTCCCATCAGTATTTCAGCAGTAGATTTGCCATGTTCCAGCGTAGTGAAGCGATAACTCAGCAGAGCCAAATATGGGTCTGACTTGCTGTCTTGTGCTTTTTTCAGTAGCTGTTTGACTATGTGGACTCCATTCTCTGCCTTCCCATTGGATTGCGCAAACAAAGAGCTTGCGGTCACATGTCGAAAATCATACTCCACTGCAAAACACTTGAACTCCTTACAGTTGTAACAGGGTCCATTTTCGCTATATACAACCTATGGGATCCCATGCCGACAAATATTGATTTCATAGGTCTTATAACGGAGGTTGCTGACATGCTTGGAAGTATAAACCATTACGGTATTATTTGAGAGGTACAATCAAGTAGTTATTTCCATCCAAATAGAACAAGTTCGTCCCAACTTTCTGCCAAGGCTCCTCCGGTAAGTCTGTAATGGTCATAGATTTGTTTTCTTGTTTTGCTTGATGTTTCAGACATTTTACACATCTTGAAACCATTGTGTCAATATCTGCATGTATTCCTGGCCAATAAATAGCAGTTTGTGCTCGTTTCTTACATTTATCTATGCCAAGGTGGCCCTCATGAAGTCCTTTAAGCATTTCTAACCTCAGTGACTGCGGGATAACAACCTGGTTCTTCCGAAGCAAGAGTTCATTGATCACACTCAGCTCTGCTCGAATGTTGTAGAATTGCTGGCAATCACCCCTTGGCCATCCTTATTTAATATTCCTGATGACTGTAAACAAATGCCTCTCTCTGTTTCAGCTGCGATATGTCTGGACTTCATATCTCATACAAGTAACGATTCATAGATGAGGTTTACATGCAGATTTACATAAGTCTCTGTATAGTTAATGCTTGGGGCATAACTGTATTTTGTACCTCGTGACAGAGCATCCAACAGTACAATGTGCTGAGATTGTTCTTGATTATTGCAATCAATGGATTATGGTCTGTCTCTGCTTCAAATGTAGGAAGGCCGTAGACGTAACTGTGGCATCCGTACACAAGTCCTAAGCATTTCTTTTCGATTTGTGCATATCGACACTTCTCTGCCGTCATTGTTCTTGATGCACACGTGACTGGCCGCCAATCTTTACCTTCTGACTGCAACAACACTGCTCCAATTCCATCCTTCAAGGAGTCTTTCGATATTTTCATCTTTTTTGATGAATCAAAGTAGTCAAGCACTGGCTCTATTGTTAATGCTGTTTTTAGCTGAGTCCATTCCTTTTCATGATATTCTTTCTACTTGAAATCACATCTGCCCAGCAATAGTCATCTGAGGTTTTTGAAGACAGATTTGTAATACATTTCCCAATGAAGTTTATCATTACTAAAACCCTCAATACTCCTTTTTCATCTTCTGGTCTGGGCATTTCTAGTATTGCTCTTATTTGTTCCTTGTCTGGTTCCACTCCAGCAGCTGTGAGCTTTTCTCCGAACTGACATTTTGCTTTATTGAGATTCAATTCATACTTTTGTACGCTTTGCAATACTTTTAACAGTCTTTTATTATGTTGATCAAGCCTCAGACCACAATGTCATCCACATAAAACTCGTACACCTTCGATTCCCTCTATGATATGCCCAATGGCTCTATGAAAGATCTCTGGTGCAGAGCAGATTCCAAAAGGCGTCCTCAAAAAGCAATAACGGCCAAATTGTGTATTAAATGTGCAGTATTTTGTGCTTTGTTCATGTAGTCTAAATTGCCAAAATCCTTGAGATGCATCCAGTTTACTAAAGAATCTTGCACCTGCCATCTCACTTATATTTTTCTCTCTAGTAGGAATTTGATAATACTCTCTTTTTATGTTGGCATTTAAGTCTTTAGGATCCATGCACACACGAAGATCATCACTCTGCTTTTTGATGATCACCAATGAGTTCACCCGTTCTGTGGGTTTCTTCTATTGGTTTTTAAACTCCTAATAATGTCATCCGATCTAGTTCCTGTTTCAGCTTTGCTCTTAAACGGTATTGGAACTCATTGTGGCGCATGAATAACAGGTTGCGCATTCTTTTTAGCTGAACCTTATAAGTGAACTGTAACACACCCACCACTTTAAATATGCCAGGGTACTGGTTCACAATCGCGTTTATGCTGTTAGATGTATTTCTGTTAATGTTATACACCCTCTTCACCAGGCCTAGTTTTTCACACGCTTGGTCTCCCAGTAAGTATTCATGCTCCTCTGGAACTACAGCAAACACGGTATTGCACCTTCCCTTTTACTTCAATTTTGAGCTTACTTCTCCACAGAGTCTTTATGAGATGACCATTGTAAGCCCTCAGTGGTTTATGATTGGGATACATTTGTGGTTTTACTTTCATTGCTTTGATGTCACACTCACTAATCAAATTACCTTTTGCACCTATGTCCAGCTTAAAAGTAACCACAATTCCATTCACTTGGATAGGCTCCATCTACTTATCTTGCTCAACTACGTTCACACTGTGTTGTCTTGTTTCTTTATTCCCAGAATGATCTTCTGTCACCATACCCACCTAGAATGTGTGTTCCACTGCTCGTACACAATCGCCTGTCATTTTCACCTAGGAAAAACATTGTTTTGCAAAATGATTTTGTCCTCTACACTTTTTGTAGATCTTTCCATAGGCCGGACGCTGCCTCTGAGCAGGTTTTGTTCCGCATGTTTTGCAGTTAAATGCTCCTGAATTATTTTGGTATTTCATCTTGTTTTGCTTTATTGGGCACCTAGACACCGCTGCAACTGCTGCACTGTCTTTATCCAGGCCGCTCCTGCGTGCGGTTTCACCAAAAGGTTCTGACGATCTGCAGGGCTAATTCATCAGCCCGGCAAATTTTAACTGCCGTTGGTAACGTTAGTTCTGCTTCCCACAGCAGCCTCTCCCTCACCTTCTCAGATTGTTTTTGAGATTGTAACTAAAAAACAATCTGGTCACGGATCATCGATTCTTGGAGCTCTCCAAAATTACAGCTTTCAGTTTTAAATGAATCTCAAAAGTGTCACAACTTTCAGCAGCTTGAGCGAAACACATAACTTTCAAAAGTTTCATTTTTCTTCGATGAGCAATGTTCATCAAATTTTCAGATGGACTGGACTTGCACATAAAGTCGGACCCAGGGTGACCACTCCTTATGCATCAGGCGGTGACGCCTCTGCGCCCCAACTTGTCTACATGCAAGAGAATCCCATGCTGGCCCCACTATGGACTGGACTCTCACATTATTAACCGTATCCACTCGGTATCCATTGCACTGTTCACCCGGGGGGATCCCCACATCTGCGATCTCTTCCAAGGTTTCTCGTTGTTCCCATTAGGTTGAGTTTTTTCTTGCCCTGATGTGGGATCTGAGCAGAAGCTTGTTGTGGCTTGTGCAGCCCTTTGAGACATTTGTGGTTGAGGGCCATATAGTAAATTTTAATTGATTGATTGGTGATGGTGTCAAATGCTTTCCATGCATTCCTCCCTTCGCCGTCAGCAAACCAGTGGTGGGCCGTCAGGGCCAGCAACGCCTTCTCTGCTGGTCTAACATAACCACAAATCAAGATCATAATTAAAGATAAAGTTAGTTTTTAATTTACTTTCCCGAAATATCTAAAAGTATTCATATTCTCTTAATTTCATATTATGCTCGTTCCAGTGCTGTTGTTTTTAGTTTGTATCCAATCAGAATTCCATCCCCATCCATTTTCTACCGCTTATTCCCATCGGGGTCGCGGGGGGCGCTGGAGCCTATCTCAGCTACAATCGGGCGGAAGGCGGGGTACACCCTGGACAAGTCGCTACCTCATCACAGTCCAATCAGAATTCAGCTAGCTTATGTTGCCATGCTGTACGAAATCTGCTCGAGGTCTTCAGAATCAACAATGCGGGCGGGCAAGTGAACAGAGATATACAGTTATAGACAGTTGCGATAGCCAATCAGATCACGAGTTGTTGTCAGTAAGGCCTTCTAGCTGGCCTCACGTTGAACGTGACGTTTACGCGTCCTGTGATTGGATACTCATCGGGACCGTTAGTGGATGAATTTGAGAACACATAAGAGTTGAGAGACAGTTGCGATAGCCAATCAGATCACAAGTTGTTGACAGTAGCCTATCTAAATATCCTGATGTTAACAAGACTGTGATTGGATACTCACTTGTCATTCCAAAGTGAGTATCCATTCACAAGTTTCAATTTAGCGGGAAGTGTTGCGCCGTAGCCAGACCGGGATAGCAGAGGAGAACAGAACGTTGATTAGGTGGCAGATATATATTTGCTAGGCCATTTTCAAGAAGGATATTTCATAAGAAACTACATCTTGTGAGACGATGTCGGCCAATCCCGGAAGCTAGCTCAGCTGTTCTGGCAAAGAAATATGTAAATGCTCGCCATTTCCACTCGAATAAGCCGACGATGAGGAGTACCACTGGCTTATACAGCGTCGAATAGTGAGTTAAAATATTTTCTTTTTTCACTTTTAATATGTTTTTTGCAATTTAAATTTTGACAGTACCACATAAAATATGTTTTAATTGCTGATGTGTTTTAATTGATTTTTAAATGCGCCAGAAAATAACCCACAGGGCTGTATGTGTTTCTGTATAGTATTTCTCCAGCAATGGTCATGGGTTGACATCAATTATGGTATTTTGAGAGGTAATCTTTGAAGTCGGACATCACTGTTTGCCTCCACAGCCTGAGGTCCAGCCACGGTTAGTAGCAGTGCTATTTTCCTTGCTTCGGGTTTATCATCCAGTCCAGTCGCTTGTAGAATAGAAGAGAGAATAGAATAGAATAGAAAGTACTTTATTGATCCCTGGGGGAAATTCAGCACCACAGATCGCTCACAATAGACAAGAATAATAATAAATAATATAATATATTTTATATATTATATATATAATATATAAATAATATAAATATATTCTACATATACTACATATACTCTACATTTAAGTGCAGTCAAGGAACATATGCATTATACAGTCTGATGGCTGTCGGTATGAAGGACCTCCTGTGTCGTTCCGTGTTGCATTTTGGGAGTCTGAGCCTTCCACTGAACGTGCTCATTCTCCCCGCAAGGTCCGAGTGTAGTGGGTGGGAGGTGTTGTCCATAATGGCTAGGAGTTTTGCTAGACTTCTCCTCTCTGACACCACCGCCAGAGAGTCTAGCTCCACTCCCACCACGTTACTGGCCTTCTCTATCAACTTGTCCAGTCTGTTTGTGTCCCTCGCTTTCAGCCCGCTGCCCCAGCAGGCCACGGCGTACAAGAAGGCGCCCGCCACCACCGACTCATAGAACATCTTCAACATCTTTGTACAGACAATGAAGCATCCTAGCCTCCTGAGGAAGTAGAGGCGGCTCTGTTCCTTCTTGTAGAGTGCCTCAGCGTGTTTTGACCCATTCAGCTTGTTGTCGACGTGTACTCCCAGGTATTTATAATCCTCAACCATGTCCACATCGACCCCCCTGATGGAAACAGGGGTCGCCGGAGTACTCCTCCTCCTTCCCATCCCAGGTCCACAACCAGCTCCTTGGTCTTCGTCACATTAAGCTGGAGGTGGTTCTTTCCACTCCGTGACAAAGTCCTCCACCACAGCCCTGTATTCATCATCATCACCATCCTCAATACACCCCACTATCGCAGAGTCATCAGAAAACTTCTGAAGGTGGCAGGACTCTGAGTGATAGTGGAAAACGGTGGTGTAGATGGTGAAGAGGAAAGGGGAGAGCACTGTGCCCTGCGGGGCCCCGGTGTTGCTGACCAGCCTGTCAGACACAGAGTCCTGCAGTCGCACGTACTGTGGTCTGTCAGTCAGGTAATCAACAACCCAGGACACCAAGGGGGCCTCCACCTGCATCGTCTCCAACTTCACACCCAGTAGCCCAGGCTGTATGGTATTAAAAGCACTGGAGAAGTCAAAAAACATGACCCTCACACTGCTCGCAGGCTTGTCGTGTGTGTGGGCTCGGTTCAGCAGGTAGATGACTGTGTCCTCCACTCCCAGTCGAGGCTGGTAGGCGAATTGGAGTGGGTCCAGGTGGGGCTTGACTGAAGGGCGGAGTTGTTCCAGGACCAACTTCTCCATGGTCTTCATGATATGGGAGGTTAGAGCCACCGGCCTGTAGTCCTTCGACGTGCTGGGTCGTGTGCACTTGGGGTTAGGGACCACGCATGAGGTTTTCCACAGTGTGGGGACTTTCTGCAGCCTAAAGCTCATGTTGAAGATGTGCTGGAGCACACCACACAGCTGTGGGGCGCAGGCTTTGAGTACCCTGGGGCTCACACCGTCAGGACCCGCGGCCTTGCCTGTTTGTAGCTTATTTAGCTGTGCATTCACCTGTTCTGCAGACAGACACACTGGGGGGGGGTCTCAGGTTGTTGGGGGAGGGGGGGTCAAGAAGCTGAGGGTGAGGTGTTAAGTTGGGGGAGGTAGTGATTGGAGTTGGGGGGATGTGAGAAGGATTGGGGGTTCGGGGGGGGGGGGTTGGGGTGGGGGGGGGGGGGGGTTGGGGTGGGGGGGTGGATTGGTTCGCTGAAGTTGTTAGGAGGCCGGCTGGCATGTCTCGGGCGGGGGCGGCAGGAGCTTGTCGGAGGCACTGTGTCAAACCTGTTAAAAAACTGGTTTAGTTCATTGGCCCTCTCTTTGTCTCCGTCCACCCCCCTACCCTCCGACGGTTTGAGGCCGCTGATGGTCTGCATACCTCACCCAAAACCGCCTTCATGTTGTTGTCCTTCAGCTTCCCTTCCAGCTTCCTCCTGTAGTTCTCCTTGGCCTCCCTGAGTTTGGTCTTCAGCAGCCCCTGAACTCTTTTCACCTCCTACCTGTTACCAGCTACAATATGTGAATACAATGTGAATACAGCATTAAGCGCTGTTTAAAAGTGCGCCACTCACAGTCAACATTCCCGGTCCAATTTACAGCGTCAGGCGGTTTTACGCTTTCCATGATTTCAAGTAGTTTACTCCTGGTACCATGTTACGTTCCCGTGAAAACATATGTAGGACAACGATTTGATCATTCACAAAACCGTCTCTAATGCCGTCAAGTAGGACATCAGCTAATGACAGACACCTGCTAGTTTGTTCTTCGCTATATATGTACTAAAGCAGTCACCCACACACGTGATCCTAGCGTGCCATCCAATGGCTCTATTGTGTACAACAACTATCAAAACACTCCTACGGACATCACACATGGGACGGTTTAGTAAAGATGAATTGTTTTAGTTATATTGTAAAACTTAAAATTGCTTGGAGTGATGAATGAAGAATCCTTTGGAGCAGAAACATTTTGGATGGTTTTACTTCCGGTTCAAGGCAAAAAACGGGAAGTACATTTTCAACCCGCAGCACCTGCATTGAACAAACTCGTCTAAAAGATGGCGCCATACTTACTTGCCAACCTTGAGACCTCCGAATTCGGGAGATGAGGGTGGGGGGATGTTGAGGTGGGGGGGGGTGTATATATTTCAAGTATTTCTTATAAATGATAAATGATAAATGGGTTGTACTTGTATAGCGCTTTTCTACCTTCAAGGTACTCAAAGCGCTTTGACACTACTTCCACATTTACCCATTCACACACACATTCACACACTGATGGAGGGAGCTGCCATGCAAGGCGCTACCAGCACCCATCAGGAGCAAGGGTGAAGTGTCTTGCTCAGGACACAACGGACATGACGAGGTTGGTACTAGGTGGGGATTGAACCAGGGACCCTCGGGTCGCGCACGGCCACTCTTCCACTGCGCCACGCCGTCATATATATATATATATATATATATATATATATATATATATATATATATATATATATATATATATATATATATATATATATATATATATATATATATATATATATATATATATATATATATATATATATATATAATCCGTTCATGAATGAGTATATCCGTTCGGCCACCGTGTTCAATGGAGAAGTCTGATCTACAAAATTTGCAGGCAGCATACCCCTTCCCCTTCGAGCTGTCCTGGATGAACTGAAATGAATTTTTCCAATCATTTTGGAACTTGCAAGCGTACTTCTTACTCGTCGTCACCATGTCTCTTCTTCGTTCTTCTGCTTCATCTCTGTTATGTTTTTGGACATTACTACTTGCCGTAGTTTTGAAGCAATGCATGATGGGAATCCGGATGTTGTGTGTCAGTGTATTAACGTGCCGGCTGGAATAAATAATAATAATAACAATAATAATGGATTCGATTTTATATAGCGCTATTCTATTATTAGATACTCAAAGCGCTCACAGAGAAGTGAGAACCCATCATTCATTCACACCTGGTGGTGGTAAGCTACATTTGTAGCCACAGCTGCCCTGGGGTAGATTGACAGAAGTGAGGCTGCCAGTTTGCGCCAAGGGCCCCTCTGACCACCACCTATCATTCATTCATCATTCATTCACCAGTGTGAGCGGCACCGGGGGCAAGGGTGAAATGTCCTGCCCAAGGACACAACGGCAGCGATTTGGATGTCAAGAGGCGGGGAGCGAACCTGCAACCCTCAGGTTTCTGGCACGGCCGCTCTACCCACTACGCCATGCCGCCCTATAAACGTGCATTGAGAAATAGCTCTGTGCCTGCCTACTTTATGGGTTATAGATAAACCTATGGATAACAGAGACATATATAATAGTCTCCTTTTCAGGTGAGAGAGGACGCCAAAGGCAGTTCCTTTAAGGCACGCCCCCAATATTGTTGTCCGGGTGGAAATCGGGAGAAATTCGGGAGAATGGTTGCCCCGGGAGATTTTCGGGAGGGGCACTGAAAATCGGGAGTCTCCCGATAAAATCGGGAGGGTTGGCAAGTATGGCGCCATAGCACAAACAGTAACAAACATTTTCAGTGTCTCTGTCTGTGTTTTATAAGTATTTGTAAAATACAAAACATTATGGCCGTTAGCAAAGAAAAATCTATGAATTAGCCGCATGGTTTCATAAGCCGCAGGATTTAAAGCGTTGGAAAAAAGTAGCGGCTTCTCGTTCAGAAAATACTGTATGTTTTAGAAGAGATTAAACAATAGGAGGACGTATGTCAATGTCCCACTGCTCTGCCTCTTCACTCACACCTGTTAAATCACCCAGTATTAGAGATGTCTGATAATATCGGCCGATATTATTGGCCGATAAATGCTTTAAAATGTGATATCGGACATTATCGGTATCGTTTTTTTATCATCAGTATCGTTTTTTTGTTGTTGTTTTTTTTTGGGTTTTTAATTAAATCAACATAAAAAACACAAGAGACACTTACAATTAGTACACCAACCCCCCAAAAAACCCTCCCCTATTTACACTCATTCACACAAAAGGGTTGTTTCTTTCTGTTATTAATATTCTGGTTCCTACATTATATATCAATATATATCAATACAGTCTGCAAGGGATACAGTCCGTAAGCACACATGATTGTGCGTGCTGCTGGTCCACTAATAGTACTAACCTTTAACAGTAATTTTACTCATTTTCATTAATTACTAGTTTCTATGTAACTGTTTTTATATTGTTTTACTTTCTTTTTTATTCAAGAAAATGTTTTTAATTTATTTATCTTTTTTTATTTTTTTTTATTTTTTTTAGAAAAGGACCTTATCTTCACCACACCTGGTTGTCCAAATTAGGCATAATGTGTTAATTCCACGACAGTATATATCAGTATCGGTTGATATCGGTATCGGTAATTAAGGGTTTGGTCAACATCGGAATATCGGCAAAAAGCCATTATCGGACATCCCTAACCATTATGCATAATGGTTGCTCTCTCCAGTTATGCAAATTATCTGTGGGCCAAATAACCCTGAATATTGACTGTGAGTGAAGTTTGTGCCGCTTCAGTCTGTTCCCGCGGGCCACGGAGACGGCATCCCCGTTCCCGTTGATAGCCAATGGCTGTCTTCACCGGTGACACCGATGACAAAACTGTCCATTCGCCGTTGAGGAAATAGTAGAAGAAGCAAACTCCAATCCGCGTCGAAGGGTGTGAACTACAATCTTTCACAGCGTCGTTGTGTCTTTTACGGCAGCGCTGCTTCCCCCTTCTGCATCGTCTCGTCTCTCTATTTCAAGAACGGACGCACAATCAGGATTTTCCAGCCCCAGACAACACAGAAGGTATGACAATGGCGCTCCCCTCACTCGATGATACCATTGTGCATGCCTGTGGTAGCAGAAAGCAAGCTAACTTAACATTATCGCTATTGTCGATTTTGACGTGGCTAGCTAGCGTGGCTGGAGAAAGGAAGAAGGGATGCTGGCAACTATGTGGCCGCTCTTGTCAGCGTGGCGTGAACGACAACTCTCGTGGGTGTTTTATCGCTGAAATGTGATACCTCTGGCAACCGTTGCTCGGCGTCAAAAATGTCCTGCTTAGTAACGACACTCCGCGATAGCCGGCTAGCTAGCGCAGCACAAGCTAACAGAGAGCAGTCAACAGCAGCCGAGAAGATACACCGCTAGGATATTTGTCATAAATAGGTCAATATGAGAACAATTGAGGTATGTCCGTCCGTTCTTCATTATTTCATTGATCAAAGAGCATTAGTTGTACACTAATGTATAGCAACCTAGAGTAAACCTGTGACAGGGTTTGTTCTGAAGAAGTCACACTGGGCTTTAAAACGATCGAGTTATTTATGTCACAGTTTAGGTGTTATTGTTTCTTTTTTGTGATAATCCAGATTATACATTGACTTGAATTGGTCTAAGCCATGGGTCGGGAACCTTTTTGGCTGAGAGAGACAAATATTTTTAAAATGTATTTCCGTAAGAGCCATATAATATTTTTTTACACTGAATAAATGGTAAATGGGTTGTACTTGTATAGCGCTTTTCTACCTTTTTTTTAAGGAACTCAAAGCGCTTTGACACTATTTCCACATTCACCCATTCACACACACACATTCACACATTGGGGCGGTATAGCTCGGTTGAGAGTGGCCGTGACAGCAACTTGAGGGTTGCAGGTTCGATCCCCGCTTCCGCCATCCTAGTCACTGCTGTTGTGTCCTTGGGCAAGACACTTTACCCACCTGCTCCCAGTGCCACCCACACTGGTTTAAATGTACCGGTAACTTAGATATTGGTTTCACTATGTAAAGCGCTTTGAGTCACTAAAGAAAAGCGCTATATAAATATAATTCACTTCACTTCACTTTACATTCACACACTGATGGCGGGAGCTGCCATGCACGGCGCTAACCAGGCCCATCAGGAGCAAGGGTGAAGTGTCTTGCTCAAGGACACAACGGACGTGACTAGGATGGTAGAAGGTGGGGATTGAACCAGTAACCCTCAAGATTGCTGGCATGGCCACTCTCCCAACTTTGCCACGCCGAATACAACTAAATGCGTGCATTTCTAAGTAAGACCAACATTTTTAGAGTACAACAAGTCTCTTATTCTTTTTATTAACATTGTTAGTCTTTTAAAATAGTAAATAAAATACTTCTTCCCATTAATGTGACTTCTTGAACAGGTGCTGTCAGGTTCAAACACTGATGACATCTATTAAACAAGACAAGAAGCAAGGAATTAAACAGAGACATAATTAAATTTGGCTCAATTGAGGAGAGACGCGTAGACACTGTACTCTTGTACAGTGTCGTCCCACGCCCCTGATGAAAGATTGTACGCCTCCTCTTTAATTTGGACTTTCCCTGATTACATGGCAACAGCTGTTTCTAAGGGACGGGGTCGTAAACAGCCATCGCCTTTGGTTACAGAACAGTTCAATGAAAAGGTCGTAAACAGTTCACAGAAAAGGTCGTAAAACAGTTCAAAGAAGAGGTCCCTAGAGGGGAGTCAGGTCCTGCTTCCTCTTCGCTTTGTAGATCTCGGGTCAAAACAATATCTTTCTGTTGATTACAATACATCAAAGAAACAGAACACCTTCATGTTGCTTCCCATCCTACACAATGGAGTTTTACAAGCCTTCTTCTTGGTAGGTTTAAAGACAGCTTTTGTCTTCTCGCCGGGAACTCATGGCAACACAAAGTTTTGTGATAACTTAGATACAATTATTCTGACAGGTGCGGTATAAGATGATAAAGGATGGATGGATTAAAATGCATGAGAATGTTTTATATTTTGAACGTTATTTTTAACACTGTGATTACCAGCGAAATTATTCAATACTTATCGTGTTAAGCAATGTCAGCTAAGACTGATCTGAGAGCCAGATGCAGTCATCAAAAGAGCCACATCTGGCTCAAGAGCCATAGGTTCCCTACCCCTGGTCTAATCCATGTTTGGACATTTATTTCCGGTTATGTTTGGCTTTTACTTCAATCAATGTGCCATTTTAGTGTTCTTAAGGCGGAATTAATAATGGATCAGCTTCCAGTGTTTGTTAAAATTGTTAGTGCTCTTGCAGTTTGATCACTTTAAATTCCTCAGTGCCATTTTTGAAAAAGCACATTTGACAGCCAGAGGAATGTGTACACAAAAGGAATGTAACAATGGTATGCTTACTGAAACGATTGTTTATCATTTGTTTTTTCTCCACTCGGATATGAGTTTTTAAATTTCACTGTACCAACAAGGCGTGTTCGTTTAATCGGTGGCATTTATCCCAGGGTATGGTGTGTCTATGTATCACCATGGATAGACAATGAGTCATCTTGGACACACTTCCACTCACTCATTGATGAGGTCATTTTTTTTGACTGAATGGGAGAAGCACAGTAGTTTCACAGTAAGATCAAAAGCAAGAGAGGCGTGATGACGTCAAACACCATCATGTAGTGGTGTGTATACTTAAGATTAGGATTAGTTTATTTCAAAGGGGACAATGCAATTTCATAAAACACATGGAAAAAGCCAGAATTAGCCAGAAGGCTAGTTTTCATCTGTAGTGCCCTGGCCATGATGTAAAAAAGGCAGTAAAATTACAATTTCAAAGAAATATAAAATGATATAATATAAAATACCACAATACATTTATCTTAGCATCAAAACAGGCTCATCGTTTAGTGTTGGCAGCTGTAGGCGTTGATAGGCCACATTTTTAAACATTTTGTGAAGGCTTTGTATGTTGTGACCAGTTTAACCTCCTCAGGTACGGAGTTCCACACATTTGCACTCCTTACTGACTCCTATACTCGAACATTTGTTTTGTTCTGTCTGTAATGCAAGTATGTGCGTGGATTTTTGTGCTAACAGGTAGACAACACAGTTTACAATGCAGGCTGGCTATTAACAGACAGACCTTAACTTTTGCCTGAGGTTATTACTTTTAGAACAATCAAAGAGCATACGCCTATTATTAACTTACTTCATCTAAATAAAGCTTTAGGTGCACAGGTGTGAGGAGCATCTCCGTTTCGCAGCCAAGCCCGCTTTTGTATTTTACATAGAAACAGCAAAGTGTGGTGTTGCCATAATTTGTGTATGCGTATTTCACACAGTGTCAGCCGTAAGGGCGATCTGCATTCAATAAATAATAGAGGTGCGATGACGTCAAACACCATCATGTAGGGTTGTGTATACTACATTTGTTTAGTTCTGTCTGTTATACAAGTATGTGTGTGAATTTTTATGCTAACAGCTCGACAACACTGTTTACAATGCAGGCTGGCTATTAACAGCCAGACCTTAACTTTTGCCTGAGGTTATTACCTTTGGAACAATCAAAGAGCATACGCCCATTATTAACTTACGTCATCTAAATAAAGCTTTAGGTGCACAGGTGTCAGGATCATCTCGGTTTCACATTCTGAACTTGATATATTTACATGATCTGATTAGGCTGTTGCATCCAGTTCAACAGGTTTAATTGACATTTCAGACGAGAGAAGTAAAATAGTCTCCAGCTCTCTTTCCATAGATAAAGTTTTTTTGTGCCGTCTTTCTCTTGTGTGCAGTAAATGCTGATTTTTACTGCTACAAGATATGTCCTGAGTAAATAATTGCTCTTGTATATTATCCATTTGTCAAATGCATTGCTCAGCAAAGTGTTGGCTTTTCAGTTCACTGTTGGATGTTCGTCATCATATTTTGCCATAGAACTACGGACCGTACGTCTTTTAAAAATGTTGTTGTACTTGTACAATGATAAAGTTCATTCCATGCTAAAGCTTTTTATAATACAATGCATGGCTCATATAGAGTTTCAAATAGTTCCATTACATTGTAATACTAGTGTGTACTGGTAATTTGTGTACATAAATTAAAATGACCCAGTTCAGCAGTAACTATAAATGCGAAATCCCAAACTAGGATCACCTTTTTTGGAGAAGTGTTAAGAGCTCTGTGTGATGTTACCATAATTGTGCATGCTTATTTCACACAGTGTCAGCCGTCTGCGATCTGCATTCAATAGATAATAAAGGCATGATGATGTCAAATCCCATCATGTAGGGTTGTGTATACTACATTTGTTTTGTTCTGTCTGTTATGGCTTTGGATACTACGACCTCTGTTGGTGGATTTGTTGTCCGTGATGTACAAAAGATATAAAGGAATTTAACAGTGATGCCAGTGAGGTAAAAAAAAGAAATAGAGGTATTTAAAAATATCAGCCAGGGTTTAAGGGGGCCCTTTTGGGGGTTGAAGTTGAAGAGATTTTGTCATGCTTTGGAAGGAATTTCCTACATACAAACCCTGTTTCCATATGAGTTGGGAAATTGTGTTAGATGTAAATATAGACGAAATACAATGATTTGCAAATCATTTTCAACCCATATTCAGTTGAATATGCTACAAAGACAACATATTTGATGTTCAAACTGATAAACATTTTTTTTTAGCAAATAATCATTAACTTTAGAATTTGATGCCAGCAACACGTGACAAAGAAGTTGGGAAAGGTGGCAATAAATACTGATAAAGTTGAGGAATGCTCATCAAACACTTATTTGGAACATCCCACAGGTGAGCAGGCAAATTGGGAACAGGTGGGTGCCATGATTGGGTATAAAAGTGGATTCCATGAAATGCTCAGTCATTCACAAACAAGGATGGGGCGAGGGTCACCACTTTGTCAACAAATGCGTGAGCAAATTGTTGAACAGTTTTAAGAAAAACCTTTCTCAACCAGCTATTGCAAGGAATTTAGGGATTTCACCATCTACGGTCCGTAATATCATCAAAGGGTTCAGAGAATCTGGAGAAATCACTGCACGAAAGCAGCTAAGCCTGTGACCTTCGATCCCTCAGGCTGTACTGCATCAACAAGCGACATCAGTGTGTAAAGGATATCACCACATGGGCTCAGGAACACTTCAGAAACCCACTGCCAGTAACTACAGTTGGTGGCTACATCTGTAAGTGCAAGTTAAAACTCTCCTATGCAAGGCGAAAACTGTTTATCAACAACACCCAGAAATGCCGTCTGCTTCGCTGGGCCTGAGCTCATCTCAGATGGACTGATACAAAGTGGAAAAGTGTTCTGTGGTCTGACGAGTCCACATTTCAAATTGTTTTTGGAAACTGTGGACGTTGTGTCCTCCGGACCAAAGAGGAAAAGAACCATCCGTATTGTTATAGGCGCAAAGTTGAAAAGCCAGCATCTGTGATGGTATGGGGGTGTATTAGTACCCAAGTCATGGCATAACTTACACATCTGTGAAGGCGCCATTAATGCTGAAAGGTACATACGGGTTTTGGAGCAACATATGTTGCCATCCAAGCAACGTTACTATGGACGACCCTGCTTATTTCAGCAAGACAATGCCAAGCCACATGCTACATCAACGTGGCTTCATAGTAAAAGAGTGCGGGTACTGGACTGGCCTGCCTGTAGTCCAGATCTGTCTCCCTTTGAAAATGTGTGGCGCATTATGAAGCCTAAAATACCACAACGGAGACCCCCGGACTGTTGAACAACTTAAGCTGTACATCAAGCAAGAATGGGAAATAATTCCACTTGAGAAGTTAAAAAATGTGTCTCCTCAGTTCCCAAACGTTTACTGAGTGTTGTTAAAAGGAAAGGCCATGTAACACAGTGGTGAACATGCTCTTTCCCAACTACTTTGGCACGTGTTGCAGCCATGAAATTCTAAGTTAATTATTTGAAAAAAAAAAAAAAAATTATGAGTTTAAACATCAAATATCTTGTCTTTGTAGTGCATTCAATTGAATATGGTTTGAAAAGGATTTGCAAATCATTGTATTCCGTTTATATTTACATCTAACGCAATTTCCCAACTCATATGGAAACGGGGTTTGTAGATACTCCTGTAAAAATGCAAGTAAACTTACCAATGGTTTCTAGATGCTAGAAACAGAAAATCACACTTCCTTTTTCCTAACTGTACCACATTATTAGTTCATTGTTTTGATTGACAAAATATCTTTACCATATCAATATTAGCCATTCCAAGAATGTACAACATCCATAGTAACTGTATTTTCCAGACTAAGCCGTCTGTACCCCCTTCATTTAAACTTTTTTTTTTCCATATATTAGATATGTTGGGGAATTAGTTATTTACACAGAAATATTTTGGAAATATTTATGTACATACCTTAATTATGTCTAAACGGTGCCTGTCACACAGCAGTAAAACAGCTAATTAAACAAAATAGAAGTTATTGTCATGGAACTAGTTGCGGAAGCTAGATCTTCAATAAGTTTAACAGCCTCCATAAGTCCACGGTGACATTTTGGTGAATTTACATAACTGAAACTATATAAAAAATGTCATTGTAAGTTAATACTAATAAAGACACTCGTAAACGTGTTAGCATAGTAGCTAATGCTAACAACGCCATCTTAATTACATTACAATAGCATGTACAAATATGCATAAAAACACTCCTACAGACATCACACATGGGACGGTTTAGTAAGTACAAATTGTTTCAGTTATACTGTTAAACTTACAAACATCACTTGGAGTAATACACGAAGAAACCATAAGAGTATAAACGCTGTTTACAGCTAGGTAATTGTTTTTATATCTGACTCAGTCCTCTTTTGTTTGTGGAAATAAATTGGATATACAGTATATGCGATGCGTCTTCAATGTGAATGGTCCTGCACTACAGGTGGCAATCATCCCACCAGAATGTCAGCAAAAAGCGATAACGTCATAATTATTAGCCAAAATAAAAGGTTACAAAACAGTTGACAACGGAGCAGAAAATGGGTGAACTCACACTGTCTCCAACTGCTCGCACAGAGACACCCTCTCCAAGCAGACATCAAAGAAAAATGTCCTGTTACACTGCAAGAGCTAAACAACTTGTCCTCTTTCTTCTTAATCTTCTACGCTAGATAATTAGGCTCAGAAAATGTTGACTTTGGTTGCACAAAATCCTTGAAATTGCCACAAATGGGCCAGTGCTGAGACTCAATCCAAGTTTATTTATACAGCCCTTAATCACAAATGCCTCGAAGGGCAGTTAAAGCCATGTTTACGTCTGTAAACACTGCAGTGCCTGTGACATCATGACGTCATGTCTGCATACAGGTCAGGTTGCATTCACATTAGAAATCACATTTTCTTTTTGTATATGAACGGCAGTGTAAATGTAGTCACATTCGCGTGAACAGCTCTTTGAACACTTCCTTGTTTCTTCTTCGCTCCCAGACTAGGTCTAACACTGCTGAAAGTCCGCCGCTGCCCTCCGCAGCCCAAAAAGTGTAGTTACAGTTCACTATACAATATTCCCATAGCTACAATACATATACTCACTACTTTCATCCTCTTTAAGGCCTCACTAGTTAACATATACTATAACGCGGTCTAAATCTAATAATTCAAAGCATTAACTCTTTGGTTTTTCATTGCTTCACACGCAGGCTAGCTTAAGGCGGGAAGATACACAAAGTAAGTCGGGTGTTGCCGCATCTCTGTCACGCACCTAAGCTGTACATTGTTTCTGACTGGTTTAAATTGTGTGGTGTCTTGTGGTTGGTTAAATGTAGGAACACCTCTAATACGCACACACAGATTGTATTACACGCACGCACTTCTGAATGCACGTGCGTGTAAGTTGTATTAAACACTCATAATTGTGGATGCGCGCGCTCAAATCTTCCACAGCAGAAGTGACGCAAAAGTCACGTGTAAGTAGACAGCCTATCGAGGGTTCTTTCTGATTAGGGACAGACAAACAACCTAAAATAATACGTACACGGATCTTAAACACATGGATCTGAATACACAACCTCGGATTGATAAACAAAACACACAAATTAGTACATGCGCACATGAATTTGATTACACACGCACAGCTTGAGATATAATTTTGCTACAATAATACTCCCATTCGCGGCTTTTACGTTCAGTTTTTTTTTTTTAATAATCTGTGTGTTCGGCGAGCGAGGCGGTCTGCAAGAGTGGTCACTCTTTTGCATCGGTTTCTGCAGCTGCGGGCGTTTACACTACAGTAATAATGATAACCGCTTTATAACTCCCGATGGTTAATATTACCTTATTAAATTAAAATGATCAAAGAACCGTCATTCATAACTGCACTTTGATACAGACGGACTGACTGGCGCTAGCTTTCTAGCTATCTTAAATGCTAAGATGTAAACAACAGACATTAACATCTTTCCTCATTATGAAATGTTTGTTAAAATATTTTAGTGTGTGCATAAGTACTTTTTGAGCACATTCAACCATACCACGATAATATTGATAACCATGGTTATTTTGGTCAACATTACTTTGTGTAGCCATTTTGTTTGTTTTGGTTGTGTATATTTGAGGGTCCCCACCCCCTCCTTAACAGAGGACCTATTTTATTGATTTTAGATTTTAACGTTAAAGGAAACAACACCGTTCTTTCCTTGTCTCCCACCGTGGTAACAGTGAAGCCAAGTGCTACATACCCTTCATCATTCTGGTGTGGCAAAAACAGCATGTTCCCAGAGGTCACGCAAGCCCCCCCTGGCATCGCACCACAACCCCCAGGGGGGTATGCCACACTATTTGAGAAGGACTGGTGTAGGCTCAGATCAGGGAACAACGAGCATGCTATTAAAGTTGACTGTTGTAAGTCTTGAGTCTCTTAGATTGCTAAAAATGCCAGGAGTAAATCAATAATCAACAATATACCAGTGTGCAGCTTTTTAACGCATCATTACGAAACACTTGTTTCTTTTTGAGCAAATTAGATAGCTTGTTTTAGATTTTTGTTTGTATTGCTATTTTAAATGGTGTATTTATTTTTTTACTTGAAAACAATGATATATATATTTTTTTAGCACTTTGCCTGTCCTTGCTTTTAAATGGACAAAAGTTTAATAAGTATTTTTGTTAAGTATATTTATATAGCGCTTTGAGTCACTAGAGAAAAGCCCTATATATTTACAAAGTGAACCCCATTATCTAAGTTACATTTAAACCAGTGTGGGTGGCGCTGGGAGCAGGTGGGTAAAGTGTCTTGCCCAAGGACACAACGGCAGTGACTAGGATGGCGGAAGCGGGGATCAAACCTGGAACTCTCAAGTTGCTGGCACGGCCGCTCTACCAACCGAGCTACACCGCCCCAGCCCAACAGCCAAATGAGCAGCATAATTACAGTATAACAATGATTAATGAATACATTAGTCATCTTTCTTGTTGGCACATGCCTAAAAATAACTCAAGCTCAATTTAAAAGTTGATTGCTAAATTGGAGCCACTGAATATGTGTATGCTTTATAATCCAATCAACTAATCGTTAGGATAGTCCTTGACTATTTGATAGGTGTGTAACGATTCGCTTTAACAATGGTTTGATTGGATTCTGAATTTGCGGTTGCCGATACTATTTAGGGACGATGTTATAGTTGAAATCGATCAGTAGTTGTTTTTTTTTTAGTGATTAGTTAAGGGACAAGCGGTAGAAAATGGATGGATGGATAGTTCCAGCACCAACAGTGATCTGGATGGTAGGGTCAACATTGCTCATTAATACACAAGAAGGTAGATATCTATTCAATGACCGCTGCCCCTGGCGTTTTGGCTGATAATTGCAAGCAAAGTGCTCAAGAGCGTCACGATGCAGTCAGGAGGCTGTGATTAATGTGGACACTATCACAATGGCGATTTAAAGATCTATTATGCAAAACAAACTTTTTTTTACTATTATTATACCTGTTTTTGTGTAATTGGGAATTGCATAAATCACAAAAATCAAACCATGTAAGCATTGCGTAGATATTTATAAAACAAGCTAGCCCTTCCTTCATACTTCCTCCAAAGGAACCGTTTGGATTTGGCACAATTTAGGAAGTTTTTCCAACATGTGACATCAGCGGATATCTCCATATATTGTAGAGGTTTGACTGAAAAGCTTTGGCAAGTCTGCCATTGTAGTCCTACGCTGTAGTCAATAAGCTCCTTATTTTTCTCTGTTGTTGTTGTTGGGCAGACTGCCTTTTATATGCACATGCATCCTTCGCTGTTGCCATTTCTAATACAAAGTTATGTGGAGTTCTAACTTAAATCTGTCAGTAGACCTCATATAGTAGTGCTAAAAACAATTACATTGATGACGGGGAAAAGACACAGTCAAAGTGGAGGCACATAAATACGACCGCCCACAGAACGACGCATCCTGAAGAGATGGTGAGAAAGCACCATTACATGTTATGCAGACCACAGAGAAGTGTTTTAGATGTAGAAAAAAAATCATACTATGACCTGTTTTAAAAGTTCAGAAAGTACAAACGTATGGAAGAACATAATTTCTTAACATCTGTTTTTAAGGCCATGAAAGACATTGTTGGACTTGTATGTAAGTAGCGTATTTGATGAACATTGACTAATGTTGTCTGATTGTTCTTTTTAGCTGTTGTTAAGCAATTAGGTTGTGTGTGTATTGTATATTTTGGAGTTGCTCCCCCTGTTGCAAGTCAAATATCCTGCAGTTGCTTTAAGGGTGTGATGTTAATGATTTGCCTCAATGTTTAGATGTTTGTTGCTTCCCAGCCTTCCAGTAATGTTCAGGTCCCACAATATTCGGTGATATCAAGATACAGTATGTCATTGCTATGGAGTATACAGCCCACAATCTAGTTATATATTTTTTTTATGCTAAACATTGCAGTGTACACGCTACAACATACCAATCCATTGTATGACACAATTTCCGAAAGAAAGCCTCTAATGTGTAAGAAAAGTAAATAAATCAAACATTATTTTACAGTTTATTTTCAAGTACATAGACTGTACAGAGTAGACATTGAAGTGGTCAATGCAAACTTGATCGTGTTGTCGACTCAGCTCCACTTGACAAGAGTGACCGTTTCAGCACCGCACCAACCTTTCTCCGTGCACCAATCATTTTTTTAAATGTTTTAATTTTTTCCGGCAAAATCCCTAATGAAATGATTTACACATGCAAGGACAGCACGTGTGTGTGCGGCATTTTTGTATCTATGGATACGCTTGTTTGCTCCCAAGTGCTTCAGTCCAAGGCAACAGCAACCGGACTGATGTCTTGTAAAGCAGTTTGTCAACAAGGAGTTAAAGTTAGGTGTTACAACAATTGTGCAAGATCAACATTAGCTACATGTAAACCACATGCATATTTACTGTATGTGAGTTCCACAGGAATGTTTGTGTAGTTTAATGATGGTTCTACAGCCTCTCCATCTTGGTTGATGGCATAGGAGCAGTGCCTTCATAATTACAGGGTGTTGGATTGCCATTTAGATCGAAACCAAGCATGTGTGCGGGACACATGTGAAACATTTTTAAATTAATAAAATTGGCAACCGCTATTTTCTGGATCATATTTATTTCAAAGAAGTACTAAACTATGATTAAAGTGTAGCTTTTTATCCAGTTGCTGTAGTTTTGTTACTTGCGAGTTGCAGTTTGTTTGTACTTTTGGAATAACATCAATGGCTATAACATGAATCATCTTTTTTTAAATTTGTTTCCAAGAGTATCAGGGCAGTCTGCTGCAGCCAGGAGCAGTTATTTCTTCTCAGTTTATGCTGTCCTGCTTGCTCTAATGTCTACAAAATAAATAATTCCATGTTTATTTGTCCACAACATTTTACACAGGATTGATTTGTGACCTTGGACCAGGACAAAGTTGGATTAGCCGCTAAACTAGCGAAAAAGACGGCGCCTTTGGAACATTACTACTTGGTTTGAGGAATTGTAGGGTAAATTATTTTAATCTAATCGTGTCATGTACACAATAATAGATGTGATGTATTTTGGGATAAATGCTTGGAAATGCAGCTTTTTTTTGCCACTGTTGTATTGATGTGAGAGTGGGCAGGTATACCTAAATGTTCGTATGTGTCTACAAAAGGTAAAGTAGTAGTGATTTTGTCTTCGAGATGTATATTTAAACTGTGTACATTTTCAAAAGATAACTTCTGGTACTGTTGGAGAGGCGGGGGATAGAGGGTTTTTTCAATTGCAATCTAAACGGAACACATCCACACACCAACTTTTTGCAGACATACTCAGAAAGTGAGTTATGAAGTGTAGCAAAATGTACACCAAAGCATATCCAATACATATCTAGACCACAAGAAAATGTGTTAAACATAAAATAGAATAATCATAGGCCCTCATTAGCAGAAACTCATAGGTCTTCAAGACTGATCATTTGAGAAAGACTTTAAGCAACAACGGCAAAATTGTCCCATGAGCAATGAAGTGTTAAGGAGTGGCAGGCAAAGGGCGATTCCCTGAGCCAGACTGACGTCAGTGGAACACAACCCACAACATGTTGACAAGACAAATAGCAGTAGCAAGGCAGCAATTGGTACAAAGTGCAAATTTCCACATTTGGGATTTGGGTATTTTGAAAGTGTGAGAATTTCCACTTGTTGGTTACTAAAGTCATCTGCAATAAGCTATTGTTTTTGTTTCTTTTTTTTCTCCCCCATCTGAAGTCAGCAGTAGGAAGCCTCCACCGCCAGTCCCACCCCGCACCACTTCCAAACCCCTGATCTCAGTGACGCTTCAGAGCAGCACAGAGTCCGCTCAAGACACATACCTAGACCAACAGGACCACGGCAGTGAAAACAGCCAGTCGGGACGCAGCAATTCTTCAGAGAGTCTCTGTAGCATTCGAACTGGCGATTTGGCAAAGAGGAACCAGCCACCAGTGACTTCCCCTGCTGTAACCTCTGCACCCCCTGTTCCAGCTCCTCGTGAACTTCTCCCTACCACAACATCCTCTACCACCACTGTTTCCACATCTACCCGGCCCCAAAATGATACCCTGAACTGTTGTGTCTTTCTGGAGCAGCCCCCCACTGCACCCAAAAGAAAATTATCCTCTATTGGAATTCAGGTCAGATTTGTTAGCTTTTTGGTTGTACTGGATGCAGTTCCAGTAAGACTGCTATGCGGTTATTTTCAGATGATCATTGACATTTGTTGTATGCAATTATTAGGTGGATTGCCTTCAGCCTGTTTTAAGAGAAGAACTGTTACCCTTGACTGCTCCCCTAAAATTCCAGTCAATTGGAGTTCAAGTGGAGAACGGCAGGCCGTAAGTACATATTCCATCCATCCATCCATCCATCCATTTCCTACCGCTTATTCCCTTCGGGGTCGCGGGGTACGCTGGAGCCTATCTCAGCTACAATCAGGCGGAAGGCGGTGTACACCCTGGACAAGTCGCCACCTCATCACAGAGCCAACACAGATAGACAGACAACACTCACACTCACATTCACACACTAGGGCCAATTTAGTGTTGCCAATCAACCTATCCCCAGGTGCATGTCTTTGGAGGTGGGAGGAAGCTGGAGTACCCGGAGGGAACCCACACAGTCACGGGGAGAACATGCAAACTCCACACAGAAAGATCCTGAGGCCGGGATTCAACTCACAACTACTCAGGACCTTCGTATTGTGAGGCAGACGCACTAACCCCTCTTCCACCGTGTACATATTCACAATGATTAAAAGGGTAGCCAGGTAAACCTCTTAGCAAATACATCCACTTAAAAATATACATCTTGAACATGACATGTCTGTACACTTGGGGCGTCTAAGTTCATTGAGCTGTTGACTGAAGCACAGAAGCCAAGCTGTGATTGATGTCTTTATGTTGTCCTTTTGACTGTGGCAACCTGAAATTGCTGACCGACCATCCAATTAAGCTTTCCCGGCATACTGTAATTACTGTTAATCACATTTGACAAACCACTTAAATTTTTAATTCTGAACAATTGTATTTGAAACCAGCTGCATTTATTGCTTCCGTTTCATACATGAATTGGTGCTAATTGATCCTGGATAGCGAGGCTTGCCGTGACGTATTTACTGTCCGTATTCCTGTGTAGTAAATGCACATTAGCTGTTTAATTCCCAGTGGATCCCTAATGGTCATTGTTTTAAGTCATTGTTTTTTTTTTCCGTTTACACTCAAGTGTCGAAGGCTAATGTTTGTGCATGTCTCTGCAGTCTCAGTCGGGACAGCAGCATGGCTTCCAGACAAAACACAGAGACCGAGCCACAGGAGCGCCACGAAGCCGCACCCACAGAAAATAGCAAAGCCAACTGCAGTAGCCCTGAAACCACAAATTCCAACGGACAGTGCAAAGCCATGGAACAGCTGTCTCTGAAACACAACTCAACTCCATCCAGAACAACCACTTTGCCTCCAGAGATGCTGGACCCGGCTTTAGACCCATCCTCACTGCCACCGCCAGATCCCAATCTGGGAACTGGAAACTGCAATGCCCAAGGAGAGTCGGAACAAGTCAGCACACCGGCTTGCCTCCGAGATGGTAACTGGTTTCTAAAGCTGCTTCAGGCGGAAACAGGGCGCATGGAGGGCTGGTGTCAACAGATGGAGCAGGAGACCAAAGACAACAAGCTTACAGAGGAAGGTAAGAACATATGATCAGGTCAATATTACAATTCCATTACTTGATGGGATAAAAAAATGACACTACTGTTAAGAGTAGAGTACTGTAGTTCAGGTCTCTTATTACACATCCTACTAACTACTCCTATTGCCTCACAACGTCATCACATTATTGATTACTGTAGCTCATTAAGGCTAGAGTATGCTTATGCAGAGAGTGAGACCACTTTGCCGTTCCATCTCCTAGAATACAATCTAGGCTTTCTGGCAGATCCATCACTGCAGTTTTTGAAATATGAATGAGCGGGGAGATGACTCACTCAAGAGGCTCCATCAGATTATAAAACCTCCCTGCTCTCCACAGAGCTGAATCATGAATTTCCATTTAGATGTTAATATTTGGTGGAAAATAATGGAATTGAAAGTAATTTGTCATTTTCCTTGAGACTGATTTAATGTCTACCAAAGGGACAAATTGCTGTCACAGAATATTAAGTGCTCAGATGAGTATTTCATAACTAGTATTTGTGTGTTACTACGTTGTGTGTCTTGATGCAGTTTGCTTACTTTTTATGCACCCTACTGCGTTTGGAACAGCAAGCCAAATCATTTAAGGCATTTCACTTTTTTGTTTAATTTCTGTCAGTATTTATCTTGATTGCTTATTTTAAAAATTGTTTTGCATAATTTTGCAGTGTTGGGGACAATCCGCAGCGCAGTTGGCAGTGCCCAGCTCCTCATATCAAAGAAGTTTGAGCAGTTCAGGGGGCTCTGTAATGAAAACCTGGTAAGAAGCCATGTCACATCTTTGTTTGGTAGTGATGGGTAAACAATATTGTTGCATTATGAAACAAAAGGAATACTACTGTCCCTCAATGCCTCAACGCGTGTATCACTTTAAAAAAAAAAAAAGTGACTGATATAGCTGCTGGGTCATTTGACTGCAAAGCTCCAAACTGTTCATCAGGGTCGCATATTTTGGCTTACAAATTTCAGCTCGTACTGAATGAAGTCGGTGAAGTCTGTGTTTGTCATCTATTTTCAATTAGAGCTAATTAAAAAAAACAAAAAACATTCTCAAGTATGAGACAATTTTGATCTTTTCCTCTCTACTATTTGGCTCATTGACCAGAGTTGCACAATTTTTTTTGTGCAGCTATCAGTTAAAACAATATATATTTATTTGCTAACTGTTAAAGTTGCAGGTCAAAAGTATTGACTTTTTTAATCCAGCAAATGAAGTCAAGTGAATTATATTTATGTAGCGCTTTTTTCTAGTATCTCAAAGCGCTTTACATAGAGACGCCCATTATCTACATCTTTGAGTTACATTTAAACTAGTGTGGGTGGCACTGGGAGCAAGTGGGTAGAGTGTCTTCCCCAAGGACACAACAGCTGTGACTAGGATGGCGGAATCGGGAATCAAACCTGGAACCCTAAAGTACCAACCAAGGCACCCCGTCCTGTTATGAAACACAAATACAGTGTCAATACAGTCAGTGTGCCAAACACTCACTATTTTGTACATGTTGTGTTTGCACCAATACAGGAGTTAACGTAGACCAGAAATGTTTTTTAGTAACTACTATGCCACATGAATAATACCTTCAAATGCATGAGAATATTCAGATGTCTTGTTGTCATCTCCAGTCTAGGTTTTGAATGGATCCCAATTTCTAATTTATTAGAATCAATTGTACATTTTGTGTCACCATTAGAACGCCAATGCCAACCCGCGGCCAACAGCGCAGGACCTTGCTGGATTCTGGGATCTGCTTCAGCTCTCAATAGAAGACATCAGCATGAAGTTTGATGAGCTCTACCAACTTAAAGCCAACAACTGGCAACATTCTGAAGAATCAGAAAAGGTTTTGAAGCCAGATTCGTACTGATCAAGGATTTTTTTTTCATAATACAATATCCTATTCCTTGTTTACTTTTCTCAGCTTGAAACCAAGAATCTTCCATCGTCCGTGCCAAAGAAGCAATCTAAACCCAAGCTGTCAGCTGGGAAGGACAGGAGCATGGACTCAGCTGTGGACAAGCAGCGGCAAGAAGCCAGAAAACGGTTGTTGGCGGCAAAGCGTGCAGCATCGGTGCGACAGAACTCCGCTACAGAGAGCGCTGACAGCATCGAAATCTATGTCCCCGAGGCACAGACTCGCCTCTGAGAGTGTGTCAGCATGGATTATCTGGGAATCTCCAGACTCAGTGACTCAAACCAACTGACAGAACTAAGGCCGTCACACTCACACACCCACACATTTATAACAGATGCATAAGTGCAAATGAAGATACAACACATTGCCAATGGCCCTTGGTACCATGGGACAGAAAACAACTTTGCAAGATGTTCAATACTGTTATTATTGATAAGATGACTATTATCTCCTAAAAGTATATCAAGACTAAGTGCAATCACCTTTTTGACAAGGACATTCTTGCGAGCTGAAGAATCTTGGTATCGCAGAAGTTTACTCTCTTAACGCCCTGGAGTCTACTGGCAAGTTGTGGCCGTCTAGTTTACGATCTTAGTTACCATCTACACACACACACACACACACTCAGGATACACATACAGGTGTACTCACTGTCCACAGAGTCTTCCTGTTCTCTATTTGTACTTGGCTGGCACTCATCAGCTGTGTTGTGTACTCTTTACCGTACCGTGCAACAGATATGCAGAGGACGTCAGAAAAACGGAAAGGCAGTAGTAGCGTGCATATATATATATATATATATATATATATATGTCTCATACACACACACACAATGTTCATTTTGTATATGTTGTATACCAGATTGTTAGAAAGAACTGTGTTCTGTACAAAGGTAGTTTTTTTTTTTTTTATATAGATCAAGTTTGTGTATTTTAATAGTATATTAGCACTCAATGTGATCATTCACTCCACCTCCCCTCCCCGCTCACAAAATGACACTACACATGTTGTGTCTGAGGTTTTGTGCTGATATTCCAGGAGAGAATACCCAGCCAATGAGCTACAGATGAATGCATAGAATATATGCATTGTGCTGCTCATTTTAACCTGTTCACTGCAATTTCACCTCAGTTTTTTTGGGTTTTTTTGTTCACGGAGTCATTCTAATTTTGCAATGTGATGTACGGGACCAAGACACCCACCACTTGTTATGGCATTCCCATTTACTCACTACATGTGACCGGGTGGGATTTTTTTACACCACTGGAAAGAAAATGGAAAAGCAATAATGAAATGGAGTTATATCTGAGTGTGCAGTGGAGGAAGTGCCCAGTCTTAAATGATTTACCTTCAGTCTCTAAAATATTTTCTTGGCATGAAGGACTAATATTTTTTTTGTTTGTTTTGTTTTGAACAGTGTTCATTCACTAGAATCTCAGGTTGAGAGCTCTTGTCAGCAGTAAGAACCACTATGAATTGAATGGCTATTACAATCACACATGTTTTATTTAAACAAAGTACGGTATGAAAGCTGCGTTTCTCCACTAGAAATAAAATGGTTCATGCTAAAGCATGAATGTAATTTTCCATCAGTATATTTACTTGCATTTTAAATGCCCCCTGTTTAAAATGTTAAAAAAGACTTTTTTTTTTAGTTTTAAAAAAAAACATTTGACACATTTTGTGACATCCAGCTACAACGAGGTCCAACTGTAATTGTAATCGCTTATGGTGCTGCGAGGGTTTTCAAATTATGCCAAGACGGCAGTGGCCAATATTTGTGTCATTTAGAACGCTTTTTATTTAAACGTTTTTTTATTACTATTTAATGTGCTCATGATTCTTAGCAAAGGTGGTTTGCAGCACTTCCAATTCCGATGCACTATGCTTGGCAGAGGTAACCTTGTGGAGCTAGTGAATAGCTGAGATAGGCTCCAGCTCCCCCCGTGACCCCGAAAGGGACAAGCGGTAGAAAATGGGTGGGTGGATGGATGGATGTTCGAATAAAGGTCGATTTACTAGTCAGGGCTGGCTCTCCCCCTACTGGTCATATCCTTGCATTACACTCTGGAAAACTTCAGAATATTCTGAACTAAAAAAAACTATTAGAAACAAAACAGTTGGCCCTGGAATGCTGACATGACACCAAGTTGTTGATTTTCTTTCTCCTTTTTTTGTATGACATCGACAGTAGACATGTGCATTTCATTGACCAAAGCAATCATTAAACATCCCTTTGCTACATGTCCTGGTCATCATTCTTGCTGTTTTTTGTTGTTTACAATTACACTCACCCGGAAGTGATAAGATTAGCTGCTGATTATACATGGAGCTGATTAGATCCTTTATCTTGCATGGCCTTACGTGTAAATATGCTCAAATATATATGATCCTTTAAATGTTCACCGTAAAGCTAGCTGTGAGGTATTCAGGAAAAGTACATGGATCCCTTTATTCACCCACATTTTGAACTTTCAGAAAGTATGAGCAGTTTGTTTACTTGTACTTGCTAAGTTTCCAAGGGCTACAATATGGGTAAATATGCAGAAGGCACAACTCTGCAGCATATTTTGCTGTTAAGCCTTTATGTAGACATGTTCAGGTGCATCTACAGAGTTGTCTAGCACACATGAAATGCCAGTACTGGATGCAGTAATAAGGGACGGTTGATAGACAAGAGCACTAATTTTATTGTGTCTGCAAATGTCATTTTGCATCTGTCTCAGTGATCCAGCGAAGGAAAGTAAGCAAAAGCCTATATGTATTATTTTACTGTACCTTACAGATGTAGGGTTGTTGTATTAGCCAATGTGAGGCGAATTCCCTCCAAGGGCCTCAAGAATGTTGAATGCAACTTCACATATTTTCTGTATAAAACTGACTGTGGAATTAAAGTGGAATTCAAAGTTTTAAAGTCTGCTTTTTCCATCTTTATTAACCCTCATTTTATTCATATTTCTAATATCAATAATTGAATGAATGAATGTATTTATTTATTCCGGCAGACAGACATATATAGCAACACTTCATCACTCTTTGTAATTTGCAACGGCACCCACCAAAAAGGGATACGGGAAAAAAGCAAGAATGCTTATCCATGTCCTGCCCCTAATTTACAATCAACTTATATGTTGGTTATATAGTCCAAGTTTCAACAGCAGACTTGATGGATACTTGACAATTTCAGAACAAGAATAACGTATGCTGGAAAACACTTTGTCAATAGCATTGAGCGACCTTGAGATTAGCTCCATCTTGCCTGGGTATCTTTCGTCTTCTGAAGCCTTGTCTGGTGTGTTATGTCCCTTATTCCACAGTGAGTTCTTTTGCACCTGTTTCCCACAGTTGAGATACTCCAAACAACTATGTTTTTGATAGTTTCCCAACAACACATTTTTTTATCGCAACGTTGGACACTCTTAGGCTAGAAGACAATTTAATTTCTCCGCTCACATTGTCCCACATTTTCACCCCTGCTATACATAACGTTTGAGCCTTGAATGTGGAATTCACCATGTTTTGTTTGAATTTCAGGACACCCCTGAGTTCATGTGGACCATCTCTGAGTGAAAACAGACTCTATATATTTGCAGGTAGACCCCTTTGTGAGGCCATAAACATAACTTGAAGGCTACTGTATTGGATTATATCATGTAGTTTAAGAAAAGTACTCATTCTGAACAGATCATTGGTATGAGCTCTATATGGGGCATAATGTATAATTCTAATTGCCTTTTTGAAACCAGCCAACGGCGTGGCGCAGTGGAAGAGTGGCCGTGCGTGACCCGAGGGTCCCTGGTTCAATCCCCACCTAGTACCAACCTCGTCATGTCCGTTGTGTCCTGAGCAAGACACTTCACCCTTGCTCCTGATGGGTGCTGGTAGCGCCTTGCATGGCAGCTCCCTCCATCAGTGTGTGAATGTGTGTGTGAATGGGTAAATGTGGAAGTAGTGTCAAAGCGCTTTGAGTACCTTGAAGGTAGAAAAGCGCTATACAAGTACAACCCATTTATCATTTTTCTGGAGCTTCAATAGCGGTTCAATAGTGTCCCTGTAGGTGTGCCCCCAAACTTCAGCGCAATACTGTAAATGCAGCAATACAAGAGCTAAGTAAATCGTTCTAAGTGAATTTTGATTTAGTAATTTCTGCATTTTCCACAAAATGGAGACACCTTTAGCCAATTTAGACTGTACTGCTTTCACATGTGGTTTCCAAGTCAGTAGAGCGTCTATCTTAACCCCCAAGACCTTGTGTTCATTTACTCTGTTTATAGACGTCCCGCTAACTTCTATGTGCATGTTTTTTTCTAGTCGCCTTCTCCCGAAGAGGATATAGTTTGTTTTTAAGAGATTTAGTGATCATTTATTTATTAAAAACCAGTAATGATTTTTTGACAATTCACTGTTCACTGTGTTTACTAATCGAATTAAATCCATAATCGATGTATAGCTTTTTTTCTATTGGAAAGCAATAGAATGTCTTCGCCAGAAAATTAAAAGTTTAACAGTATCCCCTCGTTGATCTCTGTTAGTTGGTTTGGTACATGACCGCGATAAACGGATTTCCGCAAAGTAGGATTTATTCAATCAATCAAGCTTTATTGCAGACTCCAACGTCCAAGTAGACATACAACCACATCCAATTAGAGATGTCCGATAATATCATAAATGCGTTAAAATGTAATATCGGAAATTATCGGTATCGTTTTTTTGTTTGTTTTTAATTAAATCAACATAAAAAACACAAGATACACTTACAATTAGTGCACCAACCCAAAAAACCTTCCTCCCCCATTTACACTCATTCACCCTCATTCACACAAAAGGGTTGTTTCTTTCTGTTATTAATATTCTGGTTCCTACATTATATATCAATATATATCAATACAGTCTGCAAGGGATACAGTCCGTAAGCACACATGATTGTGCGTGCTGCTGGTCCACTAAAAGTACTAACCTTTAAAAGTTAATTTTACTAATTTTCATTAATTACTAGTTTCAATGTAACTGTTTTTATATTGTTTTACTTTCTTTTTTATTCAAGAAAATGTTTTTAATTTATTTATCTTATTTTATTTTATTATTATTTTTTAAAACTACCTTATCTTCACCATACCTGGTTGTGCAAATTAGGCATAATAATGTGTTATCGGTTGATATCGGTATCGGTAATTAAAGAGTTGGACAATATAGGAATATCGGATATCGGCAAAAAGCCATTATCGGACATCCCTCCATACAATACATAAAACAAACAAAATACAGTATAAAAGGCATTATCCCATACTATTAAAATCAGTGCTTGTGCATATTCAGTAAAAAGCATCTAATAAATAAATAAAAGGAGCAATAAAAAAAAATATATATATATACCATGTATATATATATATACTTTAAAAATGTGTCTACACAATCTATAAAAGGCACAGACACCAGTGTTACCATGTATACGATTGGTACCTAACAGAACTACACCTAGGATTGGTTATCTGTATAATAAGATAATTATTGGACCCTTGCAGTCTACATATACATTTAAACATTAGTTTTCTCAGGTGTTTATCCCTAAATCACAAAAAAGCTTGCTGGCACTACTACTACCCCTGGGCTTTCTGTGCAGGATTCTGAGACTGTCATTATATGCAACCTGGAGTTTGCACAAGTTCTCTTTTTTGAACCTCACCCAGAGGGGTGCTGCATACATAGAGGTGCAGTAAGCTCTAAACAAGTACACTTTTGCTTCATCAGAACAGTAGTGAAATTTTCTCACCGGCATATGGGCTTGGACATACAGCATTCTTCTCTGTCTAACATGTCAGCATCATCCTCCATCTTGTCATTGATGATGTGGCCTAAGTATTTGACATTGTTGCACACAGACAGGCTTTGACCAGACAAGTAGAAACCTGGGATATTAAGATGTTGAGCCTCCTTAGTCCTACATATCATTATTATCAATCGTATATTTTCACAGCTAGAGAAAGAAAAAAAAATGTTCAAGACTTTCTAAATACTAATTACAACGTTGTGACATCCCTCCAGTCCAGCCATTAAATAACAACCCTAGTCACATTTTCACTCTTTTAATCCAATATAGTAATGCTTACTGTGGCTGAGCCAATAAATGATAAATGATAAATGGGTTGTACTTGTATAGCGCTTTTCTACCTTCAAGGTACTCAAAGCGCTTTGACACTACTTCCACATTTACCCATTCACACACACATTCACACACTGATGGAGGGAGCTGCCAAGCAAGGCGCTAACCAGCACCCATCAGGAGCAAGGGTGAAGTGTCTTGCTCAGGACACAACGGACATGACGAGGTTGGTACTAGGTGGGGATTGAACCAGGGACCCTCGGGTCGCGCACGGCCATTCTTTCCACTGCGCCACGCCGTCAATCAGTGGCCACAGTACTAAACAGCGAGTTGGTCTCCTCTAGTGGCCAATACTACTGCGGTGTTGATATTTTTACTACATTTAGCCATTTTTGTGCTTTGAACTGCTTAATTTAGGACAAAAAACATATTCACACACACTATATTGCCAAAAGTATTTGGCCACCCATCCAAATAATCAGAATCAGTGTCCTCTCCCTACTTGGCACTCAGCATCAAAGGTTGGAATTGGGGGTTAAATCACCAAAAATGATTCCCGGGCACGGCCACTGCTGCTGCTCACTGCTCCCCCCACCTCCCAGGGGGTGATCAAGGGTGATGGGTCAAATGCAGAGAATAATTTCGCCACACCTAGTGTGTGTGTGACAATCATTGGTACTTTAATCACTTGACCCGGCCACAGGTGGAGGAGGAATTATAATGTGGGGTTGTTTTTCAGGATTTGGGCTTGGCCCCTTAGTTCCAGTGAAAGTACATTTTAATGCTCCAGGGTACCAAAACATTTTGGACAATTCCATGCTCCCGACCTTGTGAGAACACTTTGGACAGGCCCCTTCCTCTTCCAACATGACTGTGCACCAGTTCACAAAGCAAGGTCCATAAAGACATGGATGACAGAGTCTGGTGTGGATGAACTTGACTGGCCTGCACAGAGTCCTGACCCTGAACAAGATAGAACACCTTTGGGATGAATTAGAACGGAGACTGATAGCCTGGCCTTCTCGACCAACATCAGTGTGTGACCTCACTAATGCGCTTTTGGAAGAACGGTCGGAAATTCATATAAACACTCTCTGCAACCTTGTGGACAGCCTTTTCCAGAAGAGTTGAAGCTGTAATAGCTGGAAAAGGTGGACCGACATCATATTGAACCCTATGGATTAGGAATGGGATGGCACTTCATGTTCTTATGTGGGTCAAGGAAGGTGGCCAAATACTTTTGGCAATATAGTGTATGTTTATATTGCATCTATATTTTCTTGGCTTTTACTCTTTTTAAAATAAGGAAGGGGGGAAGTCAGCAACATTTTATTGTACATGTGTATGATGATCATAAACGATTCTATTCAATACTATTCTATTCTAAAATGTTGAATAAGGTGCTTTAAAATTCCTGATTTGGTGAAGCAGCAATGTTTAGATACGTGGCGAGGGACTGCACACCTGAATCTCGTACAGTAGTTGCCCAGAAAGGGGCGGTACACCTGAGACCTCCTATGCCGACAAACTTGCAGCACTTTTGCTAGGAAAAGTGTTTGACAAACCTATTGAATGTGTATTTATTGGACACAAATATGCCCTTCTGCATGTTAATCCTTCTCAATAGCCTCCCTTTTTGACGTTTCCAAATGCAGCGCAACAGATGACGTTTCTGTCACAAACGTCTCCTTGCGTCAATCGTAGACATAGAGCCTCCATTGTCTGCATCATGACGGAGCACGGCGGAACACAACAACTTTCAAAGTAAGTGACTTGAACGACACGTTTAATGTCAAAAACAGCGTTATAGATTTTTAAACGAGTATTTCTATTGTCACACATTTAACTATGAAAATATACTAAAATTATTGTGTATCGTAGGTGCATAATTTACATCAGCATAGGCTGGCCCCATTGTGTAATTATAGAATAATCTCCGTTTTATTTCCAAAATCATAGCGGATGCAGTCGTGGTGCCATCATGAGCTTGACCAGGCTTCACTTCCTGGCAAGAACCTGAGAAGGAGCCGATAACGTCCGAGAAGAGGAAGGTGTTACTAACTGATAGCTGTATTTTAACAAAGGAAAAACGAACTTTGCCTGACACCTGCTGTCGTTTGGTACGCATTCCAAAATTTGCTCTTTCGTCGTTTCCTTACCTCAACATTCACATGTTTTAATTTAGTAACTATCACCTATTGTATAAAGCTTAAATGTTCAACTAGTTTTAGGACTGGGGATTGAGTTCACTATCGGACAGCGTTAATCTAATGTGTCACTGATGCATCCCGAGTTAAAGAAATCATAAATGTTTGTTATAATAATAATAATAATAATAATAATAATAAGTATCCACGAAATAATTAATGTATCAGTCCCATGCCATTTAGTCCACTTGATCTTGCAACCTCCTGTTACTTTCTATGTCTTAATTTGTCCTTCAAGAACCGAAATGCATCTTGGGAAAAGAGTCGGAATTTTCGGAGCTGTCCTAATCAGCATTTGATAGCTACAGTTTTGTTCTGATTGAAGCCAGACATGTCCCAATGTAATTATTAAACATTGTTGTAGTATCTAGACAGATACAAAATTATAACAGGTGAAACCAGGACTCATGCTTAAACTCCATCGGCCTCAAGTAAACTGCACACATAAATTCATCCAATAATGTTCCATCACACATCCTTTTTAGAGTTAAAGTACCAATGATTGTCACACACACTCGGTGTGGCGAAATTATTCTCTGCATTTGACCCATCACCCTTGATCACCCCCTGGTAGGTGAGGGGAGCAGTGAGCAGCAGCGGTGGCCGTGCCTGGGAATCATTGTTGGTGATTTAACCCCCAATTCCAACCTTTGGTGCCAAGTGTCAAGCAAGGAGGTAATGGGTCCCATTTTTATAGTCTTTAGTATGACTCGGCCGGGGTTTGAACTCACGACTTACCGATCTCAGGGCGGACACTCTAATCACAAGGCTGCAAACACTGCTTCAATTTGCTGTGGTGTCTTTTGATATGATATGATGCCATGTATTTCTCCACAGAGGGAGATGTTGACCGCGTCTTGACAGTGACATTGGAAGCAACAAGCGAGCACCACAGAGAGCCGACTCGCCATGGCTGCCAGGCACCAGAAACAAGCAGACACCTTAGACGGTGCCATGGAGTCCAAAAGGACCGACCTACGAGCCAAGGAGAAAAAGTGCTGTAAGTAGTTTGTTTAACCTCTGTGCCTCAAATACAAAATGTTAAAAAAACGAGCAGAGGTTCTTTAGTTATGACTCGCCACCTTTATGCGACCTAACTTCGTCCTGTAGGATTGCATCTAACGACTATTTTGATAGTTGACTAGTCATCCACTATTTTAACGATTAGTGACTTATCGGCTTATGAGATATTAAATATATATGTAATATAATTAAATCATCTAAATACATTTGATATCTAAATCACTACACTAACTTCAGTTGTAGTTGCAACATTTAAGGCAAAAATCTTTGTTTTTGCTAAATTATATTCATTCCAACTCTATGTACAGTACATGAATGAATTAGTATATATATATGTATGTATGTATGTATATGTGTATATATATATATATATATATATATATATATATATATATATATATATATATATGTATATATATATATATATATATATATATATATATATTAGGCTCCAGCACCCCCCGCGACCCCAAAAGGGACAAGTGGCAGAAAATGGATGGATGTTTATATGTATATACTGTATATCAGAGGTGTGGACTCGAGTCACATGACTTGGACTCGAGTCAGACTCGAGTCATGAATTTGATGACTTTAGACTCGACTTGACAAAATGTAAAGAGATCTTGCAACTCGACTTAGACTTTAACATCAATGACTTGTGACTTCACTTGGACTTGAGCCTTTTGACTTGACATGACTTGACATAACTTGACATGACTTGCCACTTTCCCCAAAATCCAAAGCTTAAAAAGTTATTTGGGAGCGCTCCGTATTTTTCATTTTCTTCGTCTGTCTATCAGCGTGTTATTCCTGTCAGCTGGTGTGCTGTCAGTACAACAGCCAATCAAATTAGATCTACGTTGTTTTCATCACACAGCATTCATCCAATCAAATTGCAGTACAACCAATGAGGAAGAGTTGTCCAACAACGTGCCAGTGAGAAACAATTATGTTAAAGTTGGTTTCGTTCGGGTATAAAAACTACGACTTGGTCAACAAAAAACGAATTGCCGTATGCAAATCACGCAGTTCGAATATTACAGACGGAGACGCAACAACTTCCAACTTCGTTCGACATTTGAAGTTGCACAAAGAAGGGTAAGTTTTGAATGTAAGATAACGTTTATTGGCTAAGTAACGTGACTTTTATTTGCTGTGTAGTTAAATCAGTGAGGCTGCAAACTCACTGCTAACGTTATAACCATAGACATCTTATAAGTAGACGCAGCATAGAGCGCTACTGCCTACTGGCGCAGACGAGACGTGGGGCCGCCATCTTGGAGTGGTGATCCGCTCCACTCAGTGCAATTCATTTGGCAGGAGCAATGAACTGTCAGCGCATTTAATTCATTTTACCTCACTGAATACCACTGATTTTCACCCCCTTTTTGTCATACGTGTAGCTATGATAACAGACACATGTTTTGGCGTGTTTTATTATTCATAGTTTGCTTAACAGTAATATAATATTCTTATACGCTATAAGTGACCAGACGTCCGAGATCAAAACTGGGAATATAATCCCAGAGAAGGGGAAAAAAAACGGTAAACTATTTTTAAGTTGAAGAAACAATATGATTAGGTTATATATACATATGCGTGTATCCTACATAAACAATGTATGAATACATTAGATATCTATATATCTTAGGGACCTATAGACTGTATCTCTGTTGCTTCAGCAGCAGAGAGTTTATTCTGTCTTGACACTTTGTATTGATATTTTGTATTACATTCTTCCCTTAAATGATAATGTTTGCAGTGATTGTTTTATATGTATTATTTTATGTAAGTCGCTTTGGATAAAAGCGTCTGCCAAATACTTAAACATATATAAACACCTGAAAGTCTTCATATCAGCTAAAACCACCAATCTGTTTCACTGGATTCAGAATAAAACCAAATTCTGTTTAACCCAACAATGTTAGTATTTGAATATTGTTACTTGAAGACTGATTCCTGGTTACAATTATACTGTTAAGAAAGTATTGTCTTATACTTTGCCTAAAATGAGAATGCATCATAATCAGTAGTGGCTGGTGAATTTTGTTTTAGGTGGGGCTGAAAGTTTGTAAACCAAACCCCTGTAGGGGCGTCATCCTCCCCCAGAAGATTTCTTTGTGATTTTCACATACAAATATTGAAGATCTTTGATCCTTCTCAACTCTGTGGTAATATTATTTTCATAAAATACAACCAATAGTACGTTAATGTTAAATCTTACTTGTGAAAAGTAATCCCCCGATTCCTATTTTCAACAGTCCGCTCATTTGAGCAGGAAAACGCTGAACACCATCTTTGTTTTCTACCTTTCAACTGTCAGTTTAGGCTGCTCGCCGGCCCCTCATCAGCACTTCAAGATGGCGGGCAAATTGCTCACGTCACAGCAACCAATGCTGCGTCTACTTATAAGATGTCTATGGTTATAACGTAATTGCAAACACGGCAATCTGTTGCGTCCACTGCAGTTTGCTACCTTATTCATACTTTTTGTCAAGTGATTTTTTTTTAAGCAGGGTTTCATGAGGTACCTATACATAACGTTACGTTAGTCAATGTATCACACACAGTAACGTAACGTTAGTCAATGTATCACACACAGTAACATTACGTTAGTCAATGTATCACACACAGTAACATTACGTTAGTCAATGTATCACACACAGTAACGTAACGTTAGACGGCAGTCAGCAGCACCGCGTATTTTAGCTACCTACAAAAAGACAAACATAGTCAAATAAAGGTCAGTTAAAATGTATACTATATTAAGAATATGTGTACATATTGCATAGGGTCCTGACATCTAAAAAGTACAACTCTGTTCATTGTTATGTTCATATATTTGTTATGTTTTTCATGTGTACGCACACATAAACACACATACAGTATGAGATGAGATAAGGTAAGAACAGGATAGAAACTGCTGTGGAACTAGTTACAATGCAATATGCCATGGAAATACAATGTTAACACTTTTGTGCAAATAAGTACAGTTGCACTTGTTTTTTTCAAATGTGTTTATTCTGTAAAGGAATGAGTTAATGTTTAAAATGACTGGTTAATAGTGCTATTTTGAAGTGCAATGTCAGCACTATCTTTTTCCCTGCAATTTCAAATGCACTTGTTTTAATAAATAAATACAGCGTTTTTTTTAAAGCATACACAATCTGTGTAAATATATTAGTCTGTGGTTAAATGACTTGAAAGGACTCGAAACTCAAAATGCAGGACTTGGGACTTGACTTGAGACTTTCCAGTCTTGACTTTGGACTTGACTCGGACTTGCCCTGTCTTGACTCGGGACTTGACTCGAGACTTGAGGGTAAAGACTTGAGACTTACTTGTGACTTGCAAAGCAATGACTTGGTCCCACCTCTGCTGTATATACAAACCCCGTTTCCATATGAGTTGGGAAATTGTGTTAGATGTAAATATAAATGGAATACAATGATTTGCAAATCCTTTTCAACCCATATTCAATTGAATGCACTACAAAGACAAGATATTTGATGTTCAAACTCATAAACTTTATTTTTTTTTTTGCAAATAATAATTAACTTAGAATTTCATGGCTGCAACATGTGCCAAAGTAGTTGGGAAAGGGCATGTTCACCACTGTGTTACATGGCCTTTCCTTTTAACAACACTCAGTAAACATTTGGGAATTGAGGAGACACATTTTTTAAGCTTCTCAGGTGGGATTCTTTCCCATTCTTGCTTGATGTACAGCTTAAGTTGTTCAACAGTCCGGGGGTCTCCGTTGTGGTATTTTAGGCTTCATATTGCGCCACACATTTTCGATGGGAGACAGGTCTGGACTACAGGCAGGCCAGTCTAGTACCCGCACTCTTTTACTATGAAGCCACGTTGATGTAACACGTGGCTTGGCATTGTCTTGCTGAAATAAGCAGGGGCGTCCATGGTAACGTTGCTTGGATGGCAACATATGTTGCTCCAAAACCTGTATGTACCTTTCAGCATTAATGGCGCCTTCACCGATGTGTAAGTTACCCATGTCTTGGGCACTAATACACCCCCATACCATCACAGATGCTGGCTTTTCAACTTTGCGCCTATAGCAATCCGAATGGTTCTTTTCCTCTTTGGTCCGGAGGACACGACATCCACAGTTTCCAAAAACAATTTGAAATGTGGACTCGTCAGACCACAGAACACGTTTACACTTTGCATCAGTCTATCTTAGATGACCTCAGGCCCAGCGAAGCCGGCGTCGTTTCTGGGTGTTGTTGATAAATGGCTTTCGCTTTGCATAGGAGAGTTTTAACTTGCACTTACAGATGTAGCGACGAACTGTAGTTACTGACAGTGGTTTTCTGAAGTGTTTCTGAGCCCATGTGGTGATATACTTTACACACTGATGTCGCTTTTTGATGCAGTACCGCCTGAGGGATCCAAGGTCACTGGCATTCAATGTTACATGCTTGATTTCTCCAGATTCTCTGAACCTTTTGATATTACGGACCGTATATGGTGAAATCCCTAAATTCCTTGCAATAGCTCGTTGACAAATGTTGTTCTTAAATTGTTCCTCAACTTTCTGAGTCTTTTTTGCCACTTGTGCCAGCTTTTTTGAAACATGTTGCAGGCATCAAATTCCAATTGAGCTAATATTTGCAGAAAATAACAGTTTTCCAGTTCGAACGGTAAGTATCTTGTCTTTGCAGTCTATTCAATTGAATATAGATTGAAAAAGATTTGCAAATCATTGTATTCTGTTTTTATTTACGATTTACACAACGTACCAACTTCACTGGTTTTTGGGTTTGTAAATGGAGCTGATCGCTTCGTTTCACTTAATGTCACTCGCTATTACTTCCGTGGAGTACTGGCGTGCGATTAAGAGCGTAGTACTGTTGGAGGAGAAAAATATTTGATGTTGCCGTTTCATTTTGAAAGTGCAACTAGCGTCCTTCCGTCAGCTGTTGGGACTGAGAGTTAGCAGGCGATGTGTCGGGAATGTTGCCACAACTTGTTTATAAAGTATTTAGATTGTTGACTGGGATGCTCACTCATCCTTTATTTCACTGCTAAATTAGTCAGTGTTCCAATAACATCACAACTAGCTAAAATATTTTGTCATCTCATCGAATTGAACGCAGGCTGAGTTGTCAGTTAGGCACAAGGATTGTGTGTTAGTTGTGTGAGGTATCACTCCTGTTACTTTTTTTTTGGCCAAACTGTTGAATTGAAGTACATGACTGTTGGAGAAGAACAATGCTTGTTTATTTGACTTTATGTTCAAACTGCGGGGACGGCGTGGCGAAGTTGGTAGAGTGGCCGTGCCAGCAATCGGAGGGTTGCTGGTTACAGGGGTTCAATCCCCACCTTCTACCATCCTAGTCACGTCCGTTGTGTACTTAGGCAAGACACTTCACCCTTGCTCCTAATGGGTGCTGGTTAGCGCCTTGCATGGCAGCTCCCGCCATCAGTGTGTGAATGTGTGTGTGAATGGGTGAATGTGGAAATACTGTCAAAGCGCTTTGAGTACCTTGTAGGTAGAAAAGCGCTATACAAGTATAACCCATTTATCATTTATATTGATATAAAAAAGTAAACATCATATTTTTGACATTACTTTTGGGTTTTTTTACCCACAAACTAATTACTTTAATAACTTCATGTGACATAGCCTTTTGTTAATGTTTTATGGTGTATCATTAATACCTGTAGTAGTAGTAATAATAATAATAATGGATTCGATTTTATATCGCGCTTTTCTATTGTTAGATACTCAAAGCGCTCACAGAGAAGTGGGAACCCATCATTCATTCACACCTGGTGGTGGTAAGCTACATTTGTAGCCACAGCTGCCCTGGGGTAGACTGACGGAAGCGATGCTGCCGGTTTGCGCCTACGGCCCCTCCGACCACCACCTACCATTCATCATTCATTCACCAGTGTGAGCGGCACCGGGGGCAAGGGTGAAGTGTCCTGCCGAAGGACACAACGGCAGCGATTTGGATGTCAAGAGGCGGGGAGCGAACCTGCAACCCTCAGGTTTCTGGCACAACCGCTCTACCCACTACGCCATACTGCGCTCTAGTACGACATATTTCTGCTCAGACTCTTAATGGATCTGTCCAGGTACAGCATGTACATGTACACACATTAGTACATGTAAATATATTTACATAACTTAACAATTACCTCTCTCTATGAAAATGTAAAAATAGAGATCAAGGCATCATTTAATAAAATCTGAGACGCTGATAATATTAATGAACAAAAACCTTAATATTTGTCTTTAGATATATAGATAACGTTTATTTAGAGCATTTTTATTAGACATTACAAATTACACGATGGCGTCGTGTTCATACCCCAACACTGTTTTACCAAACATAATGAATTATCCTGATTAATAATCGTGATTTCAATATTGATAAAAATAATTATTTTGACCATAATTGGCAGCTAATGTATAAGACTAGACCTCATGCATGAACACTATTTTTATCTGTATGAACAAAAAGTGCAGTTACATCTTATGTCCATAAGATGTCATCTTGCGAAATTTTCACATTTATTTTTATCAATTTATAGTATTATTTTGTTTCTGCCATATTGCTTTGTTTATAATGCTTGTGTTGCTTTCATATGCACATTACATGTTCTACTTGAGGTACACACTGTATGTACATTTTGAATGTGTTTGTGTTTTTAAAAATAAAACTTGGTTAAAGGAATTCAGTATAAGTAATTTTTGAAACATTTTAAGCACATTTAAAATTATAATGGTGATAAGAAATGTTCATACCATGACATTCGTAGTGCTCATATAATTACACAATGACCAAAAACATTTTGTTTCTTAAAATGTCACCAGTCTCGTGAATAAACCACATTAAGTCAATTCACAAAACTTGTCTGTAATATATATAGTCATACATTATTTGCCACCACATTCATCTCAACACAGACATGGATAGGAACTTTGGCAAGATACCAATAACTACGATATTTTTCTCAATGAGTTTTATCCTCCCAAAGTTCCTTTTTTAGGTTGTGCATGTGTCATGGGTTGGATTATGTTACGTCAAGTCTGGTCTTGTTTGGTATTTTGTCTTTCACATATTTGTTGTTATGTAAGAGTTTTTATGGAAACAAGTGTATTTTTTAACCAGACTACATGCGATTACTAAAGATGTTTGATGAACAGCCAGACCTAGAGAAATGTTAACCATCTGGAATTCAGTTTCAAATGAATGATTAAACTAAATTTGACAAGACTGCAGCACTGACTTTTAATTATTTCAGATACTACCTTTTAGGTATTTGTGTATTGCGTCATTTTTAAATGTCTTTTTGTGGTTGTGTGTGTGTGTGTGCGTGTGCGTGTGGTTGAGCAGCTTGGGCCTCCTACATGACCAATTCGCCAACTGTGATTGTGATGATTGGGTTGCCTGCTCGAGGGAAAACCTACATGTCCAAGAAGCTGACACGCTACCTCAACTGGATTGGTGTACCGACTAAGGGTTGGTATCAAGTCATCAGCAGATCAAAGGAAGCTTGAGCTTTGTGAATTTTAATTACGTTTGGGATTCTCAGTCTAGTGCATGCAGTATGGATGGATTTTATGCTATTTGACTAACAGCGGATTTTCTGACGTTGGTATTTGCTTGAGACTTAGGTTAACAAATTGGGGAAAAACTGGGATCCTTTTTCTCACAGGTTGCATTCTTGGATACAGCACATATTCACCGCAGGTTGTGGTGTAATCTTTTATTTTTTGACTGGTGCTACAATGCTTCTCCATGTACAGTTCATTAATGCCAAGTAGGACTGTCATTGTCATATTGGATTTGTTACATTTTGCCCACAGTGAGTTGACTGTTCGTTCAACTTGTTTTTGTTATTTATGTTTTGTTTTTTTAAACACAGCCTACTGGGGGTACAATAAACAGATCTCATTTGCGACATTTTACACCTAGCGCAAAGAAGACAATCAAACTTGACTATTTAGAGGAAGTAAAAAAATAAAATAAAATCTGGCCTGCTCAGTAGACACTATCCGACTCAAATCATAAAATATTCGACTATTTTAAGACACCCCTACTGTTAAGTCTACTGTGCACTGCTGCCATGCCTACAGATGCTTCTACAAGCACATCATGGTGTGTGTTCTTATCAACACTGCATGTTTCTGAGTTTGTGGTTACACACTACATGGGAATGCAGGTTAACCGGTTTGCAGGGCTCTGTTGATTTAAATGTCACCACCAAGAACGGTCACTGTGTTCTTACCCTCACTAAATTTCCCTGCAGTATTCAACCTCGGAGTTTATAGGAGAGAAGCTGTGAAGTCGTACAAGTCGTATGACTTTTTCAGACATGACAACGAAGAAGCCATGGAAATTAGAAAGTGAGCAAGCTAATAGAAGCCTCTTTTAACCATCCAGATGTTTATTGTCTATGAGTCTGGCTGTGTGTTCTGAAAGCATTCTTATAATTTTGTTTCCCCAGACAGTGCGCTTTAGTGGCACTGCAGGATGTTAAGGCCTATCTGAGCGAGGAAGGAGGGCAGATTGCTGTAAGAAAACCAAAAACAGACCACGACTGTATAAAAAAAACAGCATTTTGTCTGATTTGGCCAAAAGTCTTGGTTTTGTTTAACAGGTTTTTGATGCAACCAACACCACTAGAGAGAGGCGGGAGCTTATCCTGAATTTTGCAAAGAATCAGGCATACAAGGTCAAATATCCCCTTAAAATGTACTGTATTGGTGAATGTGTGTGTGTTTATGTAATAATTTTTTGTGTATTACTATTTCTTTTTCCTTAGGTGTTCTTTGTCGAATCAATATGTGATGATCCAGATGTTATTGCTGCAAACATCCTGGTAATTATAGCAACAACACTAACAACAATACAAATATATCATTTGTACTAGGGCTGTGAATCTTTGGGCATGATTTGATTCGATTTTTTGGCGTAACAATTCAATTCACAATTGATTCTTGATTCAAACAATTCTCTATTCAAAATCAATACTTTTTTTTAATAACATTGGGTGCCAGTTCTATGATTAACTATATACCTCCACAAAGTAGATAATCAGCTCTGATACATTTTTATATTACTCAAAAGAAAATTAGTTTCGTTTAATAAAATACTACCAAAACATTTAATAAAGTCAAATACAAATAAGATAACACACCTCTCTTTTCTAAAGTAAATCTCTGCAGAAAATATGGACATTTACATCAACAATATGATTTGTATAGCTGCATAGGACATATTCAAAAAAAATTTTTTTTTTTTAATCAATTAAGAATCGTTACAAATAAGAAACACAATTTATTCGAAAATAAAAACATTTTTGACACCCCTAACATGTATTTATACTGTGTGTGTGTGTGTGTGTGCGCGCGCACATATTCAAACTCAAAGTATTTACAAAGTACAAGGAAGAAGAATCCTTAAAAAAAAGGTTCTACTGCCGTGTAACAGGGACTTTTTGAAAAAAACTAAGGTATGCAAAGAAACATTTACAAAATCTTTCTATGTAAATATCTAATTTCACACATTACCAGTATATGTCTGCTGTTTGTAGTCCAGTGTGGCTAATATATGGAAAAATATTTTTTCCTTCTAACATTTAGTAAGTGCAGCTTTGTCTATTAGATAAAAACATTTTTTCCTTTGGCTTAAGTAGTGTGTGTGTGTGTGTGTGTGTGTGTGTGTGTGTGTGTGTGTGTGTGTGTGTTTAATTTTATTTACATCTACCGGTGTGTGTGTGTGTGTATATATTGCCAAAAGTAATTGGCCACCTATCCAAATGATCAGAATCAGGTGTCCTAATCACTTGGCCCGGCCACAGGTGTATAAAATCAAGCACTTAGGCATGTAGACTGTTTCTACAAACATTTGTGAAAGAATGGGCTGCTCTCAGGAGCTCAGTGATTTCCAGCGTGGAACTGTCATAGGATGCTACCTGTGCAACAAATCCAGTCTTGAAATTTCCTCGCTCCTGAATATTCCAAAGTCAACTGTCGGCTTTATTTTAAGAAAATGGAAGAGTTTGGGAACAACAGCAACTCAGCCACCAAGTGGTAGGCCACGTAAACTGACAGAGAGGGGTCAGCGGATGCTGAAGTGCATAGTGCAAAGAGGTCGCCAACTTTCTGCATAGTCAGTTGCTACAGTCCTCCAAACTCCATGTGACCTTCCAATTAGCCCATGTACAGTACGCAGAGAGCTTCATGGAATGGGTTTCCATGGTCAAGCAGCTGCATCTAAGCCATACATCACCAAGTCCAATGCAAATTGTTGGATGCAGTGGTGTAAAGCACGTCGCCACTGGACTAGAGCAGTGGAGACGCCTTCTCTGGAGTGATTAATCACGCTTTTGGCAATATAGTGTGTATATATAGTCGTGGTCAAAAGTTTACATACACCTGTGAAGGACATAATGTCATGGCTGTCTTGAGTTTCCATTCATTTCTACAAGTCTTATTTTTTTGTGATAGAGTGATTGGAGCACACATACTTGTTTGTCACAAAAAACATTCATGAAGTTTAGTTCTTTTATGAATTTATTATGGGTCTACTGAAAATGTGACCAAATCTGCTGGCTCAAAAGTATACATACAGCAACATCCATTATCAATTTTGGTGATGTAAAAAAAAGTTACAATCAAATCAAATTAACTTCATGGCATGGCCTCTTAACTTCATGTGAGTGATAATGATTGATGACACCTGTTCACTTCTCTGAGCCCATTTAAATAGGGCTCATGTGATGGAGTCATTAGACTTGGTTACAAACGCGACAATGGGAAAGTTAGAGGAACTCAGCACAGATCTGAAAAAACTAATCATTGACTTGAATAAGTCAGGAAAGTCCCTTGGAGCCATTTCAAAGCAGCTTAAGGTCCCAAGAGCAACAGTGCAGACAATTGTTCGTAAGAATAAAGTGCATGGCACAGTTTTCTGACATGGACTTGTTTCTTCAGCATTGTCTGCGCTGCCACGATCAGGAAGAAAACGCAAGCTATCACCAGCTGCTGAGAGAAAATTGGTCAGGATGATCAAGAGTCAACCGAGAACAACCAAAAAGCAAGTCTGCAATTAATTGGAAGCTGCTGGAACACAGGTGTCAGTGTCCACAGTCAAGCGTGTTTTGCATCGCCATGGACTGTGAGGCTACCATGCAAGAAGAAAGCCCTTGCTCCAGAAGCTACACTATAAGGCTCGTCTAAAGAGAAAAGGAGAGGCCTTTAATCCCAGGAACACCACACCTACCGTCAAGCATGGTGGTAGTATTATGCTCTGGGCCTATTTTGCTGCTGATGGAACTGGTGCTTTACAAAGAGTAAATGGGACAATGAAAAAGGAGGATTACCTCAAAATTCTTCAGGACAACCTAAAATCATCAGCCCAGAGGTTGGGTCTTGGGCACAGTTGGGTGTTCCAACAGGACAATGACCCCAAACACACATCAAAAGTGGTAAAGGAATGGCTAAATCAGGCTAGAATTAAGGTTTTAGAATGGCCTTCCTAAAGTCCTGACTTAAACCCCATTGAGAACATGTAGACAATGCTGAAGAAACAAGTCCATGTCAGAAAACCAACAAATGCACCAATTTTGTCAAGAGGAGTGGTCAAAAATTCAACCAGAAGCTTGTGGATGGCTACCAAAAGCGCCTTATTGCAGTGAAACTTGCCAAGGGACATGTAACCAAATATTAACATTGCTGTATGTATACTTTTGACCCAGCAGATTTGGTCACATTTTCAGTGGACCCATAATACATTCATAAAATAACCAAACTTCATGAATGTTTTTTGTGACAAACAAATATGTGCTCCAATCATTCTATCACAAAAGTTGTAGAAAGTATTGGAAACTCAAAGACAGCCATGACATTATGTTCTTTACAAGTGTATGTAAACTTTTGACCACGACTGAATATATACATATAATAATGAGGGGAGTCCAGTGATTGTTTTAAATCAGATTAATCACACTCTTGAATTGTGATTAATAATAGGTTATTATTTGCTTGCATAATAAAAATTTGCTTTAGAAAATACACCAGTATTTGGTTACAAATGCTATTTTGTAGTCAGAATGTCATTAGGAACAATGTCTTAATGTCTTCTTGAACTGCAAGTCTTTGATTTGCTCAAAATCTGGTGACTGTAAGTATAATAAGAAGTAAGTGCACTTTTTTAAAGTGTTTGCTATCGTCTAGCAAACAAGGTACATATGTACAGATAGGAGATAATGTAATGATGATGTCGTAAAGAACCAGCTAAACAACTTTACATAGTGTACCATTTAAATCTACATGTACTGTTCTTTAGTTTAACCAGTTGTTTATACAAGCTAGCTTATTTGCCTTTTCATATGACAACGCTAATCTTTTTTTTTCGGTACAATGCAACCCGGGTCGTTGTGGTATGTCCAATGTTGTCCAATAAGCAAAATAAATTCAGCATCAGCCAGTAGTTGTAACTTTATTATGTTACTTGTGTAGGACAGTGGGTTTATCCTTGTTATTTTGCCTCTCCAAGGTATTGTACGACAGATAAGCTGTA